>NC_045635.1:73394508-73704290 GCF_009829155.1 Mustela erminea | reverse complement strand
TGTTGCTGTGGCTGAGGTCGACCTCAGCCGAAAATACCGTATTTTTTATACAAGATTGAATTTACCTCCTGTTCTAGGTTACTGACAATGGATTCTGTCTTACCTTCAGTTAAAATGCCCGTATTAACGGAGAGTGAAGTGTGCCATAGTTAGTTTATGATTCTCAAGTACAATATGTATCAAAGACTCTTGAGGGAATTTACCAATAAGCTAAGAAACCACCTAACTTTACATAACACTGTCTCTGAAACAGTCTGATGTTTTAAGAAAAACTATCAGAGTGTAAAAGCAATGAAATAATGGTATTTGAATTTGAAGAATAGTGTATATTGCTTTATAGCCTCAGCCACAACCTCCCAGAGGGTACTTTCTTGTCTGGATTCTTATAATACATGTTCTCTTCCCCCATTTGCTTAAAATGTGGGCTCCATGATTAGCAAAATTCTATTAAGCATGTTTCACAGTTCTTGAACTTTGTCAGTTCTTCCAGTCATTTAAATTGTATAGAAGCTGTATTTTCAGGTCCCAGATGATTATTCTTAATTTATTTTCCAATAGGATAAAACATATTATAAAAGACAATTCTGCTATTATGTTTTCCCCTGCTTAATCTTCAGATATATTATATTCCCTACCACCCACTGAAGCCAAAAGGTATAGACTCAATATTAGTATTTTCACAGATATAAAATACTCCTAATAAAATAGAGATATAAAACGGGAACAAATTACTCAGGTCCACTTTAATAAAAGAGTAGCATTTAAACTGTATCACTCTTATGATATTGACATTCCCATTTGTATGTTGTGCATACGTTTCAAAGCTATATACCCTGTTCAAATAGCATGGTGACTTTTTGCAATACTGCTTGTATCCAAGCAGATACAAGGTTTGTAGAAAATGCATCTAGAGAACCATAAAACTATTGGAAAACATATTTCTCCACAGTATTTTAGTACCATGAAAAATTTAATCACAGGGAAAAATGTTTTGCTATCAACATCTTAGATGCCTTATAAAAGCAATGGCTTAGGAGACAAGATGGCGGGGAAGTAGGAGGAGGCGCTTTTGCAACCTGTACCCTAAAGTGAGCTGATTACCTACCAAAGAACTCCAATCACCCATGAAATCAGCCTGAGATCAGAATTAAACACGTCTGGATCTCTACAGGGACAGAAGACGCCAGTGGGCAGGTAAAGCGGAGTGGGAATGTCGGACTAATATCGAAAGATAAACAAAAAGGGGAGGGAGCCACCAGAGGCAACCGATTGGAAAGTAATACCCCTAATACAAGAGTGCCCTGCGTCTGGGGACCAGCATTAACTTGGAGACTGGTTGAAAGCACTCAAAAAGAGCAAAGGATCGTGGGGGCTGCTGGGGACAGGGGCTTAAGTCCCCAGACCCAGGACAGCCTCCTCTGGTGCTGAGCCAGAGAGAGTGCAGCGGAGAAACCAGGTCTTGGTCCCTGAGCCACCAGTGCGCCCGAGATTGCATGGGGTCCAGCTCCTGTGAGGAGCTGGGAGCCTCGCCAGTTGCCAGAACACCGAGCCATGCTACAGAGCCTGAGACACGCACGCCCCTCACCCTCCCCTGAGAGAGGTGCGTGAAGGCCCACCCAGGCACTCTTAGACCCGCACAATAGTTTCAGAGCCTGAGACACACATGTGCCCCAAACTCTCCCCTGAGAGAGGTGCGCGAAGGCCCAGTTTTGTGCTATCAGACCCGCACCAAGCTCTCAGAGCCTGAGATGCGCGTGACCCACAGCCTCCCCCCTGAGAGAGGTGCATGCAAGCCTGGTGCTCTTAGACCCAGAAAGACCAGGCACTCCCAGCCTGGGCCAGCGGGAAAATCTCAGTGTGCGATTGCTGCTTGGAACCTCTCTGGCGGTCTGGAGCTGCCCAGACAGCCGCCACTGTCACAGTTTTGGGTACAAGCAGAAGATCCTTAGTCCCCAGGGACCGCGACTCAGCACCTGCTCTGCCAGCGGCCAAGGGGGAATTTATATGGGCTCTGCAGACACAGGAGAGCAGACTGAGGCTTCTCGCTGAGAGGGAGGTCAAGGTGCAGTTTGCTTTCCTCTAAACCTACAAAAACCATCAAAAGCGGTCAAGGCAAGAGAAAAAAAAAAAAAGTGAACAAACAAAAAAACCACCGGAGAACAAAAGCCTGAAAAAAACGGTTTCCTCAGAGCCCACCCCCTTGAGGGGGACTGGAGGACTTAACTCAGGGAACATCATTGACTGAAAACCCACCTGGCAGGCCCTCCCCCAGAAAACCAACCATGAAAAAAAAAAAAAAAAAGACTACAAGAGAACAACCACCACTACTTCATAGGACAACTTTTTAAAAAATATTTTATTTATTTATTTGACACAGAGAGATCACAAGTAGGCAGAGAGGCAGGCAGAGAAAGAGAGGGGAAGCAGGCTACCCGCTGAGCAGAGAGCCTGATGCAGGACTCAATCCCAGGACCCCGAGATCATGACCTGAGATCATGATCTCAGATCACTGAGCCACCCAGGTGCCCCATAGGACAACTTTTATTTTTAATTCGTTCCCACTATTCTGGCTCATTTTTTTAAATATAGATAATTTTTTAACCTATTTACCATCACAGTGAGCTCTCCAGTACATCAAATACCATAATAACCTTCTAACCTGAACTTTTTGATACATACACCTGTGTTTTTCTTTTGCATTTCTATTTTTTTAATTTCTTTTTTAAAATTTAAGTTTAGTTTAGTCTAGTTTATTTCTTTTTTATTTTTATTTTCTAATATTCTGTACATTGACTTTGTATCCTGCCATTGAAATCAAATCGTTGCTGAATTGCTGTATGAGTTCTACTAGTTTGGAGGTGGAGTCTTTTGGGTTTTCCATATAAAGAATCATGTCATCTGCGAAGAGAGAGAGTTTGACTTCTTCATTGCCAATTTGGATACCTTTTATTTCTCTTTGTTGTCTGATTGCTGTTGCTAAGACTTCTAATACTATGTTGAACAAGAGTGGTGAGAGTGGGCATCCTTGTGGTGTTCCTGATCTCAACGGGAAGCCTGCAAGCTTTTTCCCATTGAGGATGATATTTGCTGTGGGTATTTCATAGTTAGATTTGATGAAGTTCAGGAATGTTCCCTCTATCCCTAAACTTTGAAGCGTTTTAATCAGGAACGGATGCTGGATTTTGTCAAAAGCTTTTTCTGCATCTATTGAGAGGACCATGTGGTTCTTCTCCCTTCTCATATTAATTTGTTCTATCACACTGATTGATTTGCGAATGCTGAACCATCCTTGTAGCCCAGGGATGAACCTCACCTGGTCATGGTGGATAAACTTTTAAATGTGCTGTTAGATCCTGTTTGCTAGGATCTTGTTGAGGATCTTAGCATCCATATTCATCAGTGATATTGGTCTGAAATTCTCCTTTTTGGTGGGGTCTTTGCCTGGTTAGGGGATCAGGGTAATTCTGTTTTCATAGAAAGAGGCTGAAAGTTTTCCTTCTGCTTCAATTTTTTGAAATAGCTTCAGGATAATGGGTGTTATTTCTTCTTTGAAAGTTTGGTAGAATTGCCCCGGGAATCCATCAGGTCCTGGGCTCTTGTTTTTTGGGAGGTTTTGCATCACTGCTTCAATCTTGTTACTAGATATTGGTCTATTAAGGTTGTCAGTTTCTTCCTGGTTCAATTCTGGGAGTTTATAGTTTTCCAGGAATGCATCCATTTCATCTAGGTTGCTTAGCTTATTGGCATATAACTGTTGCTAATAACTTCTGATGATTGTTTCTACTTCCTTGGTGTTAGTTGTGATCTCTCCCTTTTCATTCATAATTTTATTAATTTGGGCTTTCTCTCTTTTCTTTTGGATTAGTGTGGCCAATGGTTTATTGATCTTATTGATTCTTTCAAAAAACCAACTTCTAGTTTCATTGATACATTCTACTGTAACTCTGGTTTCTACTTCATTGATCTCAGCTCTAATCTTGATGATTTCCCTTCTTATGTGTGGAGTTGGTTTGATTTGTTGTTGATTCTTCAGTTCTTTAAGGTGTAGAGACAGCTGCTTTGTTCTGGATTTTTCAATTTTTTTGAGAGAGGCTTGGATGGCTATGTATTTCCCCCTTAGGACCGCCTTTGCTGTATCCCATAGGTTTTGGACCGAAGTGTCTTCATTCTCGTTGGTTTCCATGAATTGTTTAAGTTCTAATATTCATATAGAGTTAAACTTCAAAGTAATCCCCTTCCACCAATCAATACTACCCCTATAAGTAAACCAATTTTCAATCCCCCTTTATCTTAGGAAAGTTTAGTCCTTTAACAAAATTATCAAGATACATCCAGGAAGAATCAAAACAACCTTCCTCGCCCATACTGAGAATTTATAACCAGTCCCCCATCTTTTTCGTCCACCAGTGCTTCTGTGTTTTTGTGTTTGTCCTGATAGTATATAAATCTTACACTTGTGGTTCTTTTTGATGAGGTTCTTCCTTTATTTGCATATATATATGTGTGTGTATATACAGAGAGACAGGAAAGAATATATATATACATATATATGTATATATATGTATAGAAAAAGAAATATATATATGTATAGAAAGAGTATGTATATGCTTTCTATATATGTATAGAAAGAGAAAAAATATATATGTATATATATATATATACAAAGTATATGACAAGAGAAAAGTATATGACAAGAGAAAAAAATATATGTACATATATATGTACATATATATGTACATATATTTTTTTCTCTTGTCATATACTTTTCTCTTTTATATATATATAAAATATATATATATTTTTCATATACTTTTCTCTTTTATATATATAATATATATATGTATATATATATTTTTTTCTCTTGTCATATACTTTTCTCAGTCTTTTTGTTTGTTTTTGTTTGTATACTTCATAAATCTTACCTTGGAGCCCATTTGGGCTGAACCTTCTCATTTATCTTCCCTTTCTTTCCTGACTCTCTCTCTCTCTCTCTTTTGTTTTCTTTTTCTTTTCTTTTTTCTCTCGTTTGGGTGGGGAATCCTGATTGCTCAGAAGTGTTCCAGGGTACACCTTGACTGCACCACAGTCGATACATCCAGCTACATCTGTTCAGTCATCTCTCACCAAAATGACTAGGAGTAGGAATGCCCAACAGAAGAAAATACAGAGGATGGACCTTCTGCAACAGAGCTAATGGCTATCAACATAGATAATATGCCGGAAAGAGAATTCAGGCTAACAATTATCCAGGCAATAACTAGGTTGGAGAAAGCCATGGGTGACCAAATGGAATTGATTAAGGCTGAACTGAAAGCTACCAGAGATGATGTTCATAATGTTAGAGCAGAGCTGAAAGCTACCAGTGATGAGGTTCACAATGATCTCAATGAGTTCCAATCTAATCTAAATTCTCTCAAAGCTAGGGTAACTGAGACAGAAGATAGAATTAGTGATCTGGAGGACAATCAGGTAGAGAGAATGGATCAGGAGGAAGCCTGGAACAAACAGCTTAGAAGCCACGAAAACAGAATCAGGGAAATAAATGAGGCCATGAAACGTTGCAATGTCAGAATTATTGGAATCCCTGAAGGGGAGGAGAAAGAAAGAAATCTAGAAGATATAGTGGAACAAGTCCTTCGTGAAAATTTTCCCAATCTCGCGAATGGAACCAGCCTTCAAGTACTAGAGGCCAAACGGTCTCCACCCAAGATTATACATTCCAAAAAAAGATCAAGGCACCTGATAGTCAAATTGAGGAATCATAATTGTAGATATAATCTCTTGAAAGCTGCTAGGACAAAGAGACTCCTTACTTACAGAGGAAAGCCCATCAGAATAACATCAGACCTGTCCACAGAGACCTGGCAAGCCAGAAAGGGCTGGCAAGATATATTCAGGGCACTAAATGAGGAGAGCATGCAGCCAAGAATACTTTAAAAGTAATGGCTTCCTACAGCACTTGTGTAAAATAAAATTAAGAGCTAGAATAGAATAGATCTTATATACTAAACTGAAATTCTTTCAACTTTCTTGATTTTTCACAGGGTTTGCTCTGAAATTTAGAAAGATTTTAAGTTCAGTGCAATCTGTATGCAAGTATGATAATTAATAATCTAACCACAAATTTTTAATATTACAATGTTAACCAAAATGAAACCAGAAAATGCATTTTTCCCTTCAGCATAGGCTTTACTATTATGCACAAGATATTGTTTGATGACTGTAACTTAGCAAAGAAAAACGACATTATACAGTCTTAACATGCTGTATATGTTTGGGTAAGTTCCAAATAAGCCAGAGTAAGGACAAATGCCCTATATGTTCCTCATGGTAGAGTAGATTAGAATTTAAATTAGAAGCAAAGACAGTAAAATCCTAAATTTAGGATTTCTGCAGTTGAAATCTGGGGATATTTGATTTTGTTTTTATGACTTTTTAAAATTTTTTAGAAAATATTAGGAATTAAGTAAAAATGAAGTTCCTCACTGTTGTATCGTGCCTACTACTTAGTCCTCATAAATTTTATTTCCATATTATTGAATGAGAAGTTGTGTGTGTGTGTGTGTGTGTGTGTGTGTGTGTCTGTTTTATCTTCAACAATTAAAGATAAAGGGTACTTTCCACCTCCTTGTTTTATACAAAGAGTTTATTCTCTTATATGCATTTCAGTAACCAATGTTATTAACTAGCACCTTTCCTCAAAATGTACTAGTGGTTCCCAATTGTTCTTCCAAATGAATACAGATATAATAATAAAATGTAGTACCTCCACCGATTACTTTTTTATCTATCCTTTTTTTTTCAATTATGTTATGTCTGGCAAAATATTGAAGCATCTTAAACATCTTGTGAACAATCATTCTTCCCTTCATCTTGATGGGAGAAAGAAAAAGTCTTGAAGAAAGAAAAAGTATAGTACCATCTTTGGTACTATATTATTTTGTATATAATACTATACTGTAGTTACTATATATAGTATAGATGCAAAATAGTAGACTATACTATTGTGAAATAGTATATGAAAAATAGTATATTATACTATTTGGGTACTATAGCACCATTTTTGTTTTTCTTTGAAAGGGAAGAAATAACTAAAGTCTACTCCAATCTGTGTTTTTAGCAATTACTTTACACTTAGCTACTGTCTTCACTTTCTTCTTTCCGTTGGACACTTCCACCAGGATATTTTATCAAGACATGAAACTATTCAGAAAGCAAACCCTCACTTCATTAAGATTACTTATCATCCATATCAACCAAATAGGATTTTATATCATGATTTTTAAAAAAAAATTTTCAATTTATTTATTTTCAGAAAAACAGTATTCATTATTTTTTCACCACACCCAGTGCTCCAGATATCATGATTCTTAATCATTTTTCACCATCCCTTACCAAGGTTGGAATCCCCTTAATCATTTAGGCTCTTCTCTCTATTTTGTCTCTCTCATCATATCTAACCTGTAAACAGGTCTTCTTAATACTACCTTTAAAATATCTTCTATTCTAACTACCTCACACTTGGATAGTTAGCTGGAGTCTGTAGCTTTGTTCTTTCCCTATTCTATGTCATTTTGGACACTACCACTAAATAAAAATGCCCAACATAAATTTTATACTCTGTGAACAACCCAATAGGCCCTCAAGGACCTCCATAATTTTATCCTACTTTTGTACTTCATCCACAAATACTCTATTACAAAAATTTCAGTTGTAACCAACCTGTTTGACTTCCTGTTGCCTACTACACATAAAGCTTTCTCATTTCTATAATTTTTCTTCAACAAACATATCTAGAATATTAGTCCATCCCCCATATTTTGAAATATTATCTGTCACTTAAGATTTTAAATTAATGTCCTCCATCAAAGATTTTCCTGATTATCTCAGACCATATACAACTTCCCTTAAATCCTATAGGTAATTTTCTGAACTTAATTAATTAATTATTAATAAATTAATATTAGTTAATTTTCTGAAGCTTTTCCTGATTATCTCAGACCATATTCTACTTCCCTTAAATCCTATAGTAAATTTTATGAACTATATGTATAGAAGCGTATTATCTACTAAAATGTGTCTCTCACAATGTTATTTATAGCTTTTTAGTAAATATATATATGTATATATATTCACTAAATATATATAATATATATTATTTATTATATCAATGTATTAATATTAATTATCAATAATTAAATAATAAAACAATAACAAATATTTGCATATAAATAATAAATAATATAAATTATTAACTAATTGATCAATATTTAATTGATATTGATTAATATATTGATGTAATAAATAATATATTACACATATTTATATATTTATATATTTAATTTTATAATCCTAAAATTTGTATGGAACCAAAAAAGACCCTGAATCACTAAGAAAATGTTCAAAAAGAAAAACAAAGCTGGGAGCATGACGTTGCCTGATTTCAAGCTTTACTAAACATTTATATATTAATGCCTAAGTTCCCTAATTAGACATTTACACATTAAATAATTTGAGAGTGAGGAATATTGTCTACTTATTGTTCTCTTTTTCTTCTGCAGAGACTACTATTTTGCCATTCTACACTGTCCATTTAATACATATTTGTAGTTTGATTTCTAAATTACATAGGATGGGAAACAACAAGAATGTTTTAAAGATGTTAGGGATATCTACAGAGCACTCAGGGAGACTTAGAACACGGAAGCATAAAAGTAAATAGATCCCTAGACTCTAAATCTTTGGAAACTTCCCATGATCCCCAATTTAAGGAAAGAGCACTCAACAGGTTAACATCTATTTTGTGGATGGAATGAGATTGTTACAACTTGTGGACATGTCTAGTGACCAGAAAGTCATTAATGAGGATAGGATTTTGAGATATTGATTCAGTCCTGAACAAATCTCAATTTCCTAGGTCCAAACTGAATCAGTTTTTATAGGTGGAAAAGAAAATGTCTGAGTTTCTTAGCATTACTTAACATTTCTTTAAACAACATTCTATGTTTGATAGAAACTATTCTCTGACAATTGATTACATAAGGTTTTTCATACTTAATAACAGCATGCTATTTATAATTTAAGCTGGAGTTATTCTTCAACTTTTAACATTTTGAAAAGGTGAAGTTTCAATTTGTGGTTTCTAAACTCTTGTGTACTTCTTCTTTATTACATACAAAAAGTATAATTTAATTTTGAATACTACACTTTTAAAAGAGACTAACCATAGTAGTATTGACTTAAGCTGTGTCTATGCATACAACTATTTTGATCCTTTTTACTGAACCAGTTTAGTATATAAAACATTTAGTAAACTGAGAGAAAAAGAAACTGATCAATTATCTGACAGTTGACATATTTTCAGATTGAATTGATTTGTCTAATTCAATTTTAATAACAAAACTGTGTGTGAGATGGAATCAAGCATAAAACTTAAAGCCATCGTCTTCATTTCTACCTCGAAATAAGGTACATGTGTGAAATATTCTTTCTACACAAATAAAGGAATTTCTGTAGTACTTAAATTTATTCTAAATTGAATTACAACTGAGGAAATTAATTCAATTTTTATTTTCCTTCAGTTGATTTCACCCCTCTATTTTTGTCAAATTGTATATCATTTGTGAAATATGTGACATCTATTTCTAATACCTTAAGATAAAGGTAAGTTTATAAATCCTTTCGGCATTTAATCTTGTATGAGGAAAAAAACATTAATTCTATGCTGCAGTATTTTTGATACAAACAAGGCATTTCCACATAAACGCATAACATTTAACTGCCTTTTGTCTCTTATCTCCAATCAGTGTTGTTTATATAGCAATATCTTAAACCTGTTCAAGCTCATTTATAAGAACCATGGTAGTGCAATTGCAGGGTCATAGGGAAGTTCTATTTTTAGTTTCTTGAGGAAACTCCACACTGTTCTCCAAAGAGGCTGCACCAACTTGCATTCCCACCAACAGTGGAAGAGGGTTCCCTTTTCTCCGCATCCTCTCCAACACATGTTGCTTCCTGTCTTGTTAATTTTGGCCATTCTAACTGGTGTAAGGTGATAGATACCTCAATGTGGTTTTAATTTGAATCTCCCTGAGGGCTAGTGTTGATGAACATTTTTTCATGTGTCTGATAGCCATCTGTATGTCTTGATTGGAGAAGTGTATGTTCATATCTTCTGCCCATTTTTTGATGTGTTTGCCTGTTTCGTGTGTGTTGAGTTTGAGGAGATCATTATAGATCCTGGATATCAACCTTTTGTCTGTACTGTCATTTGTAAATATCTTCTCCCATTCCGTGGGTTGCCTCTTTGCTTATAAGAACCAGGGTAGATAGAATTGTACACTGTTATTTGGGGCTTAATAGGTATTAGACTTTTATTTTTTTTTACACTTTCTGAATAAACATAATAGTTTTCTTAAATTATAATTGAAGATAATTTAAAAACAGGGGTATGTTTTCCAAATAGTACATAGCATTTGGAATTGGCTCCATTGCTTTTTCAAATAAAAATTATTAATACCTGATATAAGATTTGGGGCTTCCATAGTTTTTAAAAGGTTGTTACTACCTAAAAATTAGGGGAAATGAGCCCATGTTAACCATGCAAACAAGACAAAATCAAAATTGTCAACCACCCTTTTAAGACCTAATATACAATGTGGTTCTTGAATATGGAAAGCCTTGTAAAAATACCCATTAGAGGTAAAGATCTCCTTTTATGAGGAAGATAAAATTGTCTCATGGGAGCCACTGTCTTTTTCTATTACTCAAACCACAGAAAAAGCTAAAATTTAACCATAAGTAATAATAATAGCAAATTTGTTCTTGTTTTGTAAATCATTAATCATGGCTATACATATTTTTACATTCATAATAATAATGATCTGGAGTTATATAAATTGAGAATAAAGATTTGGCCTAGAAAAAGGTAATATAAATATAAATCCTCAAATATAGATACCTGGAATCTTGAAGTTCTCAGAAGTTGGAAAGTTCGCCCCACATGAAGGGACAAATGAGAGAGGGGAAAGTGTAATTAGATGTACCTTAGAATAGAGTCAGCTTATGTTAAAAAAATAAGTAGCTCCTACATATTCTTAGAATATCATTCAACTTTAATTAAGTAGGTGCTTTATCAAGAGGGGATAAAAACAGAGGAAAAACTTAAAGTGATTCTCCAGTGACTTACAGGTGACTTCTGTGTGATACAGATATAAATATATTTCCTTTTGCTATCTGTTTCTGAGCTATTTTTCTCCCCTCTTCTCTGTAATAAAGGCATTGGTCAAAGAGGGTAATCTCCATTAAGTAAGGGAAAAGGGAAATCCCAATTAGGTTGATACATGGGCATTACTAATTAAAATAAAGAAATCATCATGGAGAAAATGAAAATGGGAAAGTAGTATAATTTAAAAATTTGCATATCATTGTAGTTCAGCAATTGTGTCAAGACATATGACATGTATAAAAACAAATTCAATTCCATTGAGCAGGGTCTCAAATAACATATTCTATAATAGCTGGGTGTTTGAAAATCAACAAAACCCTCCAAATACTGTACATTATGTATCATATCCTAGCCAGTGTATCTATATTTATTTCACCTTATAAAATAAACTCTAACTCTTTTTCTAGCCCTGGCAGAAAAAAATAAAACTTTCAATTTTCATTCAAAAGTTTCAAAGCAAAAAATTATTATTTTTTGTATAATTTTTTTTATTCATTTATTTATTTTCAGCATAACAGTATTCATTATTTTTTCGCCACACCCAGTGCTCCATGCAATCTGTGTCCTATATAATACCCACCACCTGGTACCCCAACTTCCCACAACCCTGCCACTTCAAACCCCTCAGATAGTTTTTTAGAGTCCATAGTCTCTCATGATTCACTTCCCCTTCCAATTTCCCGCAACTCCCTTCTCTCTAACACCCATTGTCCTCCATGCTATTTGTTATGCTCCACAAATAAGTGACACCATATGATAATTGACTCTCTCTGCTTGACTTATTTCACTCAGCATAATCTCTTCCTGTCCCGTCCATGTTGCGACAAAAGTTGGGTATTCGTCCTTTCTGATGGAGGCATAATACTCCATAGTGTATATGAACCACATTTTCCTTATCCATTCGTCCATTGAAGGACATCTTGGTTCTTTCCATAGTTTGGCGACCGTGGCCATTGCTGCTATAAACATTGGGGTACAGATGGCCCTTCTTTTCACGACATCTGTATCTTTGGGGTAAATACACTTATTTTCCTGAAGCTGCTTCAAAAAATTGAAGCAGAAGGAAAACTTTCAGCCTCTTTCTATGAAAACAGAATTACCCTGATCCCCAAACCAGGCAAAGACCCCACCAAAAAGGAGAATTTCAGACCAATATCACTGATGAATATGGATGCTAAGATTCTCAACAAGATCCTAGCAAAAAGGATCCAACAGCACATTTAAAAGATTATCCACCATGACCAGGTGGGATTCATCCCTGGGCTACAAGGATGGTTCAACATTCGCAAATCAATCAATGTGATACAACAAATTAATATGAGAAGAGAGAAGAACCACATGGTCATCTCAATTGATGCAGAAAAAGCATTTGACAAAATCCAGCATCCGTTCCTGATTAAAACGCTTCAAAGTTCAGGGATAGAGGGAACATTCCTGAACCTCATCAAATCTATCTATGAAAGACCCACAGCAAATATCATCCTCAATGGGAAAAAGCTTGCAGCCTTCCCGTTGAGATCAGGAACAAGACAAGAATGCCCACTTTCACCACTCTTGTTCAAAAAATTATTTTTTGCCATTTAAATCTCTAGAGACATGTTTCTACATTGGCACTAGATTTTAGTGGTATTGTTTGAAGATTCATTTTTCAACCCCTCATTAAAGGCAATGATGATGAAAGAATATTATTTCTGCAGGAAAATATTGTTTACTACATTAGTATTAAATTTGTTCACAGTTCCTGTTCATTAAATAAAAAAGGTTTCCTAATCCAATAGCCACAATGTTGTGTCATAATTGGCACATGAAATACTAATATAAAAATATTACAAGTATTTATTAGTAGTTTATAAACAATTAACTAAGACTACTGTGAACACTTGAGGTGCCATCTTTTTATCACATAATCAGTAAGAATTTTCATCACATTAATTTGGACATGCTGTGTCCATCCATATCCTCATCCATCATTTACAGTAATTAGTTTGGCTGCCTTCTTATCACAGTGATAACCACAACACCAACACTAACTGTTCCTGTCTTGGTCCCTGCAGTTTGCTGATGTATTAGCTGTGATATAATCATTACCAAGCACTCAAAACTTAATGGACAGCAACTTGCTCTTTAAGTCCATATGTGCATGTGCATCTCCACTCCCCTACTTACCACTCCAGAAATTTCTGGTACTGCTGTCTGCTCCAGTCTGAAGGGAAAGGAAAGAACCAAGATGCATATTTTGTTTACTTCAAATCTGTCACCTCACTTCCAAGTAATAATCTATCTTCCTTTCTTTTTTTCTACCTCTTCTCTTCTACCCTTCCCCAAAACTCATGACCTAAGTCTATGTGGTAGCCCTGCATTAGGGAATAGTTAATGGTCTATTTTGGTTATAGAAAGGAGAAGGTTTGAATGTTTATCCATGGCTCCTTCTATATATTTCTATAAAGACATACTTCTTATGAACCACTTATCTTCTTAGCTTTTATTTAAAAAAATTACTGAAAGAGATGTCTATGTTTGTGGTAGCCAGTTCTCTTACAAAATTACTTCAATTAAGCTTTTGCTCCCACCCATCCACAGACATTACTTTTATAAAAGCGGCCAATTATTTACATTGATATATCCAGGAGTCAATTATTAGGCCCAACCTTACTGGACTTAGCAACTACTGACACAATTAATCATGCCATTAAATTATGTATGTCATTTGAATTCTGAAACAGCCTTCTATGAGTTTCCTTCTTACTTCATTTACTGTTCCTTCCAAGTTTCCTCCACAAGTGCCTCTCATCTCCAAGACCTATTTTGGATGCCTGAAGTCTCAGTTCTTAGGTATCCTCTCTTTAATCACTCCTTTACATTCCTAGAACACTTAGAATGGTGTTTTGCAGACATCGTAGATTCACAATGATTATTTGTTGATTATGTTTTATTCCATTCTGTCTTGCATATGGTAATAATATAATAAGGTTGTTTTCTCTAAATTCCATAAGCAAAAAAAAAAAAAAAAACACAAAAACACCCTGTCTCATAAGTTTATCATCATCATGGTACATAAATATATCTCATATCTCATTTGTGGGCATGTAAGCATGCACATACACACACTTATAAATGATAATTCCATTAATATAATTTTTTTTCAATGAATTTCCCTGGAATAAATCTCAAGTAATGACTCCTACTTACCATTTTCTTTGAAATTACAATTTGTAGCTTGTTAGTGGGAAAGCACTATGTAACGGAGTCCAGCCACTTCATTCAGAAATGCCACTGATTGTCTCTACTACTGGAATAACAAGCCTCCAAAATATAATAGCATGCAGTATGAACATTGCCCTTGGCAACACTATTAAACTGGGCCGTGAACTACTTCAAATAGCTGTGAGTGTTAAATACTAGCTCAGAACTAAGTAGGTTGATTTTAATAGTCAAATGTGCACTGCAGTCTATCTCAATATTCAAAGCACCTTTAAAACTTAGTTTTACAGAAATATTAGTGACCAGAACAAACTATTGAGGACAGAAAAGAAGAGTAATTATTGCAACAGATGAGAGGAAACAGTAAATGAAGGCTCGTGTTTTGAAAGGGTAGCAAAAACTTATCTCTTTTTAAGGAACTATTCTAAGCTCAAAGCACCACAGAGGTATTTAAGCAGTTATTTATATAGGAATTATTTTAATTTGCAAATAAAATTACAATTCTCAGGGAAAATTTAACAGCTCTTCTAAGCTTGAGTTCTTAATTAAAATACCATAGAAATATTTATTTTCTAAGTAGAGCTTAACTAGTAGATAAATGCCTAATTTAGACATTTTCTACAATGATGAAAAATGGGAATAAATCACAAAAAAGATAAATGGACATTATCAGAAATGGAATAGAAAATTACAAAAGCTGATGCTCAAAGGCTCTTATATGTGATGATAGTGTGATGGTAAAGTCTATCTGACAGTGAGATGTAAGTCTAATGAGTTTCATTGCCTCTTCCCAGTGACACCAATAAGTGACTGAGAATGTGTCGAAATAGCAAACAAAAAGACAAAGATCATTAATAATGAAACAAACAAACAAACAAACAAACCATGGTCCTGGAATTGTTCTTATTATTGCTATTTTGATATTTACAACATAGTTTACAACATAGTTGTAAATATCAAAATATCAAAATAGCAATAATAAGAACAATTCCAGGACCATGCTTACAACTATGTTGTAAATATCAAAATAGCTCAAGATAGTTCAAGATAGTTAAAGCTGTAAATTTCAATCATAAAAGTGTCAAAATAGTGAAATCATGATATTGAAAAATATTTTGAAAGAAAATGAGTAATTATTTGTTAATAAAATATATTGATCTAAAATGAGATTTGTGGGGGTGCCTGGGTGGCTCAGTGGGTTAAAGCCTCTGCCTTCCACTCCGGTCATGATCCCAGTGTCCTGGGATCAAGCCCCACATTGGGCTCTCTGCTCAGCAGGGAGCCTGCTTCCTCCTCTCTCTCTCTCTGCCTGCCTCTCTGCCTACTTGAGATCTCTGTCTGTTAAATAAATAAATAAAATCTTTTTAAAAATAAAATAAAATGAGATTTGTGGTAAACCAAGCCTAAAGCATATTCATTATATACAAATGAAATTTTTCAGCACTTCATTCTATCTGTTTTTCTTTCAGGAACAATGCAATTTTGCTTTACTAAAATGAGTACTTAAATTTTACTCTGAAAATTCTATAAAGAAATTCAAGCAATGAGAACTAAGTTAATGACCTAGATATTCTTATATCCCAGGTATTTGTATTTCTATCCAAGATTCTTAAACACTATGATAAACTCTTTCAGGTCTTTAAGTTAAAAATGGGAACCCTGGGGCTCCTGGGTGGCTCAGTCAATTAAGCAGCTGCCTTTAGGTTATGATCGTATGGTCCTGGGATTGAGCCCTGCATCAGGCTCATTGTTCAGTGAGGCATCTGTTTTTCCCTCTACCCTCTACTCTTCCCCCTGCTTGTTTTCTCTCTCTCTCTTTCTGTCAAATAAAATCTTAAATAAAACAAAACAAATAACGGGAACCCTTTCAGAGCATTAAATTTGTTCTTGAGGCTTAAAAAATAAAAATGAGGTGAGCTGGTTACCCCTATAAATTGGTCCTTTGCATTAAAAAGAATCATTACCATAAGTAGAAACATTTTAAGACTGGATTTTTTAGGGAAATTTCAATTTTATAATATATTAAGACCCTGGACAGTAGGAGATAGCACTGTGTAGTTCTTATATTTTCACAGAAACACCTGATCAAATGCTCAATGTGTGTGGACTTATATGATGATTTCCTGAGGACAATAAGACTAGAAATACAACTGTTCCATACAGTGGTAAGAAAATCTGTTCTTAGTAATTCTATAAATGTCTTTTACTCATGGTGATGTGACTACTTTAAGGTAATTCAGCCCAGGATTTTATCTCACAAGGTGTGTTTAGTGAAGCCATATCAGAAGACTAGTTCTATGCAATAGGAGTAGAAATATAACCTGGTATATTTCTGGCAATCAAAAGGGGAACTAGAACTCTGGCAATGTCTTTTTTCCTCTGTATCTCCTACCCTTTCCAAATACAAAATTCTATCATCACTATTGCCAGATGAAGATAAAACAAAGCACATGTGCATCATCTTTATAATAATTTCACAATTTCATTTTAGATTTACAGTCTGCTTGTATAGCATTAATACTTCTCTAAGGCTGAAATTAGGATCAACAAAATAAAAGCTGGTTTTGTAAACCTAGAAAAGATAACTGAGACTGATTTCTAGTCAGTCATGTTAACAGGACAACTAAATACTCTAAGATGAATAGTTGTTCTACTAATTCAATCATCAAGCATTCTTGGTTGTTTTGGTGAGCCTAATATCATACTAAGCACTATGGTATTCATAATTATTATACCCATGCCAAATATTATCCTAAGCAATTCATTCATTCATTATCTCATTTATTCCTCATAACAGCATCATAATATTAGTACTATCATATCCTCATTTTCTAGCTGAGGAAATAGACTTTGAGAGATTAAAAACACTTCCCCAAACTACATAGCAAAGCACAAAAATAATTTCAGTTCTGTTTGATTCTGGATTCTGAGCTCTTAATAATTGTCTCTTAACTACACAGCATAATGCCTGACTTGTACACTGCACTAATATATCAACATTTAACAAACCCATAAAGTGATATTCTGAAAAAGAACAGAAACTCTGACAATAAGGTTTTTTAATTTCCTTACAACAAAGATCCTCAGTCATGATGGCTAATAAGGATATACCTAAACTATGTGTTTAAGGAAGTAAATGGGATCCAGGAAGCCAAGATACAACAACAGCAACAGCAAATAATATATAATATAAATAACATATAAATATTATAATATTATTCCAAATAATAATAAATATTATTTATATATTTATATGTGTATATATAAATAAACTCATTTATTTATTTGTTTACATATAACATATATACTAAAGGAGAATACAGAGTATATACTTAGAACATACTTAGGAACTCAGCGACACCATCGAGCATAATAACATACATTATGAGGATCCCAGAAGAAGAGAGAAGGGGGGACAGAAAATTTATTTGGAGAAATAATAGCATAAAATTTCCTAAACTTGGATGAGTAAATAGAAATTCAGATTGAGGAAGCACAGAGATTCCCCCAACAAAATCAGTCCAAAGAGGTACATAACAAGACACATAGCAATTAAGATGGCAAAAAGCAATGATAAATAATTCTAAAATCAGCAAAAAAAAAAAGACAGTTATATACAAAGGAAACCCCTTGAGGCTATGAGTAGATTTTTCAACAGAAATATTAGAGGCCAGAAGGGAATGGCATGATATATTCAAAGCGCTGAAAGGAAAAACAATCTGCAGCCAAGAATGCTCTATCCTGCAAGGCTATCCTTCAGAACAGAAGGACATATAAAGAGTTTCCCAGACAAAGTTTACAGTTCATAAATACTAAACCAGCCTATAAGAAATGTTAAAGGGAATCTGTGCATGAAAAGGAAATAACATAAGAGTATGATAAGTAGGAAGACAAAGCAGTAAAATAAGTGCATCTTTAAAAATCAGTCAAGGGACTCAGAAAAGAAAGAAATAAGTATGACTCCATATAACCTAAAATGTGAGGAGGAGAGGAGTACAGAATGGGTTCAAACTTAACCAACCATCAACAGAAGATAGACTACCATATGCAGAAGATGTTGTATACAAACCTAATGGTATTCCAAATAAAAAATCAAGAACAGATATGCAAAGAATAAAGAGAAAGAAATCAAAGTATATCACTAAAGAAAGTCAACTTATAGTAAGAGAAGAAAGTAAGGAAAGAATGGAACAGAGAAGTTCAACAAAAACAAAAACAAAAGAAATAACAAAATGCTAATGAATACATACTTATTAATAATTACTTTAAATGTAAATGGACCAAATGCTGACATCAAAAGACATAGGATGATGGAATGAATAAATTAAAAAAAACAACAACAACAACACAAGATCCATCTATATGCTGCCTACAAGGGACTCACTTAGTACTTAAAACACATGCAGATTGAAAATGAGGAGATGGAGAAACATTTATAATACAAATGGATGTGAAAAGAAAGCCAGGGTAGAAATACTTATATCAGAAAAATTTACTTGAAAACAAAGACTATAACAAAAGATAAAGAAGAACACTATATTACCATTAACAGGACAATCCAACAAGACATACCATTCTAAATATACACCCAACATGGAAGTACCCAAATACTTAGAACAGTTAATAATAAATATAAAAGAACTTATCCACAGTAACACAATAATAGTGGGGGACTTCAACACTCCTCTTACATCAGTGGATAGATAATCCAAATAGAAAATTAAAAAAGAATGTACTTGTTGTGATGAGCATTGAGTGATGTATGGAATTGTTGAACCCATATACCGTACACCTGAAACTAATATAAAACTGTATGTTAACCAGATTAGAAGTTAAATGAAAACAAAGAAAGGAAAATCAAGAAAACAGAGGCTTTCATAACACACTGGACGAGATTGATTTCATAGATCTATTCAGAACATTCCACCCTCAATAGCAGAATATACGTGCTTTTCAAGTGCACATGGATCATTCTCCAGAATAGAAGACACACTAGGTCACAAAACAATGAATGGGATAACGAAGAAATGAAAGAAAAAATACACAAAAACAAATGAAAATGAAAATATAAGGATCCTAAATCTATGGGATGCAGCAAAAACGTTTCTAACAGAAAAGTTTATAGCAGCTTTGAGTTAAGATGATGAAGTAGTAAGGGGACCCAATGCTTGCCCTGTACCTCAAACACAACTAGATAAATATAAAATCATTCTGAACACCTAAGAAATCAATCAGAGGACTAAAAGTACAAACTTCACATCTAGAGGGAGATAAGATATTGTGGAAGGTAGAAACTGTGGAGAATTGATTGGGGTAGAAAAGAAATGTGGGTTCTGTGGAGTGGAGGGGGCACTGATCATGGAATAGGAAAGAGACAAAGAGATAAAGAGAGAAAACAGCACACTGGGCTATTACACAAGAGAAACTTCCTCCAAACCGCCAACTGGGAAAAGGAGAAGGGCTGATTATTGCAAGTTTTCACAAGAGGGGAGCTCAAAGTCTGAAGTTATAAAGTCTGGGCCATTGATGCATAATGCCTGGTAAGCTTTTTTTTATTTTTTATTTTTTATTTTTATTTTTATTTTTTATAAACATATATTTTTATCCCCAGGGGTACAGGTCTGTGAATCACCAGGTTTACACACTTCACAGCACTCACCAAAGCACATACCCTCCCCAATGTCCATAATCCCACCCCCTTCTCCCAAACCCCCTCCCCCCAGCAACCCTCAGTTTGTTTTGTGAGATTAAGAGTCACTTATGGTTTGTCTCCCTCCCAATCCCATCTTGTTTCATTGATTCTTCTCCTACCCACTTAAGCCCCCATTTTGCATCACCACTTCCTCATATCAGGGAGATCATACGATAGTTGTCTTTCTCTGCTTGACTTATTTCGCTAAGCATGATACGCTCTAGTTCCATCCATGTTGTCGCAAATGGCAAGATTTCATTTCTTTTGATGGCTGCATAGTATTCCATTGTGTATATATACCACATCTTCTTGATCCATTCATCTGTTGATGGACATCTAGGTTCTTTCCATAGTTTGGCTATTGTGGACATTGCTGCTATAAACATTCGGGTGCACGTACCCCTTTGGATCACTACGTTTGTATCTTTAGGGTAAATACCCAATAGTGCAATTGCTGGGTCATAGGGCAGTTCTATTTTCAACATTTTGAGGAACCTCCATGCTGTTTTCCAGAGTGGCTGCACCAGCTTGCATTCCCACCAACAGTGTAGGAGAGTTCCCCTTTCTCCACATCCTCGCCAGCATCTCTCATTTCCTGACTTGTTGATTTTAGCCATTCTGAATGGTGTGAGGTGATATCTCATTGTGGTTTTGATTTGTATTTCCCTGATGCCGAGTGATATGGAGCACTTTTTCATGTGTCTGTTGGCCATCTGGATGTCTTCTTTGCAGAAATGTCTGTTCATGTCCTCTGCCCATTTCTTGATTGGAACATTTGTTCTTTGGGTGTTGAGTTTGCTAAGTTCTTTATAGATTCTGGACACTAGGCCTTTATCTGATATGTCGTTTGCAAATATCTTCTCCCATTCTGTCAGTTGTCTTTTGATTTTGTTAACTGTTTCCTTTGCTGTGCAAAAGCTTTTGATCTTGATGAAATCCCAATAGTTCATTTTTGCCCTTGCTTCCCTTGCCTTTGGCGTTATTCCTAGGAAGATATTGCTGCGGCTGAGGTCGAAGAGGTTCCTGCCTGTGTTCTCCTCAAGGATTTTGATGGATTCCTTTCGCACATTGAGGTCCTTTATCCATTTTGAGTCTATTTTTGTGTGTGGTGTAAGGAAATGGTCCAATTTCATTTTTCTGCATGTGGTTGTCCAATTTTCCCAGCACCATTTATTGAAGAGGCTGTCTTTTTTCCATTGGACATTCTTTCCTGCTTTGTCGAAGATTAGTTGACTGTAGAGTTGAGGGTCTATTTCTGGGCTCTCTATTCTGTTCCATTGATCTCTGTGTCTGTTTTTGTGCCAGTACCATGCTGTCTTGATGATGACAGCTTTGTAATAGAGCTTGAAGTCCGGAATTGTGATGCCACCAACGTTGGCTTTCTTTTTCAATATCCCTTTGGCTATTCGAGGTCTTTTCTGGTTCCATATAAATTTTAGAATTATTTGTTCCATTTCTTTGAAAAAGATGGATGGTACTTTGATAGGAATTGCATTAAATGTGTAGATTGCTTTAGGTAGCATAGACATTTTCACAATATTTATTCTTCCAATCCAGGAGCATGGAACATTTTTCCATTTCTTTGTGTCTTCCTCAATTTCTTTCATGAGTACTTTATAGTTTTCTGAGTATAGATTCTGTGCCTCTTTGGTTAGGTTTATTCCTAGGTATCTTATGGTTTTGGGTGCAATTGTAAATGGGATTGAGTCCTTAATTTCTCTTTCTTCTGTCTTCCTGTTGGTGTAGAGAAATGCAACTGATTTCTGTGCATTGATTTTATATCCTGACATTTTACTGAATTCCTGTATAAGTTCTAGCAGTTTTGGAGTGGAGTCTTTTGGGTTTTCCACATATAGTATCATATCATCTGCGAAGAGTGATACTTTGACTTCTTCTTTGCCGATTTGGATGCCTTTAATTTCCTTTTGTTGTCTGATTGCTGAGGCTAGGACCTCTAGTACTATGTTGAATAGCAGTGGTGATAATGGACATCCTTGCCGTGTTCCTGACCTTAGCGGAAAAGCTTTCAGTTTTTCTCCATTGAGAATGATATTTGCGGTGGGTTTTTCATAGATGGCTTTGATGATATTGAGGTATGTGCCCTCTATCCCTACACTTTGAAGAGTTTTGATCAGGAAGGGATGCTGTACTTTGTCAAATGCTTTTTCAGCATCTATTGAGAGTATCATATGGTTCTTGTTCTTTCTTTTATTGATGTGTTGTATCACATTGACTGATTTGCGGATGTTGAACCAACCTTGCAGCCCTGGAATAAATCCCACTTGGTCGTGGTGAATAATCCTTTTAATGTACTGTTGAATCCTATTGGCTATTGTTTTGTTGAGTATTTTCGCATCTGTGTTCATCAAGGATATTGGTCTATAGCTCTCTTTTTTGATGGGATCCTTGTCTGGTTTTGGGATCAAGGTGATGCTGGCCTCATAAAATGAGTTTGGAAGTTTTCCTTCCATTGCTATTTTTTGGAACAGTTTCAGGAGAATAGGAATTAGTTTTTTTTATATGTTTGGTAGAATTCCCCCAGGAAGCCGTCTGGCCCTGGGCTTTTGTTTGTTTGGAGACTTTTAATGACTGTTTCAATCTCCTTACTGGTTATGGGTCTGTTCAGGCTTTCTATTTCTTCCTGGTTCAGTTGTGGTAGTTTATATGTTTCTAGGAATGCATCCATTTCTTCCAGATTGTCAAATTTATTGGCGTAGAGTTGCTTATAGTATGTTCTTATAATAGTTTGTATTTCTTTGGTGTTAGTTGTGATCTCTCCTCTTTTGTTCATGATTTTATTTATTTGGGTCCTTTCTCTTTTCTTTTTGATAAGTCGGGCCAGGGGTTTATCAATTTTATTAATTCTTTCAAAAAACCAGCTCCTAGTTTCATTGATTTGTTCTATTGTTTTTTTGGTTTCTATTTCATTGATTTCTGCTCTGATCTTTATGATTTCTCTTCTCCTGCTGGGCTTAGGGTTTCTTTCTTGTTCTTTCTCCAGCTCCTTTAGGTGTAGGGTTAGGTTGTGTACCTGAGACCTTTCTTGTTTCTTGAGAAAGGCTTGTACCGCTATATATTTTCCTCACAGGACTGCCTTTGTTGTGTCCCACAGATTTTGAACCGTTGTATTTTCATTATCATTTGTTTCCATGATTTTTTTCAATTCTTCTTTAATTTCCCGGTTGACCCATTCATTCTTTAGAAGGATGCTGTTTAGTCTCCATGTATTTGGGTTCTCTTCAAACTTCCTTTTGTGGTTGAGTTCTAGCTTTAGAGCATTGTGGTCTGAAAATATGCAGGGAATGATCCCAATCTTTTGATACCGGTTGAGTCCTGATTTAGGACCGAGGATGTGATCTATTCTGGAGAATGTTCCATGTGCACTAGAGAAGAATGTGTATTCTGTTGCTTTGGGATGAAATATTCTGAATATATCTGTGATGTCCATCTGGTCCAGTGCGTCGTTTAAGGCCTTTATTTCCTTGCTGATCTTTTGCTTGGATGATCTGTCCATTTCAGTGAGGGGAGTGTTAAAGTCCCCTACTATTATTGTATTATTGTTGATGTGTTTCTTTGATTTTGTTATTAATTGGTTTATATAGTTGGCTGCTCCCACGTTGGGGGCATAGATATTTAAAATTGTTAGATCTTCTTGTTGGACAGACCCTTTGAGTATGATATAGTGTCCTTCCTCATCTCTTATTATAGTCTTTGGCTTAAAATCTAATTGATCTGATATAAGGATTGCCACTCCTGCTTTCTTCTGATGTCCATTAGCATGGTAAATTATTTTCCACCCCCTCACTTTCAATCTGGAGGTGTCTTCGGGCTTAAAATGAGTTTCTTGGAGGCAACATATAGATGGGTTTTGTTTTTTAATCCATTCTGATACCCTGTGTCTTTTGACAGGGGCATTTAGCCCATTAACATTCAGGGTAACTATTGAGAGATATGAATTTAGTGCCATTGCATTGCCTGTAAGGTGACTGTTACTGTATATGGTCTCTGTTCCTTTCTGATCTACCACTTGTAGGCTCTCTCTTTGCTTAGAGGACCCCTTTCAATATTTCCTGTAGAGCTGGTTTGGTGTTTGCCAATTCTTTCAGTTTTTGTTTGTCCTGGAAGCTTTTAATCTCTCCTTCTATTTTCAATGATAGCCTGGCTGGATATAGTGTTCTTGGCTGCATGTTTTTCTCGTTTAGTGCTCTGAAAATATCATGCCAGCTCTTTCTGGCCTGCCAGGTCTCTGTGGATAAGTCAGCTGCCAATCTAATATTTTTACCATTGTATATTACAGGCTTCTTTTCCTGGGCTGCTTTTAGGATTTTCTCTTTGTCACTGAGACTTGTAAATTTTACTATTAGGTGACGAGGTGTGGACCTATTCTTATTGATTTTGAGGGGCGTTCTCTGAACCTCCTGAATTTTGATGCTCGTTCCCTTTGCCATATTGGGGTAATTCTCCCCAATAATTCTCTCCCGTATACCTTCTGCTCCCCTCTCTCTTTCTTCTTCTTCTGGAATCCCAGTTATTCTAATGTTGTTTCGTCTTATGGTGTCACTTATCTCTCGAATTCTCCCCTCGTGCTCCAGTAGCTGTTTGTTCCTCTTTTGCTCAGCTTCTTTATTCTCTGTCATTTGGTCTTCTATATCACTAATTCTTTTTTCTGCCTCACTTATCCTAGCAGTGAGAGCCTCCATTTTTGATTGCACCTCATTAATAGCTTTTTTTATTTCAACTTGGTTAGATTTTAGTTCTTTTCTTTCTCCAGGAAGGGCTTTTATATCTCTCGAGAGGGTTTCTTTAATATTTTCCATGCCTTTTTCGAGCCTGGCTAGATCTTGAGAATTGTCATTCTGACCTCTAGATCTGACATATTACCAATGTCTGTATTGATTAGGTCCCTAGCCTTCGGTACTGCCTCTTGTTCTTTTTTTTTGTGTTGAATTTTTCCTTCTTGTCATTTTGTCCAGATAAGAGTATATGAAGGAGCAAGTAAAATACTAAAAGGGTGGAAGGAAATATGCTTTAACCAAATTAGAAGAGATCCCAAATCGTGAGGTGGGAGAAATGGGATAAAAAGAGGTTCAAAAAGGAAGAAAAAAAAAAGAAAAAAAAAGAAAAGAATAAAAAAATAAGAAAAATATAAAAAAGAAAAAATATATATATTAGATAAACGGTTAAAAAACGTTAAAAAAGAAAAAGGTAAAAGTTAAAAAAAAATTTACCAGAACGCAAGAAAAAAAACAAAAAATGAAAAAGAAAAAAATTAAATTAACTGCAAGACTAAAAAAAATCACAGGGAAAAAGCCATGAGTTCCATGCTTTGCTTTCTCTTCCTCTGGAATTCTGCTGCTCTCCTTGGTATTGAAACTGCACTCCTTGGTAGGTGAACTTGGTCTCGGCTGGATTTCTTGTTGATCTTCTGGGGGAGGGGCCTGTTGTAGTGATTCTCAAGTGTCTTTGCCCCAGGAGGAATTGCCCCGCCCTTACCAGGGGCCGGGGTGAGTAATCTGCTCGGGTTTGCTTTCAGGAGCTTTTGTTCCCTGAGCGCTTTCCGTAGAGTTCCTGAGGACGGGAATACAAATGGCGGCCTCCTGGTCTCCGGCCCGGAGGAGCCGAGAGCCTGGGGCCCCACTCCTCAGTGCGCCCTCAGAGAACAGCGCCCAGTTACTCCCGTCTGCCTGACCTCCGGCTGCGCTCCAAGCTCACCGAGCCTGCAACTGGTTCAAGGTTACACCGAGCTGTGAGCTTACTGTCAGCTCCGTCTCTGTAGCCGGCTTTCTCGTTCCAATACCCGCAAGCTCTGCGACACTCAGACACCCCTGATCCTTCTGTGACCCTGCGGGATCTGAGGCCACGCTGACCCCGCGTGGGCTTCGCTCTGGTTTATCCTCTGGAGCGATGTCCCTCAGCGGAACAGACTTTTAAAAGTCCTGATTTTGTGCTCTGTTGCTCCGCCGCTTGCCGGGAGCTGGCCCCTCCCCCCCACGGGGTCTATCTTCCCGTCGCTTTGGATTCACTTCTCCGCCGGTCCTACCTTTCAGAAAGTGGTTGTTTTTCTGTTTCCAGAATTGCTGCTCTTCTTCTCTTCGATCTGCCAATGGATTTTCAGGTTTTTGCAATCTTTAGATAAGCTATCTAGCTGATCTCCAGCTAGCTGAAGTAGTCTCAGCCTGCTACTTCTCCGCCATCTTGACTCCTCCCCCCAATGCCTGCTAAGCTTAGCAGTGCTCCCAAGGGGAAGGAGGGCAGAGGACTGGAAGCAGACAGCATGGTCTAAGGATTGCCTGGGTCACATTGGGAGAAACAGTTCCCCATCTTGGAGTGCATTTGGAAGAAGTGGCACTACCTCTCAGGGGATAAAAGAGAAAATGGGCACCATTGAAAAACCCCATTAATTAGCATAGCAGCAGAAGCAACTGCTGGAAGTAGCCAAATTGGAAGTCATATTTTGGCTTCTCTTTACTATAAACTCCCAGGCCCTGTGCAGTCACGTAACTACTTTTCTGGGACAAAGAAACAGCAGCCACAGTAGGGGAAGACCCTCCCTCAGGGGACCAGCACAGGTCTGTAACACACTAAGTCCCTAAAATTTAGAGTATTTGAAACCTAGCTGCATCCTTGAAATAAAACACAACAGTACTGAGCCACTAGGCAGGCACATGGCTTGGACACAGGGTTAAAAGCGCGGTTCTTCAGGAAGCCTGTGACATGAGAGTGGAGATTGTTTGCTCCTCTGTGTTGGCTTTCTTAACAGTGGCAAGTGCGGAGTGCCTGGGTGGCTCAGTGGGTTAAAGCCTCTGCCTTTGGCTCAAGTCATGATCCCAGGGTCTTGGGATTGAGCCCTGAATCAGGCTCTCTGCCCAAAGCAGAGAGCAGGGAGCCAGCTTCCTCCACTCTCTCTGCCTGCCTCTCTGCCTACTTGTGATCTATGTCTATCAAATAAATAAATAAAATATTTAAAAAAATAGTGGCAGGTGAGAACTCTACTTTCTAGGGACCAGAGAGTGGGGTGATCCCATTTTTCTACCCTGCCAATCAGCAAGGATAGACTTCAATGAGAAACACAGCACACCCCAGTGGAGGCTGGAGCCACTTACACTAACCCCCACCCCTATGTGCCCTATAAGTGTATCTTTACTATGGGAAGTTGGCATTAGAACCGGTATAGCAGACACCTCCCCCAGAAGAAAAGCACACACTAAGTCTACTGATCATAGAATAGTGCAAAGCCTCAACTCTAGTGCAAATAGGATCAAGTTTATTTTAAGACCACTAATTACACCACTAATTAAAAATTAACACTAATACCAAAGGACACCTAGTTAAATCCAAGAATTCCCCCATCAGGCAAGAAGAAACTTTGCAAAAGACAGACAAGAGGGAAAGAACAGCCAAAATACAACAGCAGAGCACAGACTCTGAAAAACTTTCTGAAGCACCAGGCTCAGGCTATGAGTATTATATGACCTCTTCTTAATATATCTATTACTCTCAGGAACAGAAAATTTAGCATGCTTTCCTAACAAAAACAGTCACCTAGACAAAATGCCAAGATGGAATATTTCCCCTCAAAAGAAAGAATGAGATGGCCATGGATCTAATCAAATCAGATATAAGTAATATGCCTGAAACAAAATTTCAAATAATAATCATAAGGGTACTAGCTAGACTTTAGAAAAGCACAAAAGACAAGACATAAAAGCAGTCTTTTACTGTAGAGATAGAAGACGAAAAAAAACCTAGTCAGGCTGAAATTAAAAAAAAAAACTATAACAAGGATATAAAACTGACTATGTAATGCCAATGAGGTGAATGAAGCAGACAAGCTGTGATATATAAAATAAAATTATGGGAAATAATAAATCTATAAAGGAGAGGTAAAGAATTGGATCACAAATGTCAGCATAGGGAACTGAGTGACTACATAAAGCATAATAACATTCCTGTCATAGTAGTCCCAGAAAAATAAGAGAGAAAAGGGGGCAGGAGGTTTATTTGAGGACATTATAGCTGAAAAATTCCTTAATCTGGAGAAGGAAACAGACATCCAAATCCAGGAGACACAAAAAATTGCCACCAAATTCAACAAAAACAGGCTAACATCAAGATGCATTATCGTAAAGTTTGCGAACTACATATATAAGGAAAAACTCCTAAAAGCACAAGGGAAAAGAAGTCCCTAAATTACAGCAGAAGACAAAGGAAGTTAGTAGCAGATGTCTCCACAGAAACTTGGCAGCAAGAAGACAGTAGCATGGTATATTCAGTATGCTGAATGGGGAAAATCTGTAACCAAGAATTCTTTATCCAACAAGGCTGTCACCCAGAATAAAAGGATAGATAGAGATTCCCAGACAAACAAAAAATAAAGCAGTTCATAACCATTAAACCAGCCCTACAAGAAATATTAAAGGGGATATTTTGAGTGGGAAAGAAATAAGAAAAGCAACAAAGGCAAGAAAAGAACAGAGAAAATACTCAGAATCACCAACTTTATAGGTCATCCAGTGGCACTAAATTCTTATCTATTAATAATTATTCTGAATGTAAATGGACTAAATGCTCCAATTAAATGACATAGTATATCAGAACGGATTAAAAAAAATAAGACACATCTATACTCTACTTACAGAAGACACATTTTAGACCTAAAGACACCTCCAGAATGAACATGAGGAAATGGAGAAATATTTATCATGCTAATGGATGTCAAAAGAAAACCAGAGTAGCCACACTTGTATCAGACAAACTAGATTTTAAGCCAAAGACTGTAACAAGAGATGAAGAAGGGTACTATATCATAATAAAGAAGTCCATCGAACAAGAATATCTAACAAATGTAAATAGTTATGCTGCAACTTGGGAACACCCAAATATATAAATCAATTAATAAAAAATAAAGTCACTGATAACAATATAATAATAGTAGGGAACTTTAACACCCCACTCATACTAATGGACAGATCATCTAAGACAAACAATTAACAAGGAAACAGTGGTTTTGAATGACACACTGGACCAGGAGGACTTGGCAGATATAATTTAAAAAACTTTCATCCTAAAGCAGCAGAATACACATTCTTTTTGAAGAATGGAAAATTCTCCAGAATAGACCACATACTAGGTCATAAATCAGCCCTCAATAGGTACAAAAAGATTGAGATCATACCAGGTATATTTTCAGACCACAATGCTATGAAACTGAAAGCCAACAAGAAAAAAAAATTGTAAAGACCATAAATACATGGAGGTTAAAGAACACCCTACTAAGGGATGAGTGGGTTAACTGGGAAATTAAAGAATATATTTATAAAAGTACATGGAAGCAAATGAAAATGAAAACACGATAGTCCAGTACCTTTCAGGTGCAGCAAAGGTGGTTGTAAGAAAGAAGTATATAGCAATATAGGCCTACCATAAGAAACAGCAAAAGTCTCAAATACACAACTTAACCACACACTTAAAAGGGCTAGGAAAATAACAGGAAATAAAGCCTAAAGTCAGCAGAAGAAGGGAAATAATAAAGATTAGAGAGGAAATAAATGATATAGAACAAGAAAAAGCCCCAAAGTAGAACAGATCAATGAAACATAGAGCTGATTATTTGAAGGAATTAATAAAATTGATAAACCACTAGCCAAATGTATCAAAAAGAAAAGAGGAAGGACCTTAATAAGCAAAATCACAAATGAGAGAAAAGAGATCAAATTGGGCCACCTAGAAGTGGATAAATTCCTAGAAACATACCACATACCAAAACTGAAACAAGAAGAAATAGAAAATATGAACATACCCATAACTAGCCAAAAATTGAATGAGTGATCAAAAATCTTCCAACAGACAAAAGTACAGGGCCAGGTCGCTTCCTAGTGGAATTCTACTAGACCTTTAAAGAATAGTTAACATGTATTCTCCCCAAACTGTTCCAAAAAGTAGAAATCGAAGGAAAACTTCCAAACTCATTCTAAGAGGCCATAATTACCTTGATTCAAAAACCAAAGGCCTCACTAAAAAGGAGAATTACAGGCCAATATGTCTGATGAACATGGATACAAAAATTCTCAACAAGATAGTAGTAAATTGAATTTAATAATATATTAAAAGAATCATTCACCACAATCAAGTGGGATGTATTCCTGGGCTTTAGGGGTGGTTTAATATTCATAAATCAATCAATGTGATAAATCACATTAATAAGAGAAAGGATAAGAATCATATGATTCTCTCAATAGATGCAGAGAAAGCATTTGACAAAGTATAGCATCCCTTCTTGACAAAAACCCTCAACAAGGGCTCCTGGATGACCCAGTTGGTTGAGTTACCGCCTTCAGTTCAGGTCATTAACCTGGAGTCCTTGGATTGAGTCCTGCATAGGTTTCCTGCTCATCAGGGGGTCTGCTTCTCCCTCTGACCTTCCCTTCTCATGCTCACTCTCTCTCATTCTCTCTCTCAAAAAATAAAATCTTTAAAAAAATTCTCAACAAAGTAGGCATGGATGGAACAAACCTCAACATTATAAAGGTCATATAAAAAAGACTCACAGCTAATATCATCAACAGGCAAAAATGGAGAGCTTTTTCTCTAAAGTGAAGAAAAAGACAAGGATATCCATTCTCACTATTATTATTATACTGGAAGTCCTAGCCTCAGCAATCAGACAACAAAAAGAAATGAAAGGCATCCAAATCATCCAAATCTTCAATCCAAAAGAAAGAAGTCCAACATACACTATATGCAGACTACATGATACTCTATGTAGAAAGTCCAAAAGACTGCACCAAGAAATTACTGGAAGTGATATATGAATTCAACAAGTCACAGGATATAAAGTCAATGTACAGAACTCTGTTGCATTTTTTTATACACCAACAATGAAGCAGCTAAGAGAACTCAAGGAATCAATCCCATTTATGATTGCACCAAAAAATATGATACACCTAGACATAAACCTAACCAAATAGGTAAAATATCTGTACTCTGAAAACTCTAAAAATAGAAAGGACACAAAGAAATGGAAAAACATTCCATGCTCATTAATCAGAAGAACAAATATCATTAAAATATTCATACTACCCAAAGAAATCTACATGTTTAATCCAATCCCTGTCAAAATACCAACATTTGTCACAGAGCTACAACAAACAATCCTAAAATTTGTTCGGAACCACAAAAGAACCTGAATAGCCAAAGAAATCTTAATAAAGGAAAGCATAGTTGGAAGAATCATAATTCCTGACTTCAAGTTATATTACAAAGCTGTAGTAATCAAATGAGTGCAGTACTGACACAAAAAATAGACACATATGTCTGTAAAACAAAATAAAGATCCCGGAAGTAAACCCACAATTTTACGGTTAATTAATACTCAACAAAAGAGCAAGAATATATAATGTGAAAAAGTCTTTCCAACAAATGGTGTGGGGAATACTGATCAGCTACATGCAAAAGAATGAAACAGAACCACTTTTTTTTTACACCAAACACAAAAATAAACTCAAAATGGATTTAAGATTTAAATATATTACTTGAAACCACAAAAATCCTAGAATAGAGCACAGGCAGTAATTTCTCAGACATCAACCCTTGCAATATCTTTCTAAATATGTCCCTTAGACATGGGAAACAAAATCAAAATAAATTATGTGGACTACATGAGAATAAGTAAAGTAAACAATCAACAAAATGAAAATAAGTTCTATTGAATTAGAGAAAATATTTGCAAATGGCATATCCAATAAAGAGTTAGTATGCAAAATATATAAAGAACTTACGTAATAATACCAAAAAAATAAATAATCCATTAAAAATAGCAGAACACATAAACAGACATCTTTCCAAGAAGACATACAGATGGTCAACAGACAAACGAAAAGATGCTCAACCTCATTCATCATCAGGGTAATGCAAATCAAAACAACAATAAGATACCACCTCACACCTCTCAGAATGGCTAAAATCAACAACACAGGAAGCAACAGGTGTTGACTAGGATGTGGAGGAAGGGGAAACCTCTTGCATTGTTGGTGGAATATAGACACCTATAGGCAGATAGATATCTAGATAGATATTATTCAGTTGTAAAAAATAACATCTTTCCATTTCCATTGACATGGATTGATCTAAAGAGTATAATGCTAAGTGAAGTTAGCCAATCAGAGAAAGACAAATACTGTATGACCTCACTCATGTGGAATTTAAGAAAGAAAACAAATGATCAAGTGAAGAGAGAGAGAGAGAGAGAGAGAAACCAAAAAATAGATTCTTAAGTATAGAGAACAAAGAGATGGTTACCAGAGGGGAGAGGGGTAGGGCCATGTGTGAAATAGGTTAAGGGGGTTAAATATAGACTTATCTTTTTTTCTTTTTTAATAGTGAACAAGAAGACCTTGCCTTTTTTTTTTCAAAGATTTTATTTATTTATTTGACACAGAGAGAGAGTACAAGCAGGGGAAGCAGCAGGCAAAGGGAAAGGGAGAAACAGGCTGCCTCCTGAGCATGGAGCTTGATGTGGGGCTTGATGCCCGCACCCTGGCATCATGACCCAAGCCAAAGGCAGACGCTCAACCAACTGAGCCACCCAGGTGACCCTAAATGTAGACTTATCTTTATGAGCAGTCAGTAATATAAGGAATTTTTAATCACTGTATTTCACACCTGAAATCCATATAACACTGTATGGCAAATACACTGGAATTAAAAAAAAAAAAGATACCTGTGGCCTAGACCACCTGTGTGGTCTCAGATTTAAATTTGCCAAAGAGAATTCACAGAATGGCAAGTAACAGAAAAGGTTAAATTAAGATTTTACATCAATGTGCTACCCTATATTTCAATTAATAGTACCTGAAAGGAAAACTCTAAAATCCTGCACTCTAATTATTTATATAGATAGATTCTCAGAGTCTGCAATCACCCACATTTCTGGCAAGTGCCTTTCTTCTTTGAGGTGTTCTAGGGTAAGTGCAAATATCATTTGAATACTTAAGGAACATTCCTTTCTTTGTGGTATTTTGCTTAATCTAGGGAGGGGGAGAGAAATACACGTTTAAACAATAGCACAAGTAAAATACAAATTAGCATCTTCGTAGGAAATAAATATTGCTTGTGAGATTCTAGCCAATGAATTAACTCTTGTTCACAAATTACATAACCCCAAATTAGATAAAGCACAGGAGTTTGGTGGTATTAATTTTCCTACAATAGTGACTTTCTATAGTCAATTAAATCCTTAAAGTTAAGGTAATTATTAAAGATAATTGTCTACAGTAATGATTCATTGGATATATATCAAGTCTATACAAGATTAAACTGTTTTTTATTGGGGGGTATGAATGATATGTTTCAAGAAACTTGTTTCTGCTACTTTAACAATGAAAGTTTAAATGTAACACTAGAATACTTTAAGTCATATTGACCAGCTGTGATTGAACATTTGATCTGTCCATCAGCCATTAATAATGTATTTCAAGTTTACATATTAAGGGCAACCAATACTTTGGGAGAAAGAACTATTTGGAGAAAGAACAAATCCCTGGATTCAAGGTATTTAGAATCTTGGTGGTAAAAACAAAGATACAGAAGTTCACAAATAGTTAATACAACTCACAGAATATAACACAGAGTAAATTCATATGAATACCAGGAAAATCTTCAAGGAATTGGGCCTAGAAAAGCTTATTAGCATTTCAGTAGATAAAAGCAGAGTGTCAGGTTTTTCTAAATTTAGTCAATGGCATGAACAAAATAACAATGTGTAATTTATACAGGTAGAAATATGTGGCACACATTTAGCAAATAATTTTAATCTAATTCGGTGTAAAAATACAAGATAAGTCTGGAGATAAAATTTGAGGACAGCTGGTAAAGGCACTGGTATATTGGAACTGGCTTCACAACAGGTTCAGAAGGTAACTATTAACATCTCTTTTCATGTCTGCATTCAGTGGCATCATGTTGTTAGCTTGAAACTGCCCATAGTAGGATAATTTTTTTAAAAAAATATTTTATTTATCTATTTGATGGAGAGAGAGAAACAACTAGAGAGGGAATTAAAGCAGGGGGAGTGGGAAAGGGAGAATTAGGCTTCCTGCTGGGCACGGAGCCCGATGTGGGGCTCAATCCCAGGATCCTGGGAGCTTGACCTGAGCCAAAGGCAGACACTTAAAGACTGAGCCACCCAAGCACCCGCATAGTAGGAGAATTTACATGATTTTGTCAAATACCACAAATCAGGGCTATTAATTGTTTTGCTGATCACCATTTTCAGGGTACTACTATATTTAAGAACCTGAATGCTAGGTTCAGGGAATATCTTAGAAGATGTGTATAAGGTATTGAAGAATTTTAGTAGAAAATGGTATAATTTGAAAGTCGTTTGACTCAGCATAATCTCTTCCAGTCCCGTCGATGTTGTTACAAAAGTTGGGTATTCATCTTTTCTGATGGAGGCATAGTACTCCATAGTGTATACGGACCACATCTTCCTTATCCATTCATCTGTAGAGATTATGCTGAGTGAAATAAAGCAGAGAGAGTCAATTATCATAAGGTTTCACTTATTTGTGGAGCATAGCAAATAGCAGGGAGGACAAGGGGAGATGGAGAGGAGAAGGGAGTTGAAGGAAATTGGAAGGGGAGGTGAACCATGAGAGACTATGTACTCTGAAAAACAATCTGAGGGTTTTGAAGGGGTAGGGAGTGGGAGGTTGGGGGAACCAGGTGGTGGGTGTTAGAGAGGGCACATATTGCATGGAGCACTGGGTGTGGTGCAAAAACAATGAATACTGTTATGCTGAAAAGAAATAAAAAATTAAAAAAAAAGAAAGTCATTTCACTAGAGCTGTAAGTCAAAGCCACCATCATAGACAGGCTTTCCAAGAGAGTGTTTAGAGAAAGAAGGGTTTTGAGCAATGAGAATGTTTGGAAATATCTAAAATTAAAGGAGGAAAAGGAGTTTACCAATGAAATTCATAAAAAGATTAGTCAGAAATGAAACAGAAAGATCAAAATAAAGCCAATTCACAAAAGAAATGTTTCAAGAATGAAAAGACATTAACTTGTAAAATACATTAACTTTCAAGCATCCTTAAGACTTAGAAAAGATATTAGGAAAAAAAGAGGAGAAGAAAAATGACATGCTAGGGGTCACATAGAGTATTACTGTACATAGACTACATTACACATAGTTATACAAGCATATTACACCAGATGAAACAGAAGATCACTGTGGATACAGTGTAAAAGATGTTTTCCTAGAATGTGATTAAGGTCTAGAATAATCTTATTATAAATAGCAACCCATATATAAAAGAAAGAGGAGAGAATAAAAACTTCAATATTTAGCACCATCATGTTAATACTGTGCATTAAATGTGGTGTTGCTATGGTTTTACCCCGGAACAATTCTTACTATCACATGTTTTATTATTGACAATGAGCCCTCACCAAGCTTTTTAAAGATGTAAAATTGCTATTTAACATGTGTATAGTACAAAGCACTTTTTAAAAAAAGATTTTATTTATTTATTTGACAGAGAGAGACAGAGCTAGAGAAGGAACACAAGCAAGGGAGTGGGAGAGGGAAAAGCAGGCTCCCCAAGGAGAAGGGAGCCCAATGCAGGGCTCGATCCCAGGACCCTGGGATCTTGACCTGAGCCAAAGACAGATGCAAAACACTTTCATGTACATTTAACCTTCCTACCAACACAGTGAATTAAGTATAACTCCCATTTTACCTATGTTGTAACCAAGGCTGAGAAATATTAAATGATTTATCCAACATCAAACATCTGACAAGGAAGAGTGTGAAAACATAACTCATGCTTCTTCTTTCTCTCTCTCTCTCTCCCTTTCTTTCTTCTTCTTCTTCTTTTTCTTCTCCTCCTCCTCCTTCTTCTTCCTTCCTTCCTTCCTTCCTTCCTTCCTTCCTTCCGTCCCTCTCTCTCTCCCGTCCTCCCTCCCTCCCTCCCTCCTTCCTTCCTTCCTTTCTTTCTTTCTTTCTTTTTTAAATTTTCTTTCTTTCTCCCTTTCTCCCTTTCTTCTTTCTTTTGCAAGAACATGAGTAGGTGGGTGGGGTGGGGCAGAGGAAGATGAAGAATCTTAAGCAGGCTCCACACCCAATGTGGAGCCCAAAGCCAGGCTCAGTCTCAAGACCCTGAGATCATGACATGAACCAAAATTAAGAGATGGATGCTTTAACCTACTGAGCTACCCAGGCATCTGCCAGGCCTTATCATTCCAAGCACAGAATAAATCCTCCTGCAATATTCCATTTCACATCTTCCCTTTGTCTTAGTACTTATTTAACTGCAAGGCCATGGTCTTTAATATAATTAAACCAAAAATTAATGACTTTATAAACTTTCTTAAAATGTGAAGAGTGACTGAGACTGACTTGATAAGAATGTGATAAGGGGATAAAACCTATTCTTTTCTTTTCTTTTCTTTTCTTTTATTTATTTTATTTCATTTTTATTATCTTTAATTAGGCAACATGTAATACACCATTATTTATTGATGTAGTGTTCAAAGACTCATTAGTTGCATATAACCCCCAGTGCTCATCACCACACGTGACTTTCTTTACTTTTTAAGAAAAAAAATTTCAATTTTCTTAAATTTATTTATTTTCAGAAAAACCAGTATTTATTATTTTTTCACCACACCCAGTGCTCCATGCAATTCGTGCCCTCTATAATACCCACCACCTGGAACCCCAACCTCCCACCCCCTCGCCACTTCAAACCCCTCAGATTGTTTTCCAGAGTCCATAGTCTCTCAGGGTTCACCTCCCCTTCCAATTTCCCCCAACTCCCTTCTCCTCTCTAACACCCCTTGTCCTCCATGCTATTTGTTATGCCCCACAAATAAGTGAAACCATATGATAATTGACTCTTTCTGCTTGATTTATTTCACCCAGCATAATTTCTTCCAGTCCAGTCCATGTTGCTACAGAAGTTGTGTATTCATCCTTTCTGATGGAGGCATAATACTCCATAGTGTATATGGACTACATCTTCCTTATCCATTTGTCCGTTGAAGGGCATCTTGGTTCTTTCCATAGTTTGGCGACCGTGGCCATTGCTGCTATAAACATTGGGGTACAGATGACCCTTCTTTTCACGACATCTGTATCTTTGGGGTAAATACCCAGGAGTGCAATTGCAGGGTCATAGGGAATTTCTATTTTTAATTTCTTGAGGAATCTCCACACTGTTCTCCAAAGAGGCTGCACCAACTTGCATTCCCATCAACAGTGGAAGAGGGTTCCCCTCTCTCCACATTCTCTCCAACACATGTTGTTTCCTGTTTTGTTAATTTTGGCCATTCTAAATGGTATAAGGTGATATCTCAATGCGGTTTTAATTTGAATCTCCCTGAGGGCTAGTGATGATGAACATTTTTTCATGTGTCTGATAGCCATTTGTATGTCTTGACTGGAGAACTGTCTGTTCATATCTTTTGCCCATTTTTTGATATGATTGTCTGTTTCATGTGTGTTGAGTTTGAGGAGTTCATTATAGATCCTGGATATCAAACTTTTGTCTGTACTGTCATTTGCAAATATCTTCTCCCATTTCGTGGGTTGCCTCTTTGTTTTCTTGACTGTTTCCTTTGCTGTGCAGAAGCTTTTGATTTGTTTTTTTTTGACTGTTTCCATGGCTGTGCAGAAGCTTTTGATTTTGATGAAAGACCCAAAGCAAGTATCATCCTCAATGGGAAAAAGCTGGCAGCCATCCTGTTGAGATCAGGAACAAGACAAGGATGCCCACTTTCGCCACTCTTGTTCAACATAGTATTAGAAGTCCTAGCAACAGCAATCAGACAACAAAAAGAAATAAAAGGTATCCAAATTGGCAATGAAGAAGTCAAACTCTCTCTCTTCGCAGATGACATGATTCTTTATATGGAAAACCCAAAAGACTCCACCCCCAAACTACTAGAACTCATACAGCAATTCAGCAACATGGCCAGATACAAAGTCAATGTGCAGAAATCAGTGGCTTTCTTATACACTAACAATGAAAATACAGAAAGGGAAATTAGAGAATCAATTCCATTTACTATAGCACCAAGAACCATAAGATACCTGGGAATAAACCTAACCAAAGAGGTAAAGGATCTGTACTGGAGGAACTACAGAACACTCATGAAAGAAATTGAAGAAGACACAAAAAGATGGAATACCATTCCATGCTCTTGGATCGGAAGAATAAACATTGTTAAAATGTCTATACTGCCTCGAGCAATCTATACTTTTAATGCCATTCCTATCAAAATTCCACCAGTATTCTTCAAAAAGCTGGAGCAAATAATCATAAAATTTGTATGGAATCAGAAGAGACCCTGAATCGCTAAGGAAATGTTGAAAAACAAAAATAAAATGAGGGGCATCACGTTACCTGATTTTAAGCTTTATTACAAAGCTGTGATCACCAAGACAGCATTGTACTGGCATAAAAACAGACACATAGACCAGTGGAACAGAGTAGAGAGCCCCTATATGGACCCTCAACTCTATGGTCAATTAATCTTCAACAAAACAGGAAAAAATATACAGTGGAAAAAAGACAGTCTCTTCAATAAATGGTGCTGGAAAAACTGGACAGCTATAAGTAGAAGAATGAAACTCGACCATTCTCTTACACCGTACACAAAGATAAACTTAAAATGGATAAAAGACCTCAACGTGAGACAGGAATCCATCAGAATCCTAGAGGAGAACATAGGCAGTAATCTCTTCGATATCAGCCACAGCAACTTCTTTCAAGATATGTCTCCAAAGGCAAAGGAAACAAAAGCGAAAATAAACTTTTGGGACTTCATCAAAATATTTCAATTTTATTTTAATTTTTGTTACATTATCTTCAGGTGTACAGCAAACTGATTAGATAAACTCTGAGTTTGGGTATGCTCACCACAAATGTAGCTAACACCTGTTACTATGCAACACTAACATAATACCATTGACTATATGCCCTATGCTGTACTTTTTATCCCAATGATTTATTCACTCCATAATTGGAAGCCTGTATCTCCAATTCCCCTTCACCCATTTTGCATGTCGCCTCACAGCCCTATCCTCTGACAACCATCAGTTTATTCTTTATATTTATGGTTTTATATCTGCTTTTTATTTGTTTTGTGTTTTAGATTCCACATGTAAATTGAGTTGCTATTGTAGATATTGATTCAATAAACATAGGGGTGCACATGTCATTTCAAAGTGGTCTTTTCATTTTCTGTGGGTAAATACCCAAAAGTAGAAATATTGGATCATGTGATACTTTTAATCTTCTGAGGAACCTCCATACTGTTTTCCACAGTGGCTGCACAAATTTACATTCCCACTAACAGTGCACAAGTATTCCTTTTTGTACACATCCTAACACTTGTTATTTTTTCTCTTTTTGATTCTAGCCATTCTGAATGCTGTAAGATGATATCTCATTGTGATTTGTTCTCATTTCCCTGATGACTATTGATGTTGAGCATCTTGTCCTGTGTCTGTTGGCTATCTACATGTCTTATTTGAAAAGATGAAAAGATTTCTCTTTATGTCCTTGGTCCATCTTTTAATTGGATTATTTTGGTTTATTTTTTTGTTTTGTTTTCTTGGTTTTTTTTTTTTTTTGGTGTTGAGTTGTGCAACTTCTTTATATATATTGAATATTAACCCCTTACTAAATATATCATTTGCAAATGTCTCCTTCCATTCATTATGTTTCCTTTTTGTTTTGCTGGTGGTTTCCTTCACTGTGAGAAATCTTTTCATTTTGATGTAGTTCCAATAGTTCATTTTTGCTTTTGTTTCCCTTTCCTCAGGAGACATATCCAGAAATGTGTCTCTAAGGCCAATGTCAAAGAGATTACTGCCTATGTTTTGTTCCAGGAATTTTATGGTTTCAGGTCTCACATTTAGATTTTTAACTGATTTTAAGTTTAGATTTGTATATGGTTAAGTGGTCCAGTTTTATTATTTTGCATATAGCTGTCCAGTTTTCTAGCACCATGTATTAAAGATACTGTCTTTTGTATTGTATATTCTTGCTTCCTTTGTCACAGATTAATTGACCATATAAGAATAGGTTTATTTCTAGGCTCCCTATTCTGTTTTATTGATCTATGTGCCTATTTTTGTGCCAGTAACATATTATTTTGATTACTACAGCTTTATAGTATATCTTGAATTCTGGAATTGTGATACCTCCAGATTTGTCTCTCTTTCTCAAGAATGATTGAGCTATTTGTAGTGATTTGGGGTTCTATGCAAATTTTAGTATCATTTGTCTGTTAAATGATCATTGTTCTGTTAAAAATGCTACTGGTATTTTGACAAGGATTACATGATCTGTAGATTTCTTTGGGCAGTATGAACATTTTAACAATATTAATTCTTCCAAACTATTTGTTTGTGTTGTTTTCAATTTATTTCATCAAAGTTTGGTCATTTTCAGAGTACAGGTCTTTCACTTCTTTGGTTAAGTTTATTCCCAGATATTTTATTAATTTTGGTGCAATTTATAAATGTCATTATAAATGTAATTTTCTTCTTAATTTATCTTTCTGCTACTTTGGCATGAGCATACACAAATACAACTGATTTTTGTATACTAATTTTATATCCTGAAATTTTACCATTTATTATTTCTAATACTTTTTTGGTGGAGTATTTAGGCTTTTCTCTATATACTAAAATGTTATCTGCAAATAGTGGCAGTTTTAAGTCTTCTTAACAAATTTGGATGAATTTTATTTCTTTGTCTACTCTGATTGCTGTGGTCAGGACGTCCAATACTCTGTTGGATAAAAAATGATAAGAGTGGTCAATGTTGTCTTTTACCTGATCTTACATGAAAAGTTCTCAGTTTATCAACATTGAGGATGATGTTGGCTATGGGTTATTCATACATGGACTATGTTATGTTAAGGCATGTACACTCTAAGCCCACTTCATTGAGAGTTTTTATTATAAGTGGATATTGAATATTGTCAAATACTTTTTCTGCATTTATTGAGGTGCTCCTATGATTTTTATTCTTCATTTTGATAACATGGTGTATTATGTATTGCTTTGTGAATATTGCACTATCCTTGTATCCCTGGAATAAATCCCACTTGATCATGGTGAATGATATTTTTAATCTATTGCTGAATATTTTGCTGATATTTTTTGAAGATTTTTTTTAATGGAGAATATTCCTATTATTTTTTTGAATTTATTATTTTTTCCATTTATTTATTCTCAGCATAACAGTATCATTATTTTTTCACCACACTCAGTGCTCCAGGCAATCCGTGCCCTCTATAAAACCCACCACCTGGTACCCCGACCTCCCACCCCCCCACCACTTCAAACCCCTCAGATTGTTTTTCAGAGTCCATAGTCTCTCATGGTTCACCTCCCCTTCCAATTTATCCCAAACCCTTCTAATTCCCCAAGTCCTCCATGCTTTTTGTTATGCGCCATAAATAAGTGAAACTATATGATAATTGACTCTTTCTGCTTGACTTATTTCACTCAGCATAATCTCTTCCAGTCCCATCCATATTGCTACAAAAGTTAGGTATTCATCCTTTCTGATGGAGGCATAATACTCCATAGTGTATATGGACCACATCTACCTTATCCTTCATCCGTTGAAGGGCATCTTGGTTCTTTCCATAGTTTGGCGACCGTGGCCATTGCTGCTATAAACATTGGGGTACAGATGGCCCTTCTTTTCACGACATCTGTATCTTTGGGGTAAATACCCAGGAGTGCAATTGCAGGGTCATAGGGAAGTTCTATTTTTAATTTCTTGAGGAATCTCCACACTGTTCTCCAAAGAGGCTGCACCAACTTGCATTCCCACCAACAGTGGAAGAGGGTTCCCCTTTCTCCACATCCCCTCCAACACATGTTGTTTCCTGTCTTGCTAATTTGGGCTGTATGAGTTCTAATAGTTTGGGGGTGGAGTCTTTTCGGTTTTCCATATAAGGTATCTTGTCATCTGCGACAAGAGAGAGTTTGAGTTCTTCTTTTCCAATTTGAATATCTTTTATTTCTTTTTGTTGTCTGATTGCTGATGCTAGTACTTCTAGACTTGGGCTCTTTCTATAGTTTGACTATTGTTGTTAATGCTGTTATAAACATTAGGGTGCATGTACTCTTTCAAATCTGTATTGTACTATATTTTGGAGAAATACCTGTAGTGCAGTTGCTGGGTCAAAGCATAGTTCTATTTTTAACTTTTTGAGGAACCTCCATACTGTTTTCCAGAGTGGCTGGTGGATTGCATTCCCACTAACAGTTCCCATTTCTCTGCATTCTTGCCAACATCTTTTGTTTCCTGTTTGTTAATTTAGCCCTTCTGACTGATGTGAGGTGGTATCTTGTTTTGATTTTTTTCCCTAATTATGAGTAATTTTGAGCATCTTTTTATGTGTCTGTTAGCTGTCTGGATTTTTTCCTTGGAAAAAAAAAGTGTCCATTCATATCTTCTGTCCATTTCTTATCTGGATTATTTGTTTCCTGGGTGTTGAATTTCATAAGTTCATTATAGGTTTTGGATACTAACCCTTTATTAGATGTATTATTTGCAAATATCTTCTCCCATTCCATAGGCTAGCTTTTAGTTTTATTGATTTTTTTTCACTGTGCAGAGATGTTGTGTTCTTTTTGTTTTTGTTTTGTTTCTGTTTTTAATCTTGATGAGGTCCCAGTAGTTCATCATTTTTTAAGTATCTATTTCATTTATTTCTGCTTTGATCTTTATGATGTCCTTCTATTAAACTTGGTCTTTGTTTTTTTCCTCTTCTTTATTTCCTTCAGGTGTATTTTAGACTATATGAGATATTTTGTATTTCTGGAGGTAGGCCTTTATTGCTATAAGCTTACCTTGTGATTTCACTGCATCTCAAAGATTTTTTATTGTTCTCTTTTCATTTTCATTTTTCCCCATGTATTTTTTATTTCCACTTTGATTGCTTCTTTAACCCATTGTTTGTTTACTCTCATGTTGTTTAGCCTCCATGTGTTTATGTTTTTCTAAGGACTTGTGTGTGCGTTTATGTGTGTGTGTGTGTTTGTTTGCTTTTTAGTTTGATAGAGTAGTCAGAAATTATGCATGGCATGACTTCAATCTTCTTAAATTTGTTGAGACTTATTTTGTGTTCATACATGCGTTATGTCCTGTATAATGTTATATGTGTACTTGAAAAAATTCATATTCTGGTGTTTTTAGATGGAATTTTATGCACATATTAAGTCAATCTGGTCTAATGCTTTGTTGAAATACTCTATTTCCTTATTGATTTTTCTGCCTGGATTATCTAGTCACTGACATAAGTCAGGTATTAAAGCCTTCTACTTTTATTATAATACCATCAATTTCTCTCTTTATCTCTGTTAATATTTATGTATTTAAATATTCCAAAGTTGGGTGCATAGATATTGACAATTATTATGTTCTCCTATTGGAATTACCCCTTTTTCATCTTGTAATGTCCTTCCTTGTCACTTGTTACAGTCTTTGTTTTAAAGTCTATTTTGTCTGTAGTAAGTATTTCTCCTCTGACTTTTTTCCTGCTCCTATTTGAATGGAATATCCCTTTCCATCATTTCACGTTTATTGTGTACATTTTTAGGTCTGAAGTTAGTCCTATAAATGGGTCTCTCTCTCTTTTATTAAAATCCATTTCACCACCCTATGTCTTTTCATTGAAGCATTTATACCATTTACATTAAAGCATTTATTTTTTATTGTTTTCTGGTTGTTTTGTAGTTTTTCTGTTCCTTGCACTTCGTCTTGTCCTCTTTCCTTGTGATTGATGACTTTCTTTACTATTATGCTTGGCTTTCTTTCTCCTTATTTTTTTGTTTATTTATTATAGGTCATGGGTTTGTTGTTACCATGAGATTCATATATAATATCTTAAGTACATAGAATTCTATATTACATTGATGGTTATTTAATTTCAAACACATTCTATAAGAATTTCTGTTACTCTCCCCTTCTATAATTTTGTACACATTGTCATCATCTCTTTATTCAGAATTTTCTTGCTTCTATTTATGACCTCTATTTTTTTTCACTTCAAGAAGTCCCTTTAGGGGTTCCTGGGTGATTAAGTGGTTAATTGGTTGACTCTTGATTTTGGCTCAGGTCATGATCTCAGGGTCATGGGAGCAAGCCCCATGTCAGTCTCCACGCTTGGCATAGTGTCTGCTTGAGCTTCTCTCTCCCTCCCCTCTGCTCCTCCCCTTGCTCATGCTCTCTCTCTAAAATACATAAATAAATAAATAAATAAAATAATTTTTAGAAGTCCCATTAACAGTTCTTATAAGGCTGATTTAATAGTGATAAACTCTTTTGACTTCTTGTCTGAGAAACTCTTTATCTGTCCTTCATATCTTAATAATAACCTTGACAGGTAAAGTATTCTTGGTAATAGGTGTTTTGCTTTTGTTTTTTCTTTCAGTGCCTTGAATATATCATGCCACTGCTTTCTGGTATACACAGTTTCTGTTGAAAAATCAGCTGCTAGCCTATAAGCTGTCCTTTAGTTACCTTTATTTTTTATTTTTTATTTTTTATAAACATATATTTTTATCCCCAGGGGTACAGGTCTGTGAATCACCAGGTTTACACACTTCACAGCACTCACCAAAGCACATACCCTCCCCAATGTCCATAATCCCACCCCCTTCTCCCAAACCCCCTCCCCCCAGCAACCCTCAGTTTGTTTTGTGAGATTAAGAGTCACTTATGGTTTGTCTCCCTTCCAATCCCATCTTGTTTCATTGATTCTTCTCCTACCCACTTAAGCCCCCATGTTGCATCACCACTTCCTCATATCAGGGAGATCATATGATAGTTGTCTTTCTCTGCTTGATTTATTTCGCTAAGCATGATACGCTCTAGTTCCATCCATGTTGTCGCAAATGGCAAGATTTCATTTCTTTTGATGGCTGCATAGTATTCCATTGTGTATATATACCACATCTTCTTGATCCATTCATCTGTTGATGGACATCTAGGTTCTTTCCATAGTTTGGCTATTGTGGACATTGCTGCTATAAACATTCGGGTGCACGTGCCCCTTTGGATCACTACGTTTGTATCTTTAGGGTAAATACCCAATAGTGCAATTGCTTTAGTTACCTTTTTGCTTTTCTTTTGGTGATTTTAAAATTCTCTCTTTGGGGCGCCTGGGTGGCTCAGTGGGTTAAGCCACTGCCTTCGGCTCGGGTCATGATCTCAGAGTCCCAGGATCGAGTCCCGCGTCGGGCTCTCTGCTCAGCAGGGAGCCTGCTTCCCTCTCTCTCTCTCTCTGCCTGCCTCTCTGTCTACTTGTGATTTTTCTGTGTCAAATAAATAAATAAAATCTTTTTAAAAAATTTTAAAAAATAAAATTCTCTCTTTATCTTTAACCTTGACATTTTAATTATGAAGTGCTGCTATTATCTTATGTTATTATGACTTCTTTGGGTTCATCTTCTTTGGAACTATCTGTGGTACTTGAACCTGGATGTTTTTTTCCCTCTCCAGATTAAGGAAATTTTTAGCTATTATTTCTTCAAGTAAATCTCTGCCCTTTTCTCTCTTTTTTCTCCTTCTGGGAACCTTATAATGCAAAATTTTGGTGGCTTGATTTTGTCCAAGAGATCCTTTAACCTATCCTAATTTATTAAAAATTCTTTTTTTTTTCTTTTTGATCTTCAGTTTGTGTGCTTTTCATTACCCTGTCTTCCATATCACTTATCCATTCTTCTGTATCTGCTAATCCTCTGTTGATTTTCTCTAGTGAATTTTTCATTTCAGTTACTGTATTCTTCAACTCTGTTTCCTTTCTATATTTTCCACCTCTTTGGTGAAGGTCTCACTATGTCCTTTCACTCTTTTCTTCAGCCTGTGACATCTTTATGGTTATTATTTTAAAGTCTTTATAGGCATATTGTTTACTTCCATTTCACTTAGTTCTTTTTCTGAGGTTTTGTCTTTTTCTTGTGTTTGGAGCATGTTTCTCTATCTTCTCAGTTTTCTTGACTTTCTCTGTTTCTGTGAATTAGCTGGAACAGCTACTTCTCTTAAACCTGAAACAAATCTTCTCATGTATGGTAATCTCCACTGTAGACTGTGCCTGTTTACCTTGCCTGGCTGTTTGGATCTGTGTCTGGTATGGGTTGGGTGTCTCCCATCACTCTATGCTGGGGTTGCTGGGGTTGGATGTGTGGAGATTAAGTGGGCATAGGCTGGGTGGTTCGTGGGGCTTTCTGTGAAGAGTGTCCTGGCAGAACAACTGAAGATGAAGTCAATGCAACCTGGGGAGTGGAGAGTTCCAGGGTTGTCTGTGTAGATGACATCCTAGCATGTTACCTGAATCTGAAGTGGATGCAAACTAGGGGATCTTGGAGTTTCACACAGAGGGCATCCTGGCAGGAGAGCTGCATCCAAAGTGGACATAGGCTGAGCCATTCCCTAAGCTCATTGTACAGACAGTGACATAGCAGGATAACTGAAGCTGGAGTGAGTGCAAGTCAAAGGGTCCCAGGTCTCTACATGCAGAGTGCACACTGACAGGAAGGCTGAAGCTGAAGTGGTTGCAGTCCATGATGTCTTGTGGTGCTCAGTACAAGGGGTGCCCTAGTGGGGCAGCTGGAGCCACAGCAGGTGTGAGCCAGGTGGTCCTAGAGCTCTCTCTACATGAGATACCCTAAGAAGTCAGTTGCAGTTGAAGTTATGTGGACTTGAATTATTCTGGGGTGCTTTGCTCCTGTGTCTCCTTGACAAGATAGCTGGATAGCTGGAGCTGTAGTGAGAACTGACCAAGGGTATTGCAATATGCGTTACATTAAGACTACCTTGTTAGACTAGCTGAGGGTCCCCAAACCTTGCTCCTGTACATGCTATCAAGGCAGAGGGGGTACATAAATTGTGGAGCTTGCCAGCCCCTCCAACATGGAGAGAGTTCTAGCAGCTCCCCAGTATTTAGTAGGGTTCTAGAGTTGCTTCTTTTATATTCTAGTTGTCTTTTTCTGTTGCAGCAGGGTTTTGTTTGTTTGTTTGTTTTGTTTTTGTTTTTGTTTTCTTGTGCCTCAGGGCAGACAAATCTGGTCACAGCCCCTCAGTACTATCTTTCCACACTGCAGTTCACAGCATTGGATGTGATGATTTCCTTTTTACTGTATCTTCATTCCTTTTGCTTTTCTCTGTGTGGTCTCTCTATATTTTGTTGTGCAGAAGCTTTTCAATCAGCTCTCAGTTCTTCTTCAGGGGGAACTGTTCTATAAACAGCTGTAGATTTGATATGCCCATAAGGAGATGAGTTCAGGGTCCTCTTACACTGTCATCTTAGGCTAGAAGATACCTAGTTGTTGTTGTTGTTGTTGTTGTTCTTCTTCTTCTTCTTCTTTAAAGATTTTATTTATTTATTTGACATACAGAGATCACAAGAAGGCAGAGAGGCAGGCAGAAAGGGAGAGAGGAGAAAGCAGGCTCCCTGCTGAGTGGAGGGCATGACACGGGGCTCAATCCCAAGACCCTGAGATCATGACCTGAGCCAAATGCAAAGGCTTTAACCCACTGAGCCACCCAGGCACCCTGATACCTAGTTCTTCTTGTGTATGACTTTGCACAAGACATTTTACCTCTCTGGGCCTGTTTTTTTCATATCTAAAAGAGAAATTTAATAAGAGGATTTAATGAGATAATCCATGCAAAGCACTTAGAACAATGCATGGCACACAGTAAGTTCTTAATAAATACTACCTACTTTGTTTATTGCACTGTGGAAAGAAAAGGTCATTTACTGATACTCAACAGTTATTAAATGAGTTTGTAGTGCAGCGTGCAGATCTTTCTGGATTGATGGTACTTTGATATATAACTGCTGGAATTTACCAAAACTGTTCCATGTAATGTAAATCAGTGTATTTTATGAATAACTCAGTGATCTGCACTCATTACATACAGCTTCCTTTTAACTAAATGTAAATAACCCCTCCTTATAAAGTCTTAATTTTTAGAGATTATTTTGTTCATGTATGCATTTTTTATGCTTGCATTTTTAAAATTTTATTATATTATGTTAGTCACACATTCACAAGTTTTTGAAATAGCTAATAAAGTCAAAATTACAATTAGAAGCCATAATGACAGGAAACAAAATTTCAAATAAAATTAGAAACTTTTTGTGGATGTCAATACTTTAAAATGATTAAAACTTTGTTTTACAGCGGTGCCTGGATGGCTCAGTTGGTTAACCACCTGTCTTCTGCTCAGATCATGATCTTCAGGGTCCTGGGATTAAGCCCTGCATCAGGTACCTTGCTCAGTAGGGAGCCTGCTTCTCCCTCTCCCACTTACCCTGCTTGTGCTCTCTCTCTCTCAAATAAATAAATAAATCTTTAAAAAATAAAATCTATTTTATAGATGTAAGCAGAGTTATTTTCAATAAATTGAATCTAGCCATAATAAGAAAAAAAATATATTCTTTCAAAAATTTGTTTTAGCAAACTTGTTCCCATAACAAACATCACTATATGTCAGTTTTGAAAACAGGCCAACTACTAATAGTGAAGATACACTAATCTTGGAACACAATATAGAGACTGTCAATACATCTTCTTTTTGAAAACAGTTTTGCATCACTTTTATACATTTCCAAGTTCTTATCTCAAAGCCCAAGCAGTTAAACATATCTTTCAGAAATCGTTATACATTACTTCTAATCATTTTCTAATAGATGGTTTTATAAGAGAAATGTAAATATTAGTTACTACCAGATGCTGTTACTTAGACATACCTGTTCATAAACACAAAAAATGTATTCAAGGGCTAGAAAAAAAAATAGCAGCTACTTCATTTTTTTTTCCATTTTGTACTTCCTTATTTTGTAGGTACCCTCATCATTTGTCCTTGTTTTTTCAGTTGTCCAATTTAATTTCAGGGAGTGGTCATTCATTTTGACCATTCTTCAGAGCTAAGAATCTTTTTCGCTACTTCTGTGATAAACAGAATAATCCTCCTAGTCAAAAGATGCCCAGACCCTAATTCCTGAAACCCAAGAATATGTGACCTTACATGGGAAAATATAATTTTCCAGATGTGACTAAGCTTACAGACATGAATGAGATCAGGAGACTATTCTAGATTATCAGAATGAGCCCAGTGTAATCACTTGAGTCATATATGAAGATCAGAAAGATGCAACATGGAGAATCTAAATCTACCAGTGCTGGTTTTGAAGATGAAGGAAAAAGGACATGAGACAAGAAATATAGATGGTCTGTAGAAACTGGAAACAGCCCTTAGGGATGGCCAGTAAAAATGCAGGAACGTGAGTCCTACAACCAAACACAAGGAACAGATTCTCCCAGCAATCTAAAAAACTAGGAATAGATTATCCTCTAGAGCTACTAGAAGGTAAAACAGACTGTCAACACCTTGATTTTGGTCTAGCGACGACCATATCAGAGTTTTGACCTACAAAAATGTATGATAATAAATTTGCATTGTTTGAGCCACTAAGTTTGAGGTAATTTGTTATGATAACAATAGAAACCTAATATACTCTTTATCATTTCATATAGGAAATAACCTCTAAAGATTTTGCTTTAATTTTCACTGAAAAGATGTATAAAGATAAAAAAAAATTGGACCTCTTAAAGATCATCTCTCTGTTATCTGTGACTATAAAAAATGCAGCCATAAAAAATGTGGCCATTCTCATTTGTTATATACCTCATGGAGGAAATTAAAACATAATCACCTGAGTTGAATCAATTAAAATATAAGAAATTGCAGATATTTTATAATAAGTAGGAGTGTGATACATATGCCTAAATATAAAGGTTTTCTTTTTTTTTCTAAATACTAAATTCAGGCTATATATCTGGAAAGGGAATTTTAGCTAAGTATCTTGAAGTAGAAAGAGGTACACTTACAAGACTTTGAAGATATTTAATTATAATGTATGGCACATGAAAGATTGAGACAATTGTGCATCTGTTTCTATTTTTTTTTAGTTCAAAATCTGATTTTAATGGTTTATTTTTACTAATAATTATGAAAGAATTCCAATAATAATAATAATAGTGGAGAAATCAGGGGTACCTGGGTGCTTCAGTTGGTTAAGCATCTGCCTTTCATCTCAGGTCATGATCCCCTGCTCAGTGGGGATTCAGTTTCTCCCTCTCCCTCTGCCCCTTCCCATTGCTTGTGCTTTCTCTCAGTCTCTCTCTCTCTCTCTGTCAAATTAATAAATAAAATATTTATAAAATAATGAAGAAATCATATCTTTAGAATTTATTTTTACTTTTGTCAAGATTATTTATTTGAGAAACAGAGAGAGAGGCGAGGAGGGGAGGGGAGAGGGAGAATCGCAAACAGATTCTGTTCTGAGTGTAGAGCAGGGCTCAATCCTATAACCTATGAGACCAAGATGTGAGCTGACATGAAGAGTTGAGTGTTTAAGTGACTGAGCCACCCAGCTGACCTTAGAACTCATTTTTAAAACAAACAAACAAACAAACAAACAAACAAAATAGTAGTATTTTCCATATAAATAATTCTAAGTTGAAAATATAAAAAAAAAGTCTCAAATTCATGAATACCAATGCTGAGCTCAACACAACACTGAGACTCCATATATTCCCATTTTACAGATAAGGAGACTAAGGGTTAGAGAGATTAATTTGTCTAGTATATTATTGGTTAACTATTTCACCACTTAACTCAATATTATCAAGGGCCAATTATGACTAGATACAATGGCTTGTACGAAGGAAAGCTGCAACAAGTACTTAGACGTAAACTTCCCACCCCACTAGTTTGCTTCCAATAATATTTTTTTTAAGAGGGAAGTTAAGAAATATGTGTCTTTCTTACTCTGAAATAGCCACATGCAGATAGATCCCTAATCTTTCTAACCATCATAGAGAATAGAAAATACTCAGTTTTCCCAATTACCTGAGAGATGGTTTCTCAATTTCAGTGACTAGCAAAGGACCTTATGAATGCAGAGCATTCAAAGAAAGTATATGAAAGGATGGGGAACAAAGTTGGCTCTCTCTTATTTCAGCACCCACTGAGTAACAATATTCATAAGGATTTGTGAATATAACAACTTGTAGATACTGATTTAGAGATATAAGGTATTTTAGTTATTATTTGCACTGAACTAAGTTACAGCTTTCAGGTTATAGTTGTTTAAGGGAGATTTGGCGAGTTCATGAGGTGGCATAGTCACTTTCTTTTATCCATTTGTGGTTAAATTATGGCTTGAATTCATGATGGTTGGAATCTTTCATTTGTTTGTTCATCTGTTTTTGCTTTGAACAAGAGTTGTTTTTTTAACTCCTTTATTTTTAAAAGAATTTTTTAAAATAAAAAAAATTAAAAATAATTTTTAAAAATCTTGAAGTACCTGGATGGCTCAGTTGTTAGGCATCTGACTTTGGCTGGGCTTATGATCCCAGGGTCCTAGGATCAAAACCCATGTCATGCTCCTTGCTCAGCTGGAAGTCTGCTTCTCCTTGTCCCACCCCCCTTGGTTCTGTTCTCTCTCTCACTGTCTTCCTGTCAAATAAACTTTAAAAAAATATTTTTAAAAAATGAATTTAAAAATCTTTTGAAAACACTTTCTTTTATTTACCTTCCATTTAAATTCCTCAATCTCAAATGCTTGAGGCATCATGACAAAATTGTCAAAAGATGAATAGCAACTTGCATTTATCCTTGAATATGTATTCCCGTTCATTTCTTTGGAGGGCAGTATATTAGACATATGGGTATAGATATAGACAGAATGATATCAGGCTTTACACTTATCATATATATCTCTCAAAATCTATCTATATGAGCATTTGTTCTAATAATATGCTACATTTTAAAATAGATAGCTAAATGGAGTCCATGTTTAAAGCTGTTCCTGTCTCTATTGACTTTTTATTAAACTACCAATTTCTTTCCTTGAGAGAAAATGCACTTTGCCTCTCAAAAAATTGTTGTTAAAATCCTGTATATATTAAAACAGAAAGAAAAGCAAACAAATTAGGTAATTTTTCAAAGCAGTATGCTGAATACAAATTTAATCAAATGAGTGTACTAAAGATTAAAGTAGTTGAAATAATAATTGGCACTATAGTTTCTGTCTTCAGTGTTTCTCAATTCTACATCTTTTTTGAAACAGTAAATATTAGATTTTCATATCCTTTTTCATTTTACATCTCTCTCTGTGTTGCCTGGATTTCAACAAATCTATCCAAGAGAACACATGTTTAACCTGAATTCTGTATTCACAGAAGTGAACCGTTAGTAAACAGGTATATAAAAATATGGTCAACATTACTAATCATCAGTTTATTACTGAAATCGGCCAAGATAAAGATTCTAAATGTAGAGGACAGTTAAGGCACTGATGGAAAAATACTGCATCCTCACTTGATAGAACCCAATCCGGCGAGGCTCTTAATGAAATGTGGAATTTCTTTTGTACCCAGGATTTGAGTTCCATAAACATTTACTGGGCACACTTACATTAGCTAGATGATTTGATAGAGGATTTCTTCAGAGTGGTTTCTAACCCTCAATCAAGAAACATATTTTGAGGGTGCCTGGGTGGCTCAGTGGGTTAAGCCTCTGTCTTCAGCTCAGGTCATGATCTCAGGGTCCTGGGATCAAGGCCTGCATCAGGCTCTTTGCTCAGCATGGGGAGCCTACTTCCCCCCTCCACTTCTGCCTGCATTTCTGCCTACTTGTGCTCTCTCTCTATTTGTCAAATAAATAAATAAAATATTTTTTAAAAAGAAACATATATTGAGCAATTTTGGATAATCTCTAGTTTCTTGCTCATTAATTTAATCTCAGTTTTTCCTTTCTTAGGGAGTTCATATAAAGTGTAACTATATATCTGAAGTCCTTAGGGATATAATTTTTTTTCTCTATTTTTGCTTCTGTGACTCTATTACGGTGGCTTGATTCTTTGGGTATTTTAAGGCTTTTGTCTCTTGTGAGCTCGTATCTGGTTAAATTTAATTGTGAGAATCCCAAGGGCCTAAAATAGAAGATGCTTTTCTTCAGAGAAAAACTGTTTGCTCATGTTAAGAGTTGGGTGGTGCTACTGATATGGGGAACCTGGCATAATGCAGGAGTCTCCAGTTCAGCATTCTCACCTTAGTTTATCTTGATGTCAACCCAGCTTTCCTTTAAATCTATTACTGCTTAGAGAAACTTTCTTGAACTCTTGGTTTAAATTCCACATATATTTTCTTTTTTCCTTTCATTATTTTTTTTCTCCCTTCCTCTTCCCCTTTCTCTGTCTTTCTCTCTCCTTTTTTTCTGGTTCACTAGGAATTACCCCTTGTGAGTCCAACAATGCATTAAAAAGGATGTTCTTTTAATAAAGATTTAATTATATTGTAGCAGGGAGAGCTGTAATGTATCTAACTTGATACTGCTGAAAGCTGAACTCTCAATATATGTTTAAATGAATGAATAAATTCGTGTCACTGTGAATTTAAGCTCCCTGTATAACACATTTATGCAAAATGTTTCTTTATAAGACACCTACCAATATACTAGAAAAAGTTTTAAATATTTTAAAAACACATAACATTAAGTACATCTGTTAGAAATATTCATGTAACTCATGTAAATATGGAGACTCTTATGCTAAATACTAAACTCACAGAAAAAAATCTCTATTTAAAGAATATATCACTTGTGGGGGAGGAGTCAAGATGGCGGAGAAGTAGCAGGCTGAGACTGCTTCAGCTAGCCGGAGATCAGCTAGATAGCTTATCTAAAGATTGCAAACACCTGAAAATCCATCGGCAGATCGAAGAGAAGAAGAACAGCAATTCTGGAAACAGAAAAACAACCACTTTCTGAAAGGTAGGACCGGTGGAGAAGTGAATCCAAAGCGACGGGAAGATAGACCCCGGGGGGAGGGGCCGGCTCCCTGCAAGCGGCGGAGCAACGGTGCACAAAATCAGGACTTTTAAAAGTCTGTTCCGCTGAGGGACATCGCTCCAGAGGCTAAACCGGGGCGAAGCCCACGCGGGTTCAGCGTGGCCTCAGGTCCCGCAGGGTCACAGAAGGATCAGGGGTGTCTGAGTGTCGCAGAGCTTGTGGGTACTGGAATGGGAAAGCCGGCTACAGAGACAGAGCCGACAGTAAGCTCACAGCTCGGTGTTACCTTGAAGGGGTCGCAGGCTCGGTGAGCTCGGAGCGCGGCCGGAGGTCAGGCAGACGGGAGTAACTGGGCGCTGTTCTCTGAGGGCGCACTGAGGAGTGCGGCCCTGGGCTCTCGGCTCCTCCAGGCCGGAGACCAGGAGGCCGCCATTTGTATTCCCGTCCTCAGGAACTCTACGGAAAGCGCTCAGGGAACAAAAGCTCCTGAAAGCAAACCCGAGCGGATTACTCACCCCGGCCCCGGGTAAGGGCGGTGTAATTCCACCTGGGGCAAAGACACTTGAGAATCACTACAACAGGCCCCTCCCCCAGAAGATCAACAAGAAATCCAGCCGAGACCAAGTTCACCTACCAAGGAGTGCGGTTTCAATACCAAGGAGAGCAGCAGAATTCCAGAGGAGGAGAAAGCAAAGCACGGAACTCATGGCTTTTTCCCTGTGATTTTTTTTTAGTCTTGCAGTTAATTTAATTTTTTTCTTTTTCATTTTTTGTTGTTTTTTTTTTTTTCCTCGCCTTCGGGTAAAATTTTTTTTTTTTTTAACTGTTACCTTTTTCTTTTTTAACGATTTTTTACTAGTTTATCTAATATATACATATTTTCTTTTTTACATTTTTCTTAGGTGTTTTCCTTTTTTTTTTAATTCTTTTCTTTTCTTTTTTCTTTTTTTTTTTTCTTTTTTCTTTTTTTTTCTTTCTTCCTATTTGAACCTCTTTTTATCCCCTTTCTCCCCCCCTCACGATTTTGGATCTCTTCTAATTTGGTTAAAGCATTTTTTCCTGGGGTTGTTGCCACCCTTTTAGTATTTTACTTGCCTCTTCATATACTCTTATCTGGACAAAATGACAAGACGGAAAAATTCAACACAAAAAAAAGAACAAGAGGCAGTACCGAAGGATAGGGACCTAATCAATACAGACATTGGTAATATGTCAGATCTAGAGTTCAGAATGACAATTCTCAAGGTTCTAGCCGGGCTCGAAAAAGGTATGGAAGATATTAGAGAAACCCTCTCGAGAGATATAAAAGCCCTTTCTGGAGAAATAAAAGAACTAAAATCTAACCAAGTTGAAATAAAAAAAGCTATTAATGAAGTGCAATCAAAAATGGAGGCTCTCACTGCTAGGATAAATGAGGCAGAAGAAAGAATTAGTGATATAGAAGACCAAATGACAGAGAATAAAGAAGCTGAGCAAAAGAGGGACAAACAGCTACTGGACCACGAGGGGAGAATTCGAGAGATAAGTGAAAACATAAGATGAAACAACATTAGAATAATTGGGATTCCAGAAGAAGAAGAAAGAGAGAGGGGAGCAGAAGGTATACTGGAGAGAATTATTGGGGAGAATTTCCCCAATATGGCAAAGGGAACGAGCATCAATATTCAGGAGGTTCAGAGAATGCCCCTCAAAATCAATAGGAATAGGCCCACACCCCGTCACCTAATAGTAAAATTTACAAGTCTCAGTGACAAAGAGAAAATCCTGAAAGCAGCCCGGGAAAAGAAGTCTGTAACATACAATGGTAAAAATATTAGATTGGCAGCTGACTTATCCACAGAGACCTGGCAGGCCAGAAAGAGCTGGCATGATATTTTCAGAGCACTAAATGAGAAAAACATGCAGCCAAGAATACTATATCCAGCTAGGCTATCATTGAAAATAGAAGGAGAGATTAAAAGCTTCCAGGACAAACAAAAACTGAAAGAATTTGCAAATACCAAACCAGCTCTACAGGAAATATTGAAAGGGGTCCTCTAAGCAAAGAGAGAGCCTACAAGTGGTAGATCAGAAAGGAACAGAGACCATATACAGTAACAGTCAACTTACAGGCAATACAATGGCACTAAATTCATATCTCTCAATAGTTACCCTGAATGTTAATGGGCTAAATGCCCCTGTCAAAAGACACAGGGTATCAGAATGGATAAAAAAACAAAACCCATCTATATGTTGCCTCCAAGAAACTCATTTTAAGCCCGAAGACACCTCCAGATTTAAAGTGAGGGGGTGGAAAAGAATTTACCATGCTAATGGACATCAGAAGAAAGCAGGAGTGGCAATCCTTATATCAGATCAATTAGATTTTAAGCCAAAGACTATAATAAGAGATGAGGAAGGACACTATATCATACTCAAAGGGTCTGTCCAACAAGAAGATCTAACAATTTTAAATATCTATGCCCCCAACGTGGGAGCAGCCAACTATATAAACCAATTAATAACAAAATCAAAGAAACACATCAACAATAATACAATAATAGTAGGGGACTTTAACACTCCCCTCACTGAAATGGACAGATCATCCAAGCAAAAGATCAGCAAGGAAATAAAGGCCTTAAACGACGCACTGGACCAGATGGACATCACAGATATATTCAGAATATTTCATCCCAAAGCAACAGAATACACATTCTTCTCTAGTGCACATGGAACATTCTCCAGAATAGATCACATCCTCGGTCCTAAATCAGGACTCAACCGGTATCAAAAGATTGGGATCATTCCCTGCATATTTTCAGACCACAATGCTCTAAAGCTAGAACTCAACCACAAAAGGAAGTTTGGAAAGAACCCAAATACATGGAGACTAAACAGCATCCTTCTAAAGAATGAATGGGTCAACCGGGAAATTAAAGAAGAATTGAAAAAAATCATGGAAACAAATGATAATGAAAATACAACGGTTCAAAATCGGTGGGACACAACAAAGGCAGTCCTGAGAGGAAAATATATAGCGGTACAAGCCTTTCTCAAGAAACAAGAAAGGTCTCAGGTACACAACCTAACCCTACACCTAAAGGAGCTGGAGAAAGAACAAGAAAGAAACCCTAAGCCCAGCAGGAGAAGAGAAATCATAAAGATCAGAGCAGAAATCAATGAAATAGAAACCAAAAAAAACAATAGAACAAATCAACGAAACTAGGAGCTGGTTCTTTGAAAGAATTAATAAAATTGATAAACCCCTGGCCCGACTTATCAAAAAGAAAAGAGAAAGGACCCAAATAAATAAAATCATGAATGAAAGAGGAGAGATCACAACTAACACCAAAGAAATACAAACTATTATAAGAACATACTATGAGCAACTCTACGCCAATAAATTTGACAATCTGGAAGAAATGGATGCATTCCTAGAAACATATAAACTACCACAACTGAACCAGGAAGAAATAGAAAGCCTGAACAGACCCATAACCAGTAAGGAGATTGAAACAGTCATTAAAAATCTCCAAACAAACAAAAGCCCAGGGCCAGACGGCTTCCCGGGGGAATTCTACCAAACATTTAAAGAAGAACTAATTCCTATTCTCCTGAAACTGTTCCAAAAAATAGAAATGGAAGGAAAACTTCCAAACTCATTTTATGAGGCCAGCATCACCTTGATCCTAAAACCAGACAAGGATCCCACCAAAAAAGAGAGCTATAGACCGATATCCTTGATGAACACAGATGCGAAAATACTCAACAAAATACTAGCCAATAGGATTCAACAGTACATTAAAAAGATTATTCACCACGACCAAGTGGGATTTATTCCAGGGCTGCAAGGTTGGTTCAACATCCGCAAATCAGTCAATGTAATACAACACATCAATAAAAGAAAGAACAAGAACCATATGATACTCTCAATAGATGCTGAAAAAGCATTTGACAAAGTACAGCATCCCTTCCTGATCAAAACTCTTCAAAGTGTAGGGATAGAGGGCACATACCTCAATATCATCAAAGCCATCTATGAAAAACCCACCACAAATATCATTCTCAATGGAGAAAAACTGAAAGCTTTTCCGCTAAGGTCAGGAACACGGCAGGGATGTCCATTATCGCCACTGCTATTCAACATAGTACTAGAGGTCCTAGCCTCAGCAATCAGACAACAAAAGGAAATTAAAGGCATCCAAATCGGCAAAGAAGAAGTCAAATTATCACTCTTCGCAGATGATATGATACTATATGTGGAAAACCCAAAAGACTCCACTCCAAAACTGCTAGAACTTATACAGGAATTCAGTAAAGTGTCAGAATATAAAATCAATGCACAGAAATCAGTTGCATTTCTCTACACCAACAGCAAGACAGAAGAAAGAGAAATTAAGGAGTCCATCCTATTTACAATTGCACCCAAAACCATAAGATACCTAGGAATAAACCTAACCAAAGAGACACAGAATCTATACTCAGGAAACTATAAAGTACTCATGAAAGAAATTGAGGAAGACACAAAGAAATGGAAAAATGTTCCATGCTCCTGATTGGAAGAATAACTATTGTGAAAATGTCTATGCTACCTAAAGCAATCTACACATTTAATGCAATTCCTATCAAAGTACCATCCATCTTTTTCAAAGAAATGGAACAAATAATGCTAAAATTTATATGGAACCAGAAAAGACCTCGAATAGCCAAAGGGATATTGAAGAAGAAAGCCAACATTGGTGGCATCACAATTCCGGACTTCAAGCTCTATTACAAAGCTGTCGTCATCAAGACAGCATGGTACTGGCACAAAAACAGACACATAGATCAATGGAACAGAATAGAGAGCCCAGAAATAGACCCTCAACTCTATGGTCAACTAATCTTTGACAAAGCAGGAAAGAATGTCCAATGGCAAAAAGACAGCCTCTTCAATAAATGGTGCTGGGAAAATTGGACAGCCACATGCAGAAAAATGAAATTGGACCATTTCCTTACACCACACACAAAAATAGACTCAAAATGGATGAAGGACCTCAATGTGCGAAAGGAATCCATCAAAATCCTTGAGGAGAACACAGGCAGCAACCTCTTTGACCTCAACCGCAGCAACATCTTCCTAGGAACAACGCAAAAGGCAAGGGAAGCAAGGGCAAAAATGAACTATTGGGATTTCATCAAGATCAAAAGCTTTTGCACAGCAAAGGAAACAGTTAACAAAATCAAAAGACAACTGACAGAATGGGAGAAGATATTTGCAAATGACATATCAGATAAAGGACTAGTGTCCAGAATCTATAAAGAACTTAGCAAACTCAACACCCAAAGAACAAATAATCCAATCAAGAAATGGGCAGAGGACATGAACAGACATTTCTGCAAAGAAGACATCCAGATGGCCAACAGACACATGAAAAAGTGCTCCATGTCACTTGGCATCAGGGAAATACAAATCAAAACCACAATGAGATATCACCTCACACCAGTCAGAATGGCTAAAATAAACAAGTCAGGAAATGACAGATGCTGGCGAGGATGCGGAGAAATGGGGACCCTCCTACACTGTTGGTGGGAATGCAAGCTGGTGCAGCCACTCTGGAAAACAGCATGGAGGTTCCTCAAAATGTTGAAAATAGAACTGCCCTATGACCCAGCAATTGCACTATTGGGTATTTACCCTAAGGTTACAAACGTAGTGATCCAAAGGGGCACATGCACCCGAATGTTTATAGCAGCAATGTCCACAATAGCCAAACTATGGAAAGAACCTAGATGTCCATCAACAGATGAATGGATGAAGAAGATGTGGTATATATACACAATGGAATACTATGCAGCCATCAAAAGAAATGAAATCTTGCCATTTGCGACAACATGGATGGAACTAGAGCGTATCATGCTTAGCGAAATAAGTCAAGCAGAGAAAGACAACTATCATATGATCTCCCTGATATGAGGAAGTGGTGATGCAACATGGGGGCTTAAGTGGGTAGGAGAAGAATAAATGAAACAAGATGGGATTGGGAGGGAGACAAACCATAAGTGACTTTTAATCTCACAAAACAAACTGAGGGTTGCTGGGGGGAGGGGGTTTGGGAGAAGGGGGTGGGATTATGGACATTGGGGAGGGTATGTGCTTTGGTGAGTGCTGTGAAGTGTGTAAACCTGGTGATTCACAGACCTGTACCCCTGGGGATAGAGTATTATGCCTCCATCAGAAAGGATGAATACCCAACTTTTGTAGCAACATGGACGGTACTGGAAGAGATTATGCTGAGTGAAATAAGTCAAGCAGAGAGAGTCAATTATCATATGGTTTCACTTATTTGTGGAGCATAACAAATAGCATGGAGGACATGGGGACTTAGAGTGGAGAAGGGAGTTGGGGGAAATTGGAAGGGGAGGTGAACCATGAGAGACTATGGACTCTGAAAAACAATCTGAGGGTTTTGAAGGGACGGGGGGTGGGAGGTTGGGGTACCAGGTGGTGGGTATTATAGAGGGCACGGATTGCATGGAGCACGGGGTGTGGTGCAAAAATAATGAATACTGTTATGCTGGAAATAAAAATAAAATAAAATAAAATAAAATTAAAAAAAAAAAGAATATATCACTTGTTTCAGTAGAATTATACAGTATCTGTGAGCTACTTGAGGACAAGAATACACTTCATCATAACATTTCCAACACCTGAATTAATGTGAGACACAGAAAACATTTACAAAAATTATTAATTGGAATCACAGTAAGGACTCAATTTATAACCCTGAGGAAAGTATTCATATGTAAACTATTTTGCTTATTTTAACATTGTCATACCAAATGCTAATTAGATTTCTATAACATTAAATATTACAGTATTTTAACAAGATGAGCTCTGATCTTTTGTGACCATTAAAATCATCAAGATTTTCCTTTTTATGAAAATCTACATAGTAACTAATATATCTAACTATACTTTCATTCATAAAAAATAAAAACATTTTAAATATTTAAAAACTTTATCTGGAGACTTGTAAAATATGATTATGTAAACAAATGTACCCATAAAGAATAAATAAAAAATTTGACAAAAATATTATTAGAAGATTAAACCTAAAAAATTGAAGTTTTTAGTTTTAAAAATATGCATGATTATCCCATGATTACAATAATCAACATATGGTGCTCTTATCTCAACATGAAATTCTTGTCTAAAGGACAAGAATAGCTAAGTTAGAATAAATAAAAATACATTGCAATGACTACTTGGTTTGTCACTGAAATTATAAATAAATACTGTTGGGTCAGAATATACTAATTTTATTGAGTATTTTTGCATCTGTGTTCATCAAGGATATTGGTCTATAGCTCTCTTTTTTGATGGGATCCTTGTCTGGTTTGGGGATCAAGGTGATGCTGGCCTCATAAAATGAGTTTGGAAGTTTTCCTTCCATTTCTATTTTTTGGAACAGTTTCAGGAGAATAGGAATTAGTTCTTCTTTAAATGTTTGGTAGAATTCCCCCGGGAAGCCGTCTGGCCCTGGGCTTTTGTTTGTTTGGAGATTTTTAATGACTGTTCCAATCTCCTTACTGGTTATGGGTCTGTTCAGGCTTTCTATTTCTTCCTGGTTCAGTTGTGGTAGTTTATATGTTTCTAGGAATGCATCCATTTCTTCCAGATTGTCAAATTTATTGGCGTAGAGTTGCTCATAGTATGTTCTTATAATAGTTTGTATTTCTTTGGTGTTAGTTGTGATCTCTCCTCTTTCATTCATGATTTTATTTATTTGGGTCCTTTCTCTTTTCTTTTTGATAAGTCGGGCCAGGGGTTTATCAATTTTATTAATTCTTTCAAAGAACCAGCTCCTAGTTTCATTGATTTGTTCTATTGTTTTTTTGGTTTTTATTTCATTGATTTCTGCTCTGATCTTTATGATTTCTCTTCTCCTGCTGGGCTTAGGGTTTCTTTCTTGTTCTTTCTCCAGCTCCTTTAGGTGTAGGGTTAGGTTGTGTACCTGAGACCTTTCTTGTTTCTTGAGAAAGGCTTGTACCGCTATATATTTTCCTCTCAGGACTGCCTTTGTTGTGTCCCACCGATTTTGAACCGTTGTATTTTCATTATCATTTGTTTCCATTATTTTTTTCAATTCTTCTTTAATTTCTTGGTTGACCCATTCATTCTTTAGAAGGATGCTGTTTAGTCTCCATGTATTTGGGTTCTCTTCAAACTTCCTTTTGTGGTTGAGTTCTAGCTTTAGAGCATTGTGGTCTGAAAATATTCAGGGAAAATATTCAACAAAATACTAGCCAATGGGATTCAACAGTACATTAAAAGGATTATTCACCACGACCAAGTGGGATTTATTCCAGGGCTGCAAGGTTGGTTCAACATCCGCAAATCAGTCTTTGTGATACAACACATCAATAAAAGAAAGAACAAGAGCCATATGATACTCTCAATAGATGCTGAAAAAGCATTTGACAAAGTACAGCATCCCTTCCTGATCAAAACTCTTCAAAGTGTAGGGATAGAGGGCACATACCTCAATATCATCAAAGCCATCTATGAAAAACCCACCGCAAATATCATTCTCAATGGAGAAAAACTGAAAGCTTTTCCGCTAAGGTCAGGAACACGGCAAGGATGTCCATTATCACCACTGCTATTCAACATAGTACTAGGGGTCCTAGCCTCAGCAATTAGAGAACAAAAGGAAATTAAAGGCATCCAAATCTGCAAAGAAGAAGTCAAATTATCACTCTTCACAGATGATTTGATATTATATGTGGAAAACCCAAAAGACTCCACTCCAAAACTGCTAGAACTTATACAGGAATTCAGTAAAGTGTCAGGATATAAAATCAATGCACAGAAATCAGTTGCATTTCTCTACACCAACAGCAAGACAGAAGAAAGAGAAATTAAGGAGTCCATCCCATTTACAATTGCACCCAAAACCATAAGATACCTAGGAATAAACCTAACCAAAGAGGCACAGAATCTATACTCAGGAAACTATAAAGTACTCATGAAAGAAACTGAGGAAGACACAAAGAAATGGAAAAATGTTCCATGCTCCTGGATTGGAAGAATAAACATTGTGCAAAGGTCTATGCTACCTAAAGCAATCTACACATTTAATGCAATTCCTATCAAAGTACCATCCATCTTTTTCAAAGAAATGGAACAAATAATTCTAAAATTTATATGGAACCAGAAAAGACCTCGAATAGCCAAAGATATTGAAAAAGAAAGCCAACGTTTGTGGCATCACAATTCCGGACTTCAAGCTCTATTACAAATCTGTCATCATCCAGACAGCATGGTATTGGCACAAAAACAGACCCATAGATCAATGGAACAGAATAGAGAGCCCAGAAATAGACCCTCAACTCTACAGTCAACTAATCTTCGACAAAGCAGGAAAGAATGTCCAATGGAAAAAAGACAGCCTCTTCAATAAATGGTGCTGGGAAAAATGGACAGCCACATGCAGAAAAATGAAATTGGACCATTTCCTTACACCACACACAAAAATAGACTCAAAATGGATAAAGGACCTCAATGTGCGAAAGGAATCCATCAAAATCCTTGAGGAGAACACAGGCAGCAACCTCTTCAACCTCAGCCGCAGCAATATCTTCCTAGGAACAACGCCAAAGGCAAGGGAAGCAAGGGCAAAAATGAACTATTGGGATTTCATCAAGATCAAAAGCTTTTGCACAGCAAAGGAAACAGTTAACAAAATCAAAAGACAACTGACAGAATGGGAGAAGATATTTGCAAACGACATATCAGATAAAGGACTAGTGTCCAGAATCTATAAAGAACTTAGCAAACTCAACACCCAAAGAACAAATAATCCAATCAAGAAATGGGCAGAGGACATGAACAGACATTTCTGCAAAGAAGACATCCAGATGGCCAACAGACACATGAAAAAGTGCTCCATATCACTCGGCATCAGGGAAATACAAATCAAAACCACAATGAGATATTACCTCACACCAGTCAGAATGGCTAAAATAAACAAGTCAGGAAATGACAGATGCTGGCGAGGATGCGGAGAAAGGGGAACTCTCCTACACTGTTGGTGGGAATGCAAGCTGGTGCAGCCACTCTGGAAAACAGCATGGAGTTTCCTCAAAATGCTGAAAATAGAACTACCCTATGACCAAGCAATTGCACTATTGGGTATTTACCCTAAAGATACAAACGTAGTGATCCAAAGGGGCACGTGCACCTGAATGTTTATAGCAGCAATGTCCACAATAGCCAAACTATGGAAAGAACCTAGATGTCCATCAACAGATGAATGGATGAAGAAGATGTGGTATATATACACAATGGAATACTATGCAGCCATCAAAAGAAATGAAATCTTGCCATTTGCGACAACATGGATGGAACTAGAGCGTATCATGCTTAGCGAAATAAGTCAAGCAGAGAAAGACAACTATCATATGATCTCCCTGATATGAGGAAGTGGTGATGCAACATGGGGGCTTAAGTGGGTAGGAGTAGAATCAATGAAACAAGATGGGATTGGGAGGGAGACAAACCATAAGTGACTCTTAATCTCACAAAACAAACTGAGGGTTGCTGGGGGGAGGGTGTTTGGGAGAAGGGGGTGGGATTATGGACATTGGAGAGGGTATGTGCTTTGGTGAGTGCTGTGAAGTGTGTAAACTTGGTGATTCACAGACCTGTACCCCTGGGGATAAAAACATATGTTTATAAAAAATAAAAAATTAAAAATAAAAAAAAGAATATACTAATTTTATAAATATTAACAGCAGTTATTATCCTTACATAACAAATATTGCTAGAAAGATAAGTAATTATGGAAGTCTTTTATTTTTAAGATTTTATTTATTTATTTGAGAGAGAGAAAGAGCATGAGTGGTGAGCAGGGGCAGGAGAGGAAGAAGCCGACTCTCTGCTGAGCAGGGAGCCCAACTTGGGGTTTGATCTCAGGACTCTAGCATGAAAATAGTCTCTAGCTCATAGGTCACAACTAATCTAAAATGATAATAAGACTAACATGCTGTCTAAATATAATCTAAAATGATAATAAGACAAACATTACATTTTAAATTCACACTATCTGGAGGTTTCCAGTTTAATACTTTAAAAAAAAAACCTTCTAGAGAATTAATCTTCATATCACTTTTGCCTGTTGATGTTTCCGGTGTTGTGTTCCTGTTTTATCTATCTTACCTTCATAACTGTAAAAAAATTGTTTTCTCAAAGAAGTACCTCAAATTGTATGATATATTTTTCCACTAATGAAATCTGTGAGATTAAAATGAAGGTAGAGAATACTTCCAACTAATTATATAAGATTAGCTTTCCAACTCATTCCATGAGACAATATATCTTAATACCAAAGCTGAAGGCATTATAAGAAAAAAAGCTGTACAAAAAAACCCAATTATGAATATTAGTGCAAAAAATGATTAACAAAATATAAGCAATTGAAATTCAACAGCATGTAAAAATGATTATACACCATAGCCAAGAATGTTTTATCTGAAAACAAAAAGTTCAACATACAAAAAATAGTGAAATTTATTTTTGAGGATGACATGATCCACTGTGTAGAATACCCTAAAAATGTCACAAAACCCTGTAAGAACTAATAAAAATATTCATTTAATTTGCAAGATAGAAAAATCAATATACAAAAATCCACTGTGTTTCTATATACTAATAAAGAGCAATCACACAGAGAAATTAAGAAAACAATCCCAATTACAATTGTGTCAAAAAGAATAAAATATCTAGGAATAAATTTAACCAAGGTGCTTAAAAAAAAGAACTTGTACACTGAAAACTATACAATGTTGTTGAAAGAAGTTAAGAAAGACACAAATAAATGGAAAGACAACTCCAGGTCATGAATTGGAGGATGTGACATTTTAAAATGTTTATACTTCCCAAAGTGATCTATAAATTCAATGCAGTCTCTATCAAAGCCCCAATTGCAGTTTTTACAGAAATAGGAAAAAAGAAAAAAAAAAACTCTAAAATTCATATGGAACCAAAAAAGTTCCCAAATATATACAGCAATCTTGAGGCAGGAAAAAAAAAACTTAAAGAATAATTTATGTCTTAAAATCATATTACAAAGCTGCAATAATCAGAGCCATATTGTACTGCATAAAAACAGACACATAGATGAATGGAACACAATAGAGAGCCTGAAATAAATCCACTCATATATGGTTAACTTATCTTTGACAAAGGTTCCAAGAATACATAATAGGCAAAGAATAATCTCTTCAACAAATGGTGCTATGACAACTGGATATCCACATGAAAAATAATGAGATTAGACCCTTATTTTACATCATTCATACATTCAAGATGGATTAAATGCTTTAACATAAAACCTGAGTGTGTAAAATTCTTAGATGAAAACATAGGGGGAAAGCTTCATGACAGTGGTCTAGGCAATGATTTCTTGGATCTGCCACCAGAAGTACATGAAACAAAAGGAAAAAAAAGACAATTGTGAATACATCAAACTAAAAAGCTTCTGTACCATAAAGTGAAAACTCAACATAGTAAAACCACAACCCATAGAAATTAAGAAAATATTTGCGAACTATATACCTGATAAGGAGTATATTCAAAATATAAAAGGAAATCCTACAACTCAACAAAAAGTAAAACAAATAACCTGTTTTGTTTAAGTATAAGTTATTTAAATAGATATCTCTCCAAAAGAGACATACAAATGGCCTACAGGTATATAGAAATATGGTCAACACTACATAGTCAAGAAAATTCAAATCAAACCCACAATGAGATATAACCTCATACCTTTTGGGATACTTTTTAAAAACATAACAAGTGTTTATATGGTAAAAGTTTAGTATCCAAAATACAGAAATAACTTATAGGAGAGGAGAGGCAAGATGGTGGAGGTATAGGGTACCTCGTTTCAATCAGTTCCCCAAATTTAGCTGGATATCCACCAAATCATCCTGAACACCCACAAAATCAGCCTGAGATGTAAGAGTATATATCTGGATCTCTACAAGCAGAAAACAATCCCTGTCCCAAGGTAGGAAGGGTGGAGTCATGAATCTGCAGGCAGATATCAGAAGATAGGAAGAAATGGGAGGGAGTCTCCATAACTTGCTCCTAGGAAGTGATATAACACCAGAACACAAAAGTGTCTTGCACCAGAACTGGTCAAAAAACCTCATAGAGCAGGGGTCAGGAAAGGGCTTTAGAGCAGTGCTCAAACAAGACCCAGGAGCTGTGGCTGCATGTACACACACACACACACACACACACACTCTCTCTCTCTCTCTTAACTCTGGGACAGCTCACAGTTTTAGAAGCACAAAGGGTAGAGACAAGTCCAGGCCCCTGGGTCCATACTTGAGAATGTCACTGTGGGTGTGCACGACTGCAGAGCTCTATGGTTTTCAGTGGCACATACAGAAACACTGTGTGTTCTGGAGGGTTAAAAGAAGAGCAGACTGCAATTTCTCTGCTCTGGAAAGAGGTTTGGGTGCAGCCATTTTTGCTCTGACCCTTGGAAGAGGTACAGAAAGCCCTCAAAGAGCAAAAATTTAAAAAAAAAAAAAACAAAACAAAACAAAAGAAAAAACAGTTTCCATTGATACCAGGTTCCCAAGAGAGGGCACGGCAACTCTGCTCAAGTAAGGTTTCCTGAGAAACAGCCCAGCAGGCCCCTCCCCAAGAAGATAAGCTGGAAGAACAAGAGGATGACAACCATAAGACTAAAATCCCAACACCAGGGGAAAATAGTATATTGAGCTCTAGTCATTGCCTCACAGCTTGTTTATTATACATATACAACTCTCTTTTTCTTTTTATTCTTTCTCATATGCTTCTCTATTTTTCTTTTTACCTTTTTCTCATTTCAACTAGATTTTTAATATATCATATTTCACAGTGGCTTTTTAACTTGTATTTTTATCACTGTATTTTATAGATATATGCTTCAGTGTAGTCCCTTTCCCCATATTCAATATTACCTTTATGTATATACCACTTTTACTTTCCTTATAATTTTTTAAATTGTATATATATATTTTTTTCTCTAAAAAGCAGAACAAAATACACCCAGGAAAAACTGAAATACCCTACTTTGCCTACACTGAGAGATCATAGTCCCCTTCTCCTAAACTCCCTTTTTTAATTTTTTTTTTTTGGCTTCCAACCACTCCAGATTTTCCTAGGTTGCATCTTCTTGGGTCATGGTTGATATTTTGTATTCTGTACATTCCCTCAACCATCTATCAACAGAATGACTAGGAGGAGAAACTCCAACAAAGAAAAGAAACAGAGACAATGGCCTCTACCACAGATCTAATGGATATGGATATAAGCACGATGTCTTTTATCTTTAGGGTAGCAATTATGAAGTCAATAGCTAGGCTTGAGAAAACCATTAGCAACAATATAGAATCTCTAAGGGCAGAAATGAGATCTAATTAGGCTGAACAAAAATGCTATGAATGAGATGCAGTCTAAACTGGATATTCCAACAGCTAGGGTAAATGAGAAAAAATTAGTGATCTAGAAGATAAGCTGATAGAAAGAAAGGACATAAATGAGGATAGGGATAAACAACTAAAAGCCCATGAGATCAGATTTAGATTAATGGTGCCATGAATCATCCCAATGTCAGAATTATTGGGATCCCCAATGGGGTGGAGAGAGACAGAGAGAGGTCAAGAAGATATATTTGAGCAAATAATAGCTGATAACTTCCCTAATATGGGGAAGGAAACAAGCATTCATGTCCAAGAGGCAGAAAGGACCACTCCCAAGATCAATAAAATATACTAATACCCTGGCATATAATAGCAAAAGTTGCTAATCGTAGAGCCAAGGAAGCTATCTTGAGACCATCTGGGGGAAGAGGTTATTTACATACAGAGGGAGAAACTTCAGAATAACTTCAGACCTGTCTACAGAGAACTGGAAAGCCACACAGGGCTGGTAAGACAAATTAAGTGTACTAAATAGGAAGAACATGCAGCCAAGCACTTTATCCAGTAAGGCTGTCATTCAGAGCTGACAGAGAGACAAAGAGCTTCCAGGACTGGCAGAAACTGAAAGAATATGTGACCACCAAGCCATCCCTGCAGAAATATTAAGTGGGATTCTATAAAGGAAGAAAGACTCCAAAAGTAATATAGACCAGAAATTTACAATCTATAAAAACAATGACCTTATAGGTAGTATGATGATACTAAATACATATCTTTCAGTAGTTACTCTCAATATGAATGGCCTAAATACTCCATGAGATGGCACAGGGTTGCAGATTTGATACAAAGACAGGAACCATCCATGTGCTGTCTTGAAGAGACTCATTTTGAACATAAAGACTCCACCAGATAGAAAGTGAGGGGATGGATAACCATTTATCATGACAATGGACCTAAAAACAACAACAACAACAATGCTGGAGTAGCAATTCTTGTATCAGACAAATAAGATTTTAAACCAAAGACTGCAGTAAGAGATGTAAAGGGATACTATATCATACTTAAAGGATTCATCCAATAAGAAGATCTAACAATTTTAAATATCTATGCCCCCAACATGGGAGAAGGTAATTACATAAACCAAAAAATAACCAAAATAAAGAAACATATTGAAAATACATTAATAGTATGAGAATCCAATATTCCACTCACAACAATAGACAGATCATCTAAGCAGATCAACAAAGAAACTAGAGTTTTGAAGGACACATTGGACTGATGGAATTCATAGATATACACAGAACATTCCACCCTAAAGCAACAGAATACACATTCTTCTTGAATGCACATGGAACTTTTTCCAAAACAGATCACATGCTGGATAAAAAATCCGGTCTTAGCCAATACCAAAAGATTGAGATTATTCCCTGCATGTATTATGACCACAATGCCTTGAAACTGGAACTCAATAACAAGAAAAATTTGGAAGGAATTCAAACACGTGGAAGTTAAAGGGCATCTTGCTAAAGAATGATTGTGTCAACCAGGAAATTAAAGAAGAACGAAAACAATCCATGGAAACTAATGAGAATGATCACATATTTGGTCCAAAACCTATGGGATACTGCAAAGACAGTCCTAAGAGGGACATACATAGCCACCCACCCAAGCCTCTCAGAAAATTAGAAAAATCCAAAATGCACAAGCTAATATTACACCTAAAGGAGTTGGTGAAGGAATAGCAAGTAAAACCAAAACCAAGCAGGAGAAGAGAAATAATTAAGATTAGAGCAGAGAACAATGAAACAGATACCAGAAAAACAGTAGGAGAGATAGACAAAAAAAAAAAAAAAAAAAAAAAAAAAAAAATCTGGTCAAAAAAATGGGCAGAAGACATGAACAGGCACTCTTGAAAGAAGACATACAAATGGTAATAGAGACATGAAAAAAAAATGCTCAACATCACTAGCTGTCAGGGAAATACAATCAAAACCACAAGCAATATCACTTTACAACAGTTAGAAAGCCCAAAATGAACAAAACAGAAAACAACAAATATTGGCAAGGATGTGGAGAAAGCGGAACCCTCTTACACTGTTGGATAGAATGCAAGCTGGTACAGGAATAAGACAAGAATTTCCACTCTCACCACTACTGTTTAACATTATAATAAAAATCCTAGCCAGGGGAATTAGGTAAGGAAAAAGAAAAGACATATAATTAGAAAAGAAGTAAATTGACATTTTTAGAAGTCATGGTTTTATAATCAGAAAATCTTAAGGAATCTACAGAAAAACCATTATAACTAATAACCAAGATCAACAAGGCTGAAGAATACAAAATCAATAGAAAAAAATTGATTGCATTTCTATACATTAACAGTGAACAATTCAAAATTGAAATTAAGAAAGCAATCCCATTTACAATTGAATAAAAATATTGAAAAAATAAAATATTTGGGAATGAACCTTAAAAAATAAGTGTAAGACATATATTTTCTGAAAACTATAAAATACTGTTGTAAGAAATTATAGAGATCCTAAGTAAGCGGAAAGACATTTCATGTTCATGGATCAAAATATTTGGTACTGTTAAGCAGCAATGGCCACAGTCACCAAACTGTGGAAAGAGCCAAGATGCCCTTTAACAGATGAATGGATAAAGAAGATATGGTCTATATATACAATGGAATATTATGCCTCCATCTCCAACTTTTGTATCAACATGGACGGGCCTGGAGGAGATTATGCTGAGTGAAATAAGTCAAGCAGAGAGAGTCAATTATCATATGGTTTCACTTACATGTGGAGCATAAGGAATAACACGGATGACATTGGGAGTTGGAGAGGAGAAGTGAGTTGGGGGAAATCAGAGGGGGAGATGAACCACGAGAGACTGTCAACTCTGAGAAACAAACTGAGGGTTTTGGAGGGGAGGTGGGTCGGGGGTTGGGTGAGCCTGGTGATGAGTATTATGGAGGGTATGTATTGCATGGAGCACTGGGTGTGATGCATAAACAATGACTCTTGGAACACTAAAAAAGTTAAATTAAATTTAAAAAAAAGATGGCAATATTCCCCAAATATGATCTACAGATTCAGTATAATTTCTAAAGAATTCCAGTTGCTTTTTTAGTAGAAATTGATTGTGAAGTTCTTATGGAAATGTAAATGATCCAGAATTTCCAGATAATACTGGAAAAGAAATAAAAGAACAAGATTTTGGGACTCATATTCTGAAATATCAAAACCTACTATAAGCTTCCAGTGATCCAGCCATTGCAATACTGGCATAAAGATAGACATATTTGTCATGGAATATAATTGATAGTCCAGAAATCATCCCTTATTTTATAGTTCAGTGATGTTTTTTAAATGGGTGCAAACATAATCCATTTAGGAAATAAGTGTTTTCTATAAATTGTGCAGTTGGATATCCATATGCAAACGAATGAAATCTGTTCCCTATATAACACCAAACACAAAAATTAACTCAAAGTGATAATAGATTTATGTATAAGAGCTAAAATTATAACATTCTTAGATCAAAGAATAGGAGTCTATCCTCAGGTAGTGTGTTTTTTTCCTTCAAGAATCAAAGAACATATCTTCAAGGAGTGCCCTTTGGCTTTTGCAAAAGATTCATAGATATGACAACAAAAACATATGTGGTAAAAGAAAAAATAAGCTGAACTTAGTTAAAACCTCTTGTTCACTGACAAATACTATAAAGTAAATGAAAGGATAATCCATAAATTGAGATAAAATATTTGCAAATCATTTGTCTGATAAGGACCTTATATATATTCAGAATATATAAAGAATTTTTTAAAGCTGGAAACATGGGGTGCCTGGGTGTCTCAGCCTTTAACATTTGCCTTCAGCTCAGGTCATGACCCTGGGGCCCTGATGCTGGGCTCCCTGAGTCTGCTTCTCCCTCTCACACTCCCCTTGCTTGTGTTGCTCTCTTGCTGTCCCTCTCTCTGTCAAATAAATGGATAAAACCTTTTTTAAAAAGTTCAAAACAAAAAAGGCAAACATTTCCATTTAAAAAAGGAAAAAAGGATTAAATAGATATTTCTCCAGAAAAGATATGTAAATAGATAATAAATTCCTCAAAAATGACCTAAGCCATTATTCATCAAGGAATAAAAATGAAAGCCATGAGTTAACACTTCATACCCACTAGAATGGCTATAATCAAAAAGGAAAATAATAGTAAGTATTGGAAAGGATAGGGAAATACTGGGATCCTTACATGGCTGGTAAGACTATAAAATTCTGTAGCCACTTTGGAAAACAGTGTGGCAGTTTCTGAAGGGGTTCAATATAAGGTTACCACATAATCCAGCAATTCTACTCTTAGGTATATACACAAGAGAAATAAAAATATAAATGAATACAAAAAATTACACAAACATTTATAGTAGTATTATATTATAGTAGCAACAAAGTAGAAACATTCCAAATGTCCATCTACTGATGGATGGATTAACAAAAAATAGTATATCCATAGAATAGAATAATAGTAAGACATAAAAAAGAAATAAAGTAGGAATGCAAGTTGGTGTAGCCACATTGGAAAACAGTGGGGAGTTTCCTCAAAAAATCAAAATTTTTTTGAGGAAAAATTAAATTTTTCCTCAAAAAAGTAAAAATTAAAAATAGAACTACCATATGACCCAGCAATTGTTACTGGGTATTTACCCCAAAGATAGAGATGTAGTGAAAAGGAGGGCCATATGCACCCCAATGTTCTTAACACCAATGTCCACAATAGCCAAACTGTGGAAAGAGCCAAGATGTTCTACAACAAATGGATGGATAAAGAAGATGTGGTCCATATACCTAATGGAATATTATTCAGCCATCAAATTTTGCATCAAAATGGATGGGACCAGAGGAGATTATGCTAAGTGATATAAGTCAGAGAAAGTTAACTATCCTATGATTTCACTTATTTGTGGAACATAAAGAATAGCATGGATGGCATTAAGAGAAGAAAGGGGAAAAAATAGGGAGAGAAATCAGAGTGGGAGATGAACCATGAGAGACTATGGACTCTGGGAATCAAACTGAGGGTTTTAGAAGGGAAGGGGGTAGGTGGATGGGTGAGTCTGGCAGTGGGTATTAAGGAGGGCACAGATTGCATGGAGCACTGGGTGGTATACACAAACAATGAATCATGGAACACTACATCAAAAACTAATGTACTGTACAGTGATTAACACAATGTAATTTTTTTAATGGGAAAAATTGAAAAAAAAGAAATAAAGCAATGATTCATTCTACATCAGGGATAGTACCTTGAAATCATATAAGTGTAGAAGCAAGACACAAAAGGACACATACTGTATCATTCTATTTTAAATATCCAGATTAGGCAAATCCATAGAGATAAAGTCAGATTAGTGGTTTTCAGAGGCTGAGGTAAAGGGAATGGGCAGTAAAAACTAATAGGTACAGAATTGGTTTGTTTGTCTGTTTGTTTGTTTGGTTTGGTTTATGATTATGTTCTTGAGTTAGATGGTAAGGATGTTTGCACAACCTTAATCATATAATAAAAAGAAAAACACTAAATTTCACATGTTAAATGGTGACCTCTCTTATATATGGGGTACATCTCAACTTTGTTTAAAAAAATAAAGGACGCCTGGGTGGCTCAGTTGGTTGAGCAGCTGCCTTCAGCTCAGGTCATGATCCCGGCGTCCTGGGATCGAGTCCCACATCGGGCTCCTTGCTCGGTGGGGAGCCTGCTTCTCCCTCTGCCTCTGCCTGCCATTCTGTCTGCCTGTGCTCGCTCTCTCTCTCTCTCTCTGATAAATAAATAAAATCTTTAAAAAAAATAAAAAAAATAAAGGAAAGGTAGAGAGACTTATGCCTCTAAAAGATGGAGTCGATATATACTTTTTTTCCTATTCCTCCCTCTAAGTACCACTAAAAGCTCTGGGCATTTTCTATTAAAACGTAAGAGCACTCTGAAAATGTACAGAGAAAGATCAGTTAGTGACAGGGGTACCTAGAGAATAACAAGAAGTGATGTCCCTGGCCTTTCCTTTTGCCTCCTATATCCCTGACTGAATAATAGAAAATATAGCAACTCAGAAATACCAATTAGCATGCACATGCACATGTGCATGCGAATACACACGCACACGTGCACACACACACACTCCCCCAGAAAAACAAGCTCTCTAGTCAAAAGATCAGGAATGGGTAGTTCAGCAAATACTAAAAACTTTTATATAACTACTATACTGCAAACAAATATCCCAGAACAATTTACAGTCCCACCCCCACCATACCTGCAATGGCCAAGTGTAAAACCTAATCTTCAGGCTTGCCATGTTGTAATGAAGTGTGCCAATGGCTTTCAAACTCTTTCCCCCCTCCACCCAGCAAGGATGCTGTCAGAGAAGAAGGCTCAGTGGAGATTCAGGCATGCTTAGCAGTAATGAGACCACCCAGCCTCCCCAAACACATAGTGTCAGTGGAGAATACATGGAAAGCTTAGACTTCCATCTTCTAACCAGTAATTTTCACCTTCCTACCTGAGGTGGTATCAAACGAAAAATACTGGAAAATCAAGACTGTCACCACTGCCAAGTGAAAATGAGGCTACCTGCTCTAGCAGTGTGAGGCAAGGCCATGTGGGAGAGTGGTAACCCCTTCCAGACAGTGGTAACAACAGAATGAAGAGGCTGAACTGCTACTCCCACCCAACACTAACTTAGTACCACTTTACTCCAGGACATCAATTGAAACAGTGGAAAATCTGGGCTTCCATCCACACTTGGTAAAAATGAGGCAGTCTTGCCTCCATTACTCCACTGGAGCTATGTCAATAAAGGTAAAATAAAATGCAAGATTTTAATAAGATCCAGAACCTTGTAATACTTAAATTTTCCAGGTGACAATTAAAGAAAATAACTTGTCACACCAAGAAACCCAGAATATCTCAACCTGAATGACAAAAGACAATAAACACCAACACTAAGATTTCACAGGTATTATAACTATCTGAAAAGAATTTTAAAGCAGTCATTATAAAAATGTTTCAATAAGCAAGTACAAAGATATGTGAACCAAATGAAAGAATAGAAAATATCAGTAAAGAAACAGAAAGTTACAACAAAAAAAATTTTTTAAATCAAGGGGCAGCAAATGAATATTTCACTACTATAAACACAATAACCAAAACTCAATGGGTAGTCTCAATGGAAAGAATGGAAAGAATGGAGAGTTTAGAGAAAATAATTAGTGGGTTTCAAGAGAGAAAAATAGAATTTATTACCTAACCTGAAAAAGAGGGAGAAAATACACTTAAAAACAAGACAAAACAAACAACAACAACAACAACAACAACACACACACACACAAAACAGCGAAACAAGCTACAAAAGTATGTGGGACTATATTAAAAATTCCACGTTTGTCTCATTGGGGTCTCAGGAAAGAAAAAAAAATGCAAGGCTAAAGAAGTAACATCTGAAATTTCCCAAATTTCTCAGAAGATAAACCAAAAGATTCAAGACTCTGAGTAAATTCCCAAAAAAATGTATATCCAAACTGGGAGGGAGACAAACCATAAGTGACTCTTAATCTTACAAAACAAACTGAGGGTTGCTGGGGGGAGGGGCGTTGGGAGAAGGGGGGGTGGGGTTATGGACATTGGGGAGGGTATGTGCTTCGGTGAGTGCTGTGAAGTGTGTAAACCTGGCGATTCACAGACCTGTACCCCTGGGGATAAAAATACATGTTTATAAAAAAAATTAAAAATAAATAAATTAATTAATAAATTAAAAAAAAAATCTTCACCAGACCCATCATAGTCAAACTTTAAAACTAATGACAAAGAAAATCCTGAAAGTAGCCAGAAGATTATAATCCATTACTTATTGGAGGAAAAGCAGTTTATGCATTGAGTGTTTCAAGTTCTTATTTAAGTTCTAGTTAACATGTAGTGTAATATTAGTTTCAGGAGTAGAATTAGTGGTTCATCATTTACATATAACACCTAGTGATCATCACAAGTACCCTCCTTAATACCCATCATCAATTTAGCCCATCCTCCACCTACTTCCCCTCCAGAAACCCTCAGTTTCTTCTCTATAGTTAAGAGTCTATTATGGTTTGCTTATCTCTCTCTCTATCTCTATCTCTATCTCCCTCTCTCTCTTTTTACTTTCCCTATGTTCATCTGTTTTGTTTCTTAACTTCCACACTTCCACATATGAGTGAAATAAAATGGTATTTGTCTTTCTCTGACTGACTTATTTCACTTAGCATAATCATCCTAGCTCCATTGATGTCATTGTACATGGCAAGATCTCATTCCTTTTTATGGTTGAGTAATATCTCACCAAACACACACACACACACACACACACACACACACACACACACACACACAGTGTGAATGTATGCAGTACATAAGGGTGCATATGCCCCTTTGAATCAGTATTTGTATCCTTTGGGTAAAAATATAGCAGTGCAACTGCTGAGTCTTAGGGTAGTTCTGTTTTCAACTTTATAAGGAACCTCATACAGTTTCCCAGAGTGACTGCACCAGCTTGCATTCCCACCAACAGTGTAAGAGGGTTCCTCTTTCTCTGAATTCTTGCCAATATCTGCTGTGTCTTGTGTGGTTAATTTTAGTCATTTTGACAGGTGTGAGGTGGTATCTCATCATTTTTTTTTTTAGATTTTATTTATTTGACAGAGTGAGATCACAAGTAAGTAGAGAGGCAGGAAGAGAGAGTGGGGGAAGCAGGCTGCCTGCTGAGCAGAGAGCCTGATGCGGGGCTCGATCCCAGGGCCCTGGGATCATGACCTGAGCTGAAGGCAGAGGCCCAACCCACTGAGCCACCCAGGTGCCCCATTTTTTTTAAGATTGTATTTATTTGAGAGAGCATGAAAAGAAGGAAAGTAAGGAGAAGCAGACTCCCTGCTAAGCAGGGAGCCTGATCCAGGGCCCAATCCCAGGACCCTGAGATCATGACCTGAACTGAAGGCAGATGCTTAACCAAATAAGCCACCCATGGGCCCTTCATAATGGTTTTGATTTGTATTTCCTTGATGGTGAGTGATATTGATCATATTTATATGCGTCTGTTAGCTATTTGTATGCCTTCCTTAGAAAAAAAAATACCTTTTCATGTCCTCTGCCATTTCTTAACTAGATTATTTGTTTTTTTGGCTTGAGTTTGGTAAGTTCTTTATAGGTATTGAATACTAACCCTTTATCAGATATGTCATTTGCAAATGTTGTTTCCAGTTTTGTAGGGAGCCTGTTAGTTTTGTTGATTATTACCTTCATTCTGCAGAAACTTTTTATCTAGGAGAAATCCCAATAGTTCATTTTTGCTTTTGTTTACCTTGCCATAAGGGAATTATATAGAAAACAACTTCCTTCAGTAAATGTCAGAGAAGTTATTGCCTGTGTTTTTTTTTTTCTTTCTAGGATTTTTATAATTTGGGTCTCACATTTAGGTATTTCATCCATTCCAAGTTTCTCTTTGTGTATGGTGTAAAATAATAGTCCAGTTTCATTCCTCTACATATGGCTGTCCAGTTTTCCCAACACCATTTGTTGAGAAGACTATCCTTTTTCCACTGGGTACTCTTTCCTGCTTTGTCAAAGATTAATTGGTGATTTAGCTCTGGGTGCATTACTGGGTTTTCTGTTCTGTTCTATTGATCTGTTTCTGTTTTTGTGCCAGTACCAAACTGCAGCTGGTGGCTACAGCTTTGTAATATAGCTCGAAGTCCAGAAATCTGATGTCTCCAACTTTGCCTTTCGTTTTCAGGACTACTTTGGCTATTCAGGGACTTTTGTGGTTCCATACAAAATTTAGGATTATTTGTTCTAGCTCTGTGAAAAATGCTGGTGGAATTTTGACAGGGATTATATTAAATGTGTAGATTGCTTTGGGTAGTATAGATACTTTAACAATACTTATTCTAATCCATAAGCATGGTATGTTTTTCTATTGCTTTGTGTCATCTCCATTTTCTTTCATAAGTTTTTTACAGTTTTCAGAGTACAGATCTTTTACTTCTTTGGTTAGGTTTATTCCTAGGTATCTTATGGTTTTGGTGTAAATGGGATTGATTCATCAATTTCTCTTTCTGCTGTTTCATTTTCTGTACATTGACTTTGTATCCTGCGATTTTTCTAAATCTGTAGGTCATTTCCGGTAACTTTTTGGTGGAGTCTTCTGTGTTTTCTACGTAAAGTATCTTGCCATCTATGAATAGTGAATGTTTGACTTCTTCCTTCTGATTTGGATGCCTTTTATTTCTTTCTGTTGTCTGATTATGAGTCTAGGACTTCCATTACTATGTTTAATAACAGTGATGAGAGTGGAAATCTGTGTCTTGTTTCAGGAAAAGCTCTGTTTTGTTTTTTTTTCCCCATTGAGGATTATATTATTCTGGTTTTTGTTGTTGTTTTGTTTTGTTTTGTTTTGTATATGACCTTTATGATGTTGAATTATATTCCCTCTATCCTTATTTTATTGAAGGTTTTTATCAAGAATGGATGCCATACTATGTGAATTGCTTATTTTACACCCATTGAGAGGATCATACAGTTCTTATCCTTTCTTTTATTTATGTGTATCACATTGATTTGTGAATATCAAACCACCCTTGCTGCCTAGGAATAAATCCCACTTGAATGCTGTGAATAATTCTTTTAATGTATGGTTGGATTAAATTTCCAAGTATCTTGTTGAGAATTTTTGCTTCCATGTTCATTCATGGATATTGGCCTATAATTTTCCTTTTCAGTAGGGTCTTTGTCTGGTTTTAGAATCAGTGTAATGCTGACCTCATAGAATAACTTTGGAAGTTTTCTTTTTATTTCTATTTTTTTACAATTGTTTGAGAAGTATATGTATTAGCTCTTCTTTAAATGTTTGAAAGAATTTTTCTGGGAAGCCATCTGTCCCTGAATTTTTGTTTGTTGGGAGATTTGTGATTAGATTCAATTTCTTTGCTGGCTATGGATCTGTTTAGGTTTTTTATTTCTTCCTATTTCAGCTTTTATATTTTACATATCTAGGAATTTATCTATTTCTTTTCAGTTGGCAAATATTTTGGTATGTAATTTTTCATAATATTCCTTTATAATTGTTTGTAGTTCTGTATTATTGGTTATGATTTCTCCTCTCTAATTTGTGATTTTATTTATTTGGAACCTTTCTCTTTTCCTTTTGCTAAGTCTGGCTAGGGTTTTATCAATTTTATTTTATTTTTTTCAGAGAACCAACTCCTAGTTTCACTGATCTGTTTTGTTGGAGTTTTTTCATACTATTTATTTCTGCTCTAATCTTTATTGTTTCCTTTCTTCTGCTGGCTTTAGGCTTCATTTGCTTTGCTTTTCTAGCTTCTTAAGGTGAAATGCTATGTTGTGTGTTTGAGATTTTTCTTGCTTCCTGAGAGAAGCCTGTATTACTATATACTTCCCTCTTTGGACCACTTTTGCTGCATCCCAAATGTTTCAGACCATCATATTTTCATTTTCATTTGTTTCCATGCACTTTTTAATTTGTTTCCCTTAATATCTTGGTAAGCCAATTCATTCTTTAGTAGTAACTTCTATACCCTGGATATATTTGTAGTTTTTCCAAATTTTTGTTTTGGTTGAATTCAAGTTTCATACCGCTATGGCCCAAATATAAGTATGGTATAATTCACTCTTTTTTTGTGGTTGTGTTAAGGTCTGATTTGTGACCCAGTGTGTGATCTATTCTGGAGAATGTCCCATGTGAATTCAAAAATAATGTGCATTCTGCTGTTTTAAGATGAAATGCTCTCAATACATCTGTTAAGGTGATTTGATCTAGTGAGTCATTCAAAGTCTTCTTTCCTTGTTGATTCTCTGCTTAGATGATCTGTCCACTGCTGTAAGTGAGCTGTTAAAATCCCTTCCTAGGGTCATCTGGGTGGCTCAGTGGGTTAAAGCCTCTGCCTTTGGCTCAGGTCCTGATCCCAGGGTTCTGGGATCAAGCCCCACATCAGCCTCTCTGCTCAGCAGGGAGCCTGCTTCCCTTCCTCTTTCTGCCTGCCTCTCTGCCTACTTGTGGTCTCTGTCTGTCAAATAAATAAATAAATTCTTTAAAGAAATAAAATAAAATCCCTTCCTATTATTGTATTATTATCAGTGAGTTTATTTATGCCTGTTATTAATTGATTTATATATTTGGGGGCATAAATATTTATATCTTTTTAGTATTGTTCATTCTAATACTCTATGTCTTTTGACTGGTACATTTAGTCCATTTACATTCATACTGATTGTGGATAGATACGAATTTAGTGTTATTATATTACCTGTAAAGTCAGTATTTCTGGAGATTTACTCTAATTCTTTCCAATCTTTGCTTTTTGTTTTTCTTTACCACTCAAAGATTTGCCTTTAATGATTCCTGTAGGGCTAGTTTAGTGGTCATAAACTCTCATTTTTTTGTTTGTCTGGGAAACTATCTCTGCTTGTATTCTGAAGGACAGTCTTGCTCGATGAAGTATTCTTGGCTGCAAATCTTTCCCATTCATCCTATTGAACATACTATGTCACTGTCTTCTGGCCTTCTAGGTTTCTCTGGAAATATCTGCTGCTAGCCTTATTTGTCTTCCCTTGTAAGTTAGGGATTTTTTTTTTCCCTTGATGCTTGTAAGAGTTTTTCCTTATCTCCGTATTTTGTAAATTTTAGTACAATATGTCTTTGTGTTGGCCTGCTTTTGATGGGTGTTCTCTCTGCCTACTAGACTTGTATCTAGAAAATATAAATAACTATCAAATTTCAGCAACATGAAAACAAGCAAAGCAGTTATAAAATAGGGATAAGACATGATGAGATGTTTCAACAAAACTAGCCATTAGAGAAATGCAAATTAAAATCACAGTGGTATCACTACACCCACCTATGAGAATAGCTAAATTAAAAAAAAAAAAAAGACAAGAAAAAATGCTGGCAAAAGATGTGGAAACCTTAGACCACTCATATATTGCTGGTGGGAGTGTAAAAATGGTCCAGCTAATCTAAATGACAACTTGTCAGTTTGTTATAATCTATACATACAATTACTAAGTGACCCAACAATTGTACTTTTGGGCATTTGTCCCAGAGAAATGAAAATTATATTTCATAAGCACTTATACATAAATTTTCATAGAAGCTTTATTAATAACATGGAAAAATTGGAAGCCAGATGTCCTACATTGGATTAATGGTTACACAACTACTCAGCAACAAAATGGAAAAAAATATTGACATATGCAACACTTTGGATGAGTATTAAAATAATTATGCTGAGTAAAATAAAAGTCAATCTCAAAAGTGACATAATGTATGATTCCATTTTTGAAGCATTCTTAGAATTATGGAATTATGAAGTTGAAAAACAGATTAGTGGTTCTCAGAAGTTAGGGATCATGGGGTGGGGATAGACAATAATGGAATAGCAGGAGAGAACCCTGAGGTGATGGAACGTGTATAGATTTGTAGTGGTGGTTACACAAATCTGTGTATGAGATAAAGTTCCATAGAAAGATACACACACAGACATACACACCACATAACTGCATGTAAAATTGGTGAAATATGAATAAGGTCTGTATATACAGAAAATGTAAATTTTCTGACTTTCATATTGTATTATAATTATGTAAGATATTGCTACTGGGAGAAACTGGTTGAATGAAATGCAGGATCTTTCTGTACTCTTTTTGAAACTTATTGTCAATCTACAATAGTTTCTAAATTTAAAAAAATTAAATAAAGGCAATTCAAAGAAAATTTCAAACTTTGCACAGTGAGAGTTATATAGCCGATGAGCTTTAACTAAGGTGTGATCCTTGCTAAAAGAGAATTTCCAGTGAGATATGTACTTTCTGTCTTTTCTATTTAGAATCACTAAAAAACATAAAATGTGTGAAACTGTTCATTTCACTTTCCTTTATGTAGTTTAGCTTCATCATAAAGTTTATTGGTAATGATGTTTGTATTTTAGTTGGTGCAATACATTGTCTCTCTTATTCAAGATAAAATAATATTCAGAAAATAAATTTTCTATTTCAACCAGAGTCAATATTAATTTTCAAATACCTAAATAGTAGCATTTGGTCTGAAAGTTTTGGCGTAGTATCTAACATTGTCTCAGAAATAAAGAGAGCAATAGGAGGGGAAATTTGGCAGAGATGTAGAAGACCCTGTTTCAATGGGTCCTCTAAAGTGAGCTAAATATCTACCTATGAACACTCTGAACACCTATGAAATCAGCCTGATATATAAGATTATACACTTCAGGATCTCTGTCAAGGCAGAAGACACCAGTGGAGAGGTAAAGTGGAGTGGGAACAATCAGACTGATATTGGAGAATAAACAGAAGTGAGAGGGAACCACTACAAGTGACCCACTGGAAAGTACTACCCCAATACAAAAGTGTCCTGTGTTTGGAGACCCTCATTAACTTGGAGTCTGGTTGAAAGCACTCAAAAAGAGCAAATGATCTTAAGGGATGACTAGTGGAACTGGGTGGTCACAGGCATGGGCCTAAGCCCACAGACCCAGGATGGCCACTGCTGGTGACCACCCATGCCAGAGAGAGTGCTGTGAAGCCCCCAGGCTTTGGTCCTTGAGCCCCCAGTTTCCACTGCTTGCACCACCACTCAGCTAGGCACACTCCCACACACCTGCTGGCACATATGCCGGAGTCTGGTGAGGATGCCAGCAAGCAGTCTCTAGAACTATAGCCATTTGCGCTCTGCACTCACTGTGTGACTGGGGTCTGAACTTCACTCCCCACTGGCACCTGAGAAAGCTCCATGCAGGTAATAGCCAGTGGTCTCTAGGACCAGCCAAAAGTCTGAACACTCCCAGCTGGGGCTTGGAAAACTCAGTGCACTATCTCTGATTGGGATCTCTCAGGCAGGCAGCAGTGTGTGAAACACTGAGATCTGGACCCCAGACAGCAGTCCCACCAAAGGCAAGCCACTAGAAGAGGGCTCCTTGAACCAATATCACTCGTGGTTTTAGTGGTACGGGGGTGCAGAGACAAGTGGGCACTTCAGGTGACTCCTGAGACAGTCACTGGGGACATGCACTGCCTGTGTGAGGTTACATGGCTTAGTTGAGTTTGCAGAGGGGGAGTCTGTGTGTTTTGGACCACCCAGAGGGAAGTAGACAGAGACTTCTCCCTGAGATAGAGTTCTGGGTGCAGTTTGCACCTCCAGATAACAAAAGCCTGAAAAACTGTTTTCCACAGAGCCTAGCCTCTTGATAGGGAGCAGGAGGACTCGACCCAAACAAGACTGACTAATAAACAACTCTGCAGGCCCCTCCTCCAGAAAGGCAGCCAAAAGACGATAAAAACAACCAAAGGGTCCCCATGAAACTGTAAAAACCCAGTATCAGGGGAAAAAAATATACTAAGCTCCTGGTATTACCCTTAAACCTATATATTTCATAGATACAACTTTTATTTTTAATTCGTTCTCACTATTCTTGTTCTTTTGAATTTTTTAAATCTACTTACTGTTATAAGAGTTTCAATACAACATATTCTATAATAACCTTTTAACTTGAATTTTTTCATACATATACCTGTGTTTTTCTTTTGCTTCTCTATTTTTTTTAATATACATACAGGTATAAGCATCAAGGTAATCCTCTTTCCCTAATCAATACTACCCCTATATATTAACCATTTTAATCTCCCTTTATCGCTGGAAAGTTGAGTACTTTAACAAAGATATCAAGATACACCCAGGAAGAATCAAAATAACATTCCTCACCCACATCAAGGATTTATAACCACCCACCCATCCTTTTCATCTGTCTTTGTTTCTGTGTATTTGTTTCTATTCTGATATTATATAAATCTTATCCTTGGGGCTCATTTCAGCTGGTTTTTTTTTCTTTTTCTTGTCATTATCTTTTGTCAGTCTTTTTGGTTGTCTGTTTATATTTGTATACATTATAAATCTTACCTTTGGGGCCCATTCTAGCTGGGTCTTCTTCCTTTTCTCTCTCTCTCTCTCTCTCTCTCTCTCTCTCTTTCTCTCTCTTTTCTCCTTTTTTTCTTTATTTTTAGTGGTGATTTTGATTGATGAGAATTCAGGGTGCACCTTGTCTGGATTGTGGTTGATATATTCAGCTACACATCCCTTCAACCACCTCTTACCAAAATGACTAGGAGGAGGAACACCCAACAGAGGAAAAATTCAGAGACTGTGTCCTCTCCTTCATAACAATTTGATATGTACATAACCAGCATGTTGGAAATGGAATGTAGGGTAAGAATTATCCAGGCAATGGCTATGTTGGAGAAAACCATTAATGACAACACGGAATATCTAAGGGCAAAAGAGAAAGCTGCCTGGAAAGAAGTTAAAAATTCTATCAGTCAGATCCAATCTAATCTAAATACTCTAACAGCTACAGTAACTGAGACAGAAGATACAATTAGGGATCTAGAGGATAAACTGGTAGAGAAAAGGGATAGGGGGAAGGCATGGAAGAAATAGCTTAGAAACCATGAGAACAGAATTAGGGAAATAAATGACACCATGAAAAGTTCCAGTGTCAGAATTATTGGGATCTCTGAGGGGGTGGAGAAAGAAAGAAAACTAGAAGATATAGTTGAAAAAATTCTGGATGAAAATTTCCCCAGTCTGGGGAATAGAACCAGTGTTCATGTCCTAGAGGGAAAAATACCAGCCCCCAAGATCAACAACTCTAGAAAGGTCGTGAGACACTTGATTGTGAGACTAGTGAATGATAATTTTAGACAAGAGCTCCAGAGGGCAGCTAGGGGGAAGAGATTCCTTACATACAGAAGAACATATATCAGAATAATGCCAGACCTGTCCACAGAAACATGGCAAGTCAGAAAGGGCTGGCAAGACAAATTCAGGACACTAAATAAGAAGAACATGCATCTAAGAGTATGTTATCCAACAAGGTTGACATTCAAAATGGATGGAGAGATAAAGAGCTTCCAAGACCAGCAAGATTTAAAAGAGTATGTGACCCCTGAGCCAGCACTACAAGAAATATTAAGAGGGGTCCCATAAAAGGAGAAATCCAAGAATGACATAGAACAGAAATTTACAGAGAAAATCTATAGAAACAAGGACTTCACAGGCATCATGATATCAATGAAAATATAACTTACAATAATCACTCTCACCATTAACAGCCTAAATTATTCCATAAATGGCACAGGATTTCAGATTGGATAAAATGATAGGACCTGTCCACTTGCTGTCTACAAGAGACCCATTTGGAACCTAAAGATACATCCAGACTGAAAGTGATGGGATGGAGAAGCATCTTTCATGGAAATGGGCCTCAAAAGAAGTATGGGGTAGGGATTCTCATATGAGATAAATTAGATTTTTAAAAAGAATGTAGTCAGAGATAAAAAAGGACACTACATCATTCTTAATGGGCCTATCCATCAAGAAGATCTAACAATTGCAAATATGTTTGCCCCTAGGAGCAACCAACTACATAAGTTGACTGTTAATCAAGATAAAGAGTCATATTGTTATGAATACATTAACAGTAGGGGATCTTAACATGCTGCTGTCAGTAATAGACAGATCATCCAAGCAGAAAATCAATAAAGAAACAAGAATTTTGAAGGACACATTGGACCAGATAGACCTCATGGATATACATAGATCATTTCACCCCCAAAAAACAGAATACTCATTCTTCTTGAGCTCACATGGAACTTTCCCCAGAATAGACCCTACACTGGGTCAAAATCAGGGCTCAAACGATACCAGAAGATTGAGATTATTCCCTGCATATTCTCAGACCACAATGCTTTGAAACTGGAACTCAACCACAAGAAAAGGTATGGAAAGAATTCAAACACTTGGAAACAAACGACCACCCTGCTTAAGAATGCTTGGGTCAACCAGGAAATCAAAGAATAATTTAAACAATTCATGGAAACCAATGAGAATGAAGATACATTGGTCCAAAACCTATGGGATATGGCAAAGGTGGTTCTAAGGGGGAAATACATAGCCATCCATGCCTCACTCAAAAAAAATAGAAAAATCCAGAATACACCAGGTCTCTTTACACCTTAAAGAACTGGAAAATCTAAAGCAACTTAAGCCAACCTCACACACAGGAAAGGAAATAATCAGGATTAGAGCAGAGATCAATGAGATAGAAACTAGAGCTACAGTAGAAAACATTGATGAAATGAGAAGCTGGATTTTTGAAAGAATCAATAAGATTGATAAACCACTGGCCAAACAAACCAAAAGAAAAGAGAGAGGACCCAAATTAATAAAATTATGAATGAAAAGGTAGAGACAGCAACCTACACTAAGGAAATCGAAACAATCATTAGAAATTATTATCAGAGGAGTCAAGATGGCAGAGAAGTAGCAGGCTGAGACTACTTCAGCTAGCAGGAGATCAGCTAGATAGCTTATCTAAAAATTGCAAACACCTGCAAATCCATCGGCAGATCGAAGAGAAGAACAGCAATTCTAGAAACAGAAAAAAACAACCACTTTCTGAAAGGTAGGACTGGTGGAGAAGTGAATCCAAAGCAATGGGAAGATAGACCCCGGGGGGAGGGGCCGGCTCCCGGCAAGCAGCGGATCAACAGAGCACAAAATCAGGACTTTTAAAAGTCTGTTCCACTGAGGGACATTGCTCCAGAGGCTAAACCGGGGCGAAGCCCATGCAGGGTCAGCGTGGCCTCAGGTCCCGCAGGGTCACTGAAGGATCAAGGGTGTCTGAGTGTTGCAGAGCTTGCGAGTATTGGAACGGGAAAGCCGGCTACAGAGACAGAGCCGACAGTAAGCTCACAGCTCGGGGGTACCTTGAACCAGCTGCAGGCTCCGTGAGCTCGGAGCGTGGCCGGAGGTCAGGCAGATGGGAGTTACTGGGCGCTGTTCTCTGAGGGCACACTGAGGAGTGGGGCCCCGGGCTCTTGGCTCCTCTGGGCCGGAGACCAGGAGGCCGCCATTTGTATTCCCGTCCTCTGGAACTCTACAGAAAGTGCTCAGGGAACAAAAGCTCCTGAAAGCAAAGCCGAGAAGATTACTCAGCCCAGCCCCTGGTAAGGGTGGTGCAATTCCGCCTGGGGCAAAGACACTTGAGAATCACTACACCAGGCCCCTTCCCCAGAAGATCAACAAGAGATCCGGCCAAGACTAAGCTCACCTACCAAGGAGTGCAGATTCAATACCAAGGAGAGCATCAGAATGCCAGAGGAGGAGAAAGGAAAGCACGGAACTCATGGCTTCTACCTGTGATTTTTCAGTCTTGCAGTTAATTTATTTTTTTTTCTGTTTCATTTTTTTTCTCTTCTTCTGATAAAATATTTTTTAACTTTTACCCTTTTCTTTTTTAAGGTTTTTTAACTAGTTTATCTAATATATATATTTTTTCTTTTTTATAATTTTCTTTATTCCTTTTCTTTTTTAATTCTTTTTTTTTCTTTCTTTCTTTTTGAACCTCTTTTTATTCCCTTTCTCCCTGCTCACGATTTGGGACCTCTTCTGATTTGGTTAAAGCATATTTTCCTGGGGTTGTTGCCACCCTTTTAGTATATTACTTGCTCCTTCATATACTCTTATCTGGACAAAATGACAAGGCAGAAAAACTCACCACAAAAAAAAAAAAAAAAAGAACAAGAGGCAGTACAGAAGGCTACGGACCTAATCAATACAGACATTGGTAATATGTCGGATCTAGAGTTCAGAATGACAATTCTCAAGGTTCTAGCCAGGCTCGAAAAAGGCATGGAAGATATTAGAGAAACCCTCTTGGGAGATATAAAAACCATTTCTGGAGAAATAAAAGAACTAAAATCTAACGAAGTTAAAATCAAAAAAGCTACTAATGAGGTGCAATAAAAAATGGAGGCTCTCACTGCTAGGATAAATGAGGCAGAAGAAAGAATTAGTGATATAGAAGACCAAATGACAGAGAATAAAGAAGCTGAGCAAAAGAGGGACAAAGAGCTACTGGACCACAAGGGGAGAATTCGAGAGATAAGTGACACCATAAAATGAAACAACATTAGAATAATTGGGATTCCAAAAGAAGAAGAAAGAGAGAGGGGAGCAGAAGGTATACTGGATAAAATTATTGGGGAGAATTTCCCCAATATGGCAAAAGGAGCGAGCATCAAAATTCAGAAGGTTCAGAGAACACCCCTCAAAACCAATAAAAATAGGCCCACACCCCATCACCTAATAGTAAAATTTACAAGTCTTAGTGACAAAGAGAAAATCCTGAAAGCAGCCTGGGAAAAGAAGTCTATAACATACAATGGTAAAAATATAAGATTGGCAGCAGACTTATCCACAGAGACATGGCAGGCCAGAAAGAGCTGGCATGATATTTTCAAAGCACTAAACAAGAAAAGCAGGCAGCCAAGAATACTATATCCAGCTAGGCTATCATTGAAAATAGAAGGAGAGATTAAAAGCTTCCAGGACAAACAAAAACTGAAAGAATTTGCAAACACCAAACCAGCTCTACAGGAAATATTGAAAGGGGTCCACTAAGCAAATAGAGACCCTACAAGTCGTAGATAAGAAAGGAGCAGAGAAAATATACAGTAACAGTCACCTTACAGGCAATACAATGGCACTAAATTCATATCTTTCAAAAGTTACCCTGAATATGAATGGGCTAAATACCCCAATCAAAAGACACAGGGTATCAGAATGGATAAAAAGACAAAACCCATCTATATGTTGCCTACAAGAAACTCATTTTAAGCCCAAAGACACATCCAGATTTATAGTGAGGGGGTAGAAAAGAATTTACCATGCTAATGGATATCAGAAGAAAGCAGGAGTGGCAATCCTTATATCAGATCAATTAAATTTTAAGCCAAAGTCTATAATAAGAGATGAGGAAGGACACTATATCATACTCAAAGGGTCTGTCCAACAAGAAGATCTAATAATTTTAAATATCTATGCCCCTAACGTGGGAGGAGCCAACTATATAAACCAATTAATAACAAAATCAAAGAAACACATCAACAATAATACAATAATAGTAGGGGACTTTAACACTCCCCTCACTGAAATGGACAGATCATCCAAGCAAAAAATCAACAAAGAAATAAAGACCTTAAATGACACAGTGGACCAGATGGACATCACAGATATATTCAGAACATTACATCCCAAAGCAACAGAATACACATTCTTCTCTAGTGCACATGGAACATTCTCCAGAATAGATCACATCCTTGGTCCTAAATCAGGACTCAACTGGTATCAAAAGATTGGGATCATTCCCTGCATATTTTCAGACCACAATGCCCTGAAGCTGGAACTCAACCACAAGAGGAAGTTTGGAAAGAACCCAAATACATGGAGATTAAACAGCATCCTTCTAAAGAATGAATGGGTCAACCGGGAAATTAAAGAAGAATTGAAAAAAATCATGGAAACAAATGATGATGAAAAGACAACAGTTCAAAATCTGTGGGACACAACAAAGGCAGTCCTGAGAGGAAAATATATAGCGGTTCAAGCCTTTCTCAAGAAACAAGAAAGGTCTAAGTACACAACCTAACCCTACACCTAAAGGAGCTGGAGAAAGAACAAGAAAGAAACCCTACACCCAGCAGGAGAAGAGAAATCATAAAGATCAGAGCAGAAATCAATGAAATAGAAACCAAAAAAACAATAGAACAAATCAATGAAACTAGGAGCTGGTTCTTTGAAAGAATTAATAAAATTGATAAACCCCTGGCCCGACTTATCAAAAAGAAAAGAGAAAGGACCCAAATAAATAAAATCATGAATGAAAGAGGAGAGATCACAACTAACACCAAAGAAATACAAACTATTATAAGAACATACTATGAGCAACTCTACGACAACAAATTTGACAATATAGAAGCAATGGATGCATTCCTAGAAACATATAAACTACCACAACTGAACCAGGAAGAAATAGAAAGCCTGAACAGACCCATAACCAGTAAGGAGATTGAAACAGTCATTAAAAATCTCCAAACAAAAGCCCAGGGCCAGAGGGCTTCCCAGGGGAATTCTACCAAACATTTAAAGAAGAACTAATTCCTATTCTCCTGAAACTGTTCCAAAAAATAGCAATGGAAGGAAAACTTCCAAACTCATTTTATGAGGCCAGCATCACCTTGATCCCAAAACCAGACAAGGATCCCATCAAAAAAGAGAGCTATAGACCAATATCCTTGATGAAAACAGATGCGAAAATTCTCACCAAAATACTAGCCAATAGGATTCAACAGTACATTAAAAGGATTATTCACCACGACCAAGTGGGATTTATTCCAGGGCTGTAAGGTTGGTTCAACATCCGCAAATCAGTCAATGTGATACAACACATCAATAAAAGAAAGAACAAGAACTATATGATACTCTCAATAGATGCTGGAAAAGCATTTGACAAAGTAGAGCATCCCTTCCTGATCAAAACTCTTCAAAGTGTAGGGATAGAGGGCACGTACCTCAATATCATCAAAGCCATCTATGAAAAACCCACCACAAATATCATTCTCAATGGAGAAAAACTGAAAGCTTTTCCGCTAAGGTCAGGAACATGAAGGGATATCCATTATCACCACTGCTATTCACATAGTACTAGATCCTAGCCTCAGCAATCAGACAACAAAAGGAAATTAAAGGCATCCAAATCGGCAAAGAAGAAGTCAAATTATCACTCTTCGCAGATGATATGATACTATATGTGGAAAACCCAAAAGACTCCACTCCAAAACTGCTAGAACTTGTATAGGAATTCAGTAAAGTGTCAGGATATAATATCAATGCACAGCAATCAGTTGCATTTCTCTACACAAACAGCAAGACAGAAGAAAGAGAAATTAAGGAGTCAATCCCATTTACAATTGCACCCCAAACCATAAAATACCTAGGAATAAACCTAACCGAACAGGCTAAGAATCTATACTCAGAAAACTATAAAGTACTCATGAAAGGAATTGAGGAAGACACAAAGAAATGGAAAAATGTTCCATGCTCCTGGATTGGAAGAATAACTATTGTGAAAATGTCTATGCTACCTAAAGCAATCTACACATTTAATGCAATTCCTATCAAAGTACCATCCATCTTTTTCAAAGAAATGGAACAAATAATTCTAAAATTTATATGGAACCAGAAAAGACCTCGAATAGCCAAAGGGATATTGAAAAAGAAAGCCAACGTTGGTGGCATCACAATTCCGGACTTCAAGCTCTATTACAAAGCTGTCATCATCAAGACAGCATGGTACTGGCACAAAAACAGACACATAGACAATGGAACAGAATAGAGAGCCCAGAAATAGACCCTCAACTCTATGGTCAACTAATCTTCGACAAAGCAGGAAAGAATGTCCAATGGAAAAAAGACAGCCTCTTCCACAAATGGTGTTGGGAAAATTGGACAGCCACATGCAGAAAAATGAAATTGGACCATTTCCTTACACCACACACAAAAATAGACTCAAAACGGATAAAGGACCTCAATGTGAGAAAGGAATCCATCAAAATTATTGAGGAGAACACAGGCAGCAACCTCTTCGACCTCAGCCGCAGCAACATCTTCCTAGGAACATCGCCAAAGGCAAGGGAAGCAAGGGCAAAAATGAACTATTGGGATCTCATCAAGATCAAAAGCTTTTGCACAGAAAAGGAAACAGTTAACAAAACCAAAAGACAAGTGACAGAATGGGAGAAGATATTTGCAAATGACCTATCAGATAAAGGACTAGTGTCCAAAATCTATAAAGAACTTAGAAAACTCAACACCCAAAGAACAAATAATCCAATCAAGAAATGGGCAGAGGACATGAACAGACATTTCTGCAAAGAAGACATCCAGATGGCCAACAGACACATGAAAAAGTGCTCCATATCACTCGGCATCAGGGAAATACAAACAAAAACCGCAATGAGATATCACCTCACACCAGTCAGAATGGCTAAAATAAACAAGTCAGGAAATGACAGATGCTGGCGAGGATGCGGAGAAAGGGGAACCCTCCTACACTGTTGGTGGGAATGCAAGCTGGTGCAACCACTCTGGAAAACAGCATGGAGGTTCCTCAAAATGTTGAAAATAGAACTGCCCTATGACCCAGCAATTGCACTATTGGGTATTTACCCTAAAGATAAAAACGTAGTGATCCGAAGGGGCACGTGCACCCGAATGTTTATAGCAGCAATGCCCACAATAGCCAAACTATGGAAATAACCTAGATGTCCATCAACTGATGAATGGATGAAGAAGATGTGGTATATATACACAATGGAATACTATGCAGCCATCAAAAGAAATGAAATCTTGCCATTTGCGATAACATGGATGGAACTAGAGCATATCATGTTTAGCGAAATAAGTCAAGCGGAGAAAGACAACTATCATATGATCTCCCTGATATGAGGAAGTCGTGATGCAACATGGGGGCTTAAGTGGGTAGGAGAAGAATCAATGAAACAAGATGGGATTGGGAGGGAGACAAACCATAAGTGACTCTCAATCTCACAAAATAAACTGAGGGTTGCTGGGGGGAGGGGGGTTGGGAGCTGGGGGGTGGGGTTATGGACATTGGGGAGGGTATGTGCTTTGGTTAGTGCTATGAAGTGTGTAAACCTGGCGATTCACAGACCTGTACCCTTGAGGGAAAAAAAAATATATATATATATGTTTATAAAAAATAAAAAATTTTAAAAAAATAGAAAAAAAGAGAAATTATTATCAACAGTTTTATGCCAATAAGTTAAGCAACCTAGACAAAATGGATGTATTTCTGGAAAAGTAGTAACTTCCAAAACTGAATCAGGATAAAATTGACAACCCGAATAGACCTATATCTAGTAATGGGATCGAAGCAGTGATCAAAAACCTCCTAAAAAACAAGAGACCAAGTCCTGAGGGATTCCTTGGAAAATTCTACCAAACATTAAAAGAAGAAATAATACTTATTCTCCTAACGCTGTTTCAAAAAAATAGAAAGAGAAGGAAAACTTCCAGATCTTTTTATGAAGCCAACATTACCCTGATACCCTAACCAGGCAAGGATCTCACCAAAACTTCCAAAATTTCAGACCAATACCCCTGATGAATATGGAAGCCAAGATTCTCAACAAGATCCTAGCTAATATGATCCAAAAGTACACTAAAATGATTATCCTCCATGACCAGGAAGGATTTATGCCTGGGATGCAAGGGTGGTTCAACATTTGCAAATTAATCAACGTGATAGAGCAATTCAGTAAGAGAAGAGAGAAGAACCATATGGCTCTCTCAAAAGATGCAGGAAAAAAAAAAAAACATTTGAGAAGATACAGCTTCAGTTCCTGATTAAAACCTTTCAAAGTATAAGGATAAAGGGAACATTCCTCAAATGCATAAAATCTTTCTATTAAAAAACCCACAGCAAATCTCATCTCAATGGGGAAAAGCTGACAGCCTTCCCCTTTGAGATCAGGAACACGACAAGGATATCCACTCTTGCCACTGCTGTTCAACATAGTACTAGAAGTCCTATCAACAGCAATCAGACAACAAAAATAAAGAAAGGTATTCAAATTGGAAAAAGAAGAACTCAAACTATCTCTCTTTGCAGATGACATGATTCTTTATATGGAAAACCCAAAAGAGCCCACCCACAAACTATGAGAACTCATACAGCAATACAGTAATGTGGCAGGATACAAAATCATTCTACAGAAATCAGTTGCTTTCCTATACATTAACAATGAAAATACAGAAAGGGAAATTAGAGAATGGATTCCATTTACTATAGCACCAAGACGTAAGATACCTGGGAATAAACCTAACCAAAGAGGTAAAGGTTCTGTACTCGAGGATCTGTACAGAACACTCATGAAAGAAACTGAAGATACAAAAAGATGGAAGGGCATTCCATGCTCATGAATTGGAAGAATAAACGTTGTTAAATTGTCTATACTGTCTAGAGCAATTTACACTTTCAATGCCATCCTGATAAAATTCCACTGGCATTTTTCAAACAATCCTAAAATGTGAGTGGAACCAGAAGAGACCCTGAATTGCTAAAGAAATGTTGAAAAAGAAAAACAAAACTAGGTGTATCCTGTTGCTTGATTTCATGCTTTACTACAAAGCTGTGACCACCAAGACAGCATGGTACTGGAACAAAAACAGACAAATAGGCCAGTGGAACTGAGTAGAGAGCCCAGATATGGACCATCAACTCCATGGTCAAATAATCTTTCACAAAGAATGAAAAAATATACAACGGAAAAAAGATAGTCTCTTCAATAAATGGTGCTGGGAAAATGGGACAGCTATGTCCCATTTTCTTACACCATTTTCTTACACCATACACAAAGATAAACCCAAAATGGATAAATGACCTCAACATGAGGCATAATTCTATCAAAATCCTAGAGGAGAATATAGGCAGTAACCTCTTCAACATTGGCCACAGCAACTTTTTCCAAGACATGTCCCCAAAGGCAAGGGAAACAAAAGCGAAAATGAACTTTTTAGGCTTTGTCATGATGAAAAGCTTCTGTACAGCAAAGGAAACAGTCAACAAAACAAAGAGGCAACCCATGGAATGGGAGAAAATATTCGCAAATGACAGTACAGACAAAGGGCTGATATCCAAGATCTATAAAGAACTCCTCAAACTCAACACACACAAAACAGATATTTACGTCAAAAAATGGGCAAAAGACATGAACAGACACTTGTCCAAATAAGACATACAAATCTCCCTGATGGCTAATTTACAAATCTCCCTGATGGCTAATGGTAATTAGCCATCAGGGAGATTTAGGTCAAAACCACATTGAGAGGGGCACCTGGGTAGCTCAGTGGGTTAAAGTCCCTGCCTTCTGTTCAGGTCATAATCCCAGGGTCCTGAAATCGAGCCCCACATCGGGCTCTCTGCTCGACAGGGAGCCTTCTTCCCTTCCTCTTTCTTTGCCTGCCTCTCTGCCTACTTGTGATCTCTGTCTGTCAAATAAATAAAATCTTAAACGCACACACACACACACACACACACACACACACACACACGAGTGCATGGATATTGAGATACCCCCTTACACCAGTTAGAATGTTCAAAAGCAAGAAAACAGTGAACAACAAGTATTGGAGAGGATGTAGAGAAAAGGGAACCCTCTTTCACTGTTGGTAGGAATGCAAGTTGGTCCAGCCACTTTGGAAAACTGTGTGGAGACTCCTTAAGAAATTAAAAATAGAGCTTTCCTACGACCCTGCAATTGCTCATCTGGGTATTTACCCCAAATATACAGATGTAGTGAAAAGAAGGGCCATCTGTACCCCAATGTTCCCAGTAGCAATGGCCGCAATCGCCAAACTGTGTAAAGAGCCAAGACGCCCTTCCACAGATGAATGGGTAAAGAAGAAGTTGTCCATATATATAATGGAATATTATGATTCCATCAGAAAGGATGAATACCCAACTTTTGTAGCAACATGGACGGGACTGGAGGAGATTATGCTGAGAGAAATAAGTCAAGCAGAGAGAGTCAATTATCATATGGTTTCAATTACTTGTGGAGCATAAAGAATAACACAGATGACATTGGGAGTTGGAGAGTAGAAGTGAGTTGCGGGAAATCAGAGGGGGAGATGAACAATGAGAGACTGGGGTCTCTGAGAAACAAACTGAGGGTTTTGGAAGTGAGGAGGGTGAAGGGTTGAGTGAGCTTGGTGATGGGTATTAAGGAGGGCACATATTGCATGGAGCACTGGGTATGGTACATAAGCAATGAACTTTGGAACACACACAAAAACAAAATAAATAAATAACAACTAAAAAAAAAAGAAATAGAAAGAGCAAATCATTTGATTGAATAGAGAACATTTAAATTATTGGTGTCAACATATAGCCCAAATTCTGCTCTAAACTGAAATTAGTCCATTTGTATAAAAAACAAACATGATAATACTTTAATTTTAGATGAGATATACTTTAGATTCTTACAATCAAAGAAAGTTAAAATTATTGCTTTTCATCTGTATCCTGTGGACTGATTTATACTGTAATGGTTTAGTGGACTCAAGTCTTGGGCTAGTTGTTAAATTTATTTTTTCACTGTTCCTGTAGAATACCAGACTTGATCATCAATGCTTCTTATACATGTAAAGTTACCAATAAACAAACTCAAGTACACATGCAAATACAAGTACAAAATTCAAAATATCAGTAACCTCTATTCATGCTAGTGGCTTGAGAAACCACTGGCTGCCATGTGAAGATGATCTTGCTCTATGCCTTTGCTTCCACATGGTTTAAACTACAGTGAATAGTCACAACTGCTCTACTCTAAAGAATTCCAGAACTGGGGTGCCTGTGTGACACATTTGGTTAAGCATCTGCCTTTGGCTGAGGTTATGATCCCAGGGTCCTGGGATCAAGCCCTGTGTGAGGCTCACCACTCAGTGGGGAGTCTGCTTCTCTCTCTTCCTGCTGTTCCCTCTGCTTGTTCTTTCTCTTTGAAAAATTAAATTGCATGTGTTACATGGTTTTTAACAATCAGTTCTGGAATTCTTTCTTTTTCCTAATATTTTATTTATTTGTCAATTTGTTTGACAAGGTCTGTGGAAAAATAAAATCAGAGGTTTCTCTTAACTGATCTGTTTAGTCAAAATACTTGAGTCAAAACTAAAATACCAATTCGGTAAGTCACTTTGTACAGAGTCTAAATGGAAATCACTGTCAGGAAATCCCAGACTATAGAGAGGTGGAAATGGCTGCATATGAAAATTCAAGGAGAAATGTAAATTATCGAGGCATGTATTGTTCTATCACCCAGTATTACTTGAATGGTAATTCTTCATTTTTCTAAAGTTTCCACATAATAGCAAAGGTGGCATTTTATAATTTCCAGAGCTATAAATCATTTTAAAAATAATGATGCTATTACTCAAAACAGATGTGAAAACATAGGTTTGCCACAAGTGTATTAACTGCTTACTTGTCATATTTGATGATGTTGAGACTTTTACTTTAACTTTACTTCCTTTTAATAACTCAGATTTATTGAAGAAAATATATTTTATCTTAATATCACATATATAACTGGTAGGATTTGACATCAAATGTCACATTTAAAGGAAAGTTTTCCACTATAACCTAGGTACAGTTTAATATGCCACTCCTATCAATGACCTCATCAGAATGTGTGACCAATCCATTTGATTGAAATGAGTAAAACTGCCATTCCCAAAGCAAGAGATTCAGAAATACCAGTACATACTATTGTGTATTTTATGAAAAACAGTTATTGTACATTTATACTAGCATTCCAGCTACTTTTTTAAAGATTTTATTTATTTATTTATTTTTCTTGCATTTTTTCTTATCTATACTTTTTTTTTAAACATATAATATATTTTTATCCCCAGGGGTACAGGTCTGTGTATCGCCAGTTTTACACACTTCACAGCACTCACCATAGCACATACCCTCCCCAATGTCCATAACCCCCCGTCTCCAAACCCCCCTCCTCCCAGCAACCCTCAGTTTGTTTTGTGAGATTAAGAGTCACTCATGGTTTGTCTCCCTCCCAATCCCATCTTGTTTCATTTATTCTTCTCTTACCACCTTAACCATCCATGTCGCATCTCCACTTCCTCATATCAGGGAGATCATGTGATAATTGTCTTTCTCCGATTGAGTTATTTCGCTAAGCATGATACCCTCTAGTTCCATCTACGTTGTCTCAAATGGCAAGATTTCATTTCTTTTGATGGCTGCATAGTATTCCATTGTGTATATATATATCACTTCTTTATCCATTCATCTGTTGACAGAACTCATGGCTTTCTCCCCATGATTCTTTAGAAAGATTTTATTTATTTATTTGACAGATAGAGATTGCAAGTAAACAGAGAGGCAGGCAGAGAGAGAGGGGGAGTAGCAGGCTCCCTGCTGAGCAGAGATCCTGATGCAGGGCTTGATCCCAGGACCGAGGTCATGACCTGAGCCAAAGGCAGAGGCTTAACCCACTGAGCCACCCAGATGCCCCAACAAGCTTATTTTTCATAAGACACAGTACTGTGTACTGGAGCACTGCAACACACAGGCCAGCCCTAAATGCCATTTTGACTTATGGGTTTTGCAGTTCTGATAGAATCACATATATCATGTGCAGCTGGAGATTTTCCTAGAAAAGTTGTTTTACTACCACACTGTCCTTCAAATAGTCATGACTTCATGGTAAAGAGGTCTCAGGAACAAATTGTTGCTGGGTTGAAATTTCAGCTTTAACTAGAATACCATTACCTGTATAAGAGCTTGGGTATTTTAATATATTAAAACTGGCTTCTTCTATTCTGGGAAGTGTTCTTAAATCAATCGTTTACATCTTGGAGCCCCAGAGGGTATAGCCTTTTAGCGTTTGGGTAAGAAATGACTAAACATGTGGCAAGGAAACCAACCATGGATCAATGAAATTAAAATCATACATTATTCCAAATTCTAACTAAAATGCTCATCTATGTAATTAGGGAGAAGTTCAGTCTACAGAAGAAAGAAAAAATTTCTCCATTAACTCTTCGGGTCATGAAGTCATTTTTTCTATATATTGTGACTAGTAGAAATAGAAAAATATACCCTATGCTGAAGTACAAACAGGCCATTTCGTGATCTGATAAATTTCATGTTAGCTTATGCTTTTTAGCTTAGAGTTACTGTTTAATTCACAATGAAAGACATAATGTATAGCCTATAACACATGCCAGTATGTTTTCTTTTTTTCTTATCCTTTAGTCTTTTAAACAAAATTATACTCAGTTTTTATATCAAGATAGCATGACTTTGAAATTCTTACTCTCCCTACCTTCTTTAAACTGATATTCTAAGAGAAAACTGAACACTGTGAAGAAATGATACATGTACCTCAATGGATCAAAAGCTAGATTGGTATCATATCTATCAACACTCAGGTAAATACTTGGTTGGAGTAACTTGCTAGGCTTTCCTTTGAAATGTCCAGATAAGCATATATTTTAAAAATCTCTTTTGATTGTTGGGGGAACATCTTTTCTTCATGACAGCAACATGTTTTTTTCACATGTAACTATCAAATGGTGAGTCACTTAAACTTAGTTAACAAAGTGCATACATAATAACTTAAGAGTCAGATGTTTCTGATCAGGCATTATAAAAGGCCTTAAAGTGTAGTTTCCAATCACAAGCACAGAAAAACTTCAGGCTGATATGTAATTTATTGATATTAAATAAACAAGCTACAGGCAAACACATTTTTTTTACTACTAAAAGAATTTATCTGAAGCCAGTATAAATATATTCTGTTTAGAATATGTAGATGCAATATACAGCACTGGAATGTTAATTCAGTTGCTATCTAATATTTATATGTCCATCAAATAAGCAAAAATCATATTACCTTTATTATCCCTTTGGAATTTTTTGATTGTTGGTCCATTATTCTGATCAACAATAAGTTCCTCTCTATTGTTGGGCATCATAGCTATAAATGAAACACAAAACTGAGTAACTTCTTTGCAAAATACCCAAAGGAAAGGTAGAAAATATTATATAAATAGATCTCTTACTCCAATAACAACTAACATGAACTGTATACATCCCCATTTCTGAAACAGTGGAATCATTTATGTTGATTTGATGATTATGTAATTTAAAAACCAAGAAGCTGCTCAATCATGTGAGTTTTCATTTTTTTAAATATTTTATTTATTTATTTGCTAGAGAGAGAGAGAGAGCATGAGTAGACAGAGAGGCAGGCAGAGGGAGAGAGAGAAGCAGACTCTGCTGAGCAGAGAGCTTGATGAAGGTCATCATCCCAGGACCCAGAGATCATGACCTGAGCTAAAAGCAGATGCTTAACAGACTGAGTTGCCCAGGTGTCCCAGTCATGTGAATTTTTAAAGTGGAATTAATATACAGTGCATATGTAATTGCCCACATATTTTCTTTAAGTCATTTTAAATATTTGCTTTTCTAAAAATCATATGCAAATTAGCTATTTACCTGCATAATTATAATCTAGTTCCCAAAATGTTTCTAGAAAGAATTTGTCACTTAATTTAATGAGTTAAAATAATTACAGATTTAACTCATTTTATATAATTTTTTTATAAACACATAGAGCAAAATTAATAGGTAAAGGATAACTTTCTGGTAATTAATTATATAAAGGCTTTTTCAGAAAACATTTATATTGAAAGAGGAAAAACATGCCAATTTTCATAGTTCATCATTTAATTCTCTTTTGTTATATTTTATTAAAATATTATGTTGTTAGGCTCACTTGGTTAAGCATCTGCCTTTGGCTCAGGTCTTGATCCCAGGGTCCTGGGATAGAACTCCATGTCAGTCTTCCTACTCAGTGGGGAGCCTTCTTCTCCCTCTCCTTCATGCTTGTCTCTCATCCTCAAATAAATACATAAAATCTTAAAATAATTGTTTTGCTCTATAGTCATTTTAACCCACAAATCCTCAAACTTTTTTTTCATTTATAGACAATTTCACTATTATGCTCAAGACACCTGCGAATGTGCATAGACAGCCTAATTACTGCGAGTGGAATTAGAAATATTTTATGTGGTTAATATATTTTTTAGGATATTACATTGCTTTAGAAGTATTTGACTTTACTTCTAAGTGTAAGATACCATTCCCTTTCAGTATACCTATCATATAGCATATTTCCTTATGTGTTCTGCTCTTAGCCACCCCCTAATAAATAATTCTCTCTCTCATTTCTCTCCCCGACCCCTCATCAATACAAAGATTATCCTGACATAATAATGAGTGTTTTGTTTCTTAATTCATTAGTGGTCATCTGGCTATATCTGCTTCTCAGACTCCTTAAATCAGTTGCACACAGTTTTGTTACAACCAGGTAATCTGTGTCCAAAAGCTGTAATAAAGTAAAGCTAGAAAACCATCACCTCTTCCAGAAATTAAACTTACTGCCTTAGAGCCACTAGCCTCAAGTTCTAGCTCAGTGGTTCTTAACTCTGGCTGCAGGTTAGAATCTCGTGAGGAGACACTGAAAATCAAAACAAAACAGGCTCTATTCCAGACTAGGTAAATCAGACTCTGAGCATGTAACCTGGGCATCCAAATTTGTAAATGCTCCATAAGTGATTATACTGGGAAGCCAGATTTGAGACTCTTTGGTCTTACTATTAGCCACAAACAATATATAATATTCACAGGCTAAATAAAACCTGGATAAATTTCTAAAAGGCAGAAATAAACTTCACCCTTCCCCAGCACAAATTCATAAACTAACACCTCTGCAAATCCCTCAAATTCCTCTCCTACCCACAAACAAACAAACAAACAAATAAAAAACACAATTTTGGAATGGCTTAAAGCAATTGCTGTTATGAACTATAAAACCTTAGATTTCATATAAAGAATGTCTTTACAGAGTAAGACTAAAACAGGAAGGGAAATCATTTTTCTTGGATTCCTGGGTGGCTCAGTTGGTTAAGCAAATGCCTTCACCTCAGGTCATGATCCCAGAGTCCCAGGATCAAGTCCCACACTGGGCTCCCAGCTCCATGGGGAGTCTCATTCTCCCTCTGATCTTTTCCCCTCTCATGCTCTCTTTTACTTTCTCTCTCTCTCAAATAAACAAACTGAATCTTAAAAAAAAGAAATATTTTTTCCTAAAGGAAATAGATATTTAGGAAATTGGATTGTATAGATACAAAAGATTAATAAATATTTTACCTGTCTCATTTGGTTCATAATTATTATATACAAAATGAGAATTGTTACAACTGAATGCACTCGATAATACCTGTTTACCTAAGGAAAATCAGACATCAAGGGATAATAAACAATCAGGGTAAATCTACAAAGACAAAAATAGTGGTCATCCTTCACACTTCCTGAGTACTTTAAACTTCTCAAGAGTTTTTTCACTAATTATTTCATTTGATCTCACAAAAATCCAGTGCATTAGGCATGGCAGTAATTATTTCCATATATAAAATAAAGAAACTCATGATGATTAAGTGACATACCCATGGTCTCATAGCTACTCAGTTCCAGAACTATGGCTAGATTCAAGTCTCCAACATACTACATCACTGACAATACTGTTTTAGTATTACTGGGATAGTGTCTATGGTGTGAGACTTCCAAGATATTTTTTTTTAAAAAGGAAAAACATGTTAAATATTTTTACCTAAGTTATTGAGATTGTGGCAAAATGTATCTATTTTTTTAAGATTTTTTTTATTTATTTGACAGAGAGCTATCACAAGTAGGCAGAGAGACAGGCAGAGAGAGAAGGAGAAGCAGGCTCCCTGCTGAGCAGAGAGCCTGATGCAGGGCTCGATCTCAGGACCCTGAGATCATGACCTGAGCCAAAGGCAGAGGCTTAACCCACTGAGCCACCCAGGTGCCCCAAAATTGTGTCTTGATTTACTTTTCCATCAATCTTAAATGATCAACTGTGTAAAAGATATTTTAATTTTCATTACTCAAAGATCTTGTGAATATAGCATATGTCCTATATCACATGAACTCTTAAATACCAATATGTTGAACTAACATATACTCTTCAAAGATCCCATCATATTGTTCTCAAGTAATCCAGTGACACAGTGAATGAAGACCCTTCCAGAGAAGAAACTTCTAACACTTCAAGTTTCATTTGCTGTTCATATTGCTTCAGCAATAAAAAAAAAAAAAAGACCACTTTAAAAAGTCATTTTTATTAAGGAGGCATCAACTCCTCCACGTTCTTTCTCCCACTTCTATTGACTAATGAAGAAATTCCCAAAAGAATATCTTTTAATTTCTTGTTTTAGATGAAATACTTACCCATTCTCTCTGAATGGTGATCCATGTGAGAGGGAGAGCTGGACACACTGCTGCTGGGGTGGGAGGAAATCTGACTTTCAGGATTATGATTCTCTTCCAGAGAGGGGGCAGGAGAAAGACTCTCTGGGATCCGTTCCTGACACAAAAGTAAACACAATAGGGAATTTCATCTGTTCACCAAGTTTTTCAGGTTGGTTGAGTCCATAACATTTGAAATTTTGACCTTTCACTTATCCCAAAAGCATAGATGCTCATGATACTTGGTCTTAAACTTGTATCTTCAGACAAATGCATATTTTTTTGTTCTTATAAAATTAATGAGATATTATGGAGGCCAATAAGAGAACGTGAAAGGACTCAGTACCACACTGGATATATGTAAGAGGTTCAAGAAAGTTTAGTTTCCATTTCCTTTCCTAGAAAATTCATAAAGAATTATGAATATAGGTGTGCAATGAAGATTATTGTTATTGTAAACTCTTATATTTATATAAAGTATATGCCAAAGCCTGGAGAGTGATCTTACTCTCTAAGAAGATCTTCCAAAAGTAAACATTTGAGAACTTAGGAATAAAACTCACAAATAGTGCCATCTGGTACATATTGAGTGTTTGGGCACAAATAAAAATCATAGAAACAATACACATGAACTCTATCAGACTTTAGGAATTTACGCTGAATTCTGCCAGCAAAATGCTTTGGTAGTACCAGGACACAATGATAGGTTTCCCAAATTAACACTAAAACCTGTAAATATCAATTTCTTAGTATCATTTAGATTTTTATAATTTTAAATATGAATTAGAATAAAAATAAAATATATTTCACATATCTCTACAGTAACTGTGACAGTTATCAAGACTTTTATGATTATGAATATTGTTATAAAACTTTGAAATTATTCATTATGTTGATATATCACAATCATTCAACCAATTTGATCACTAGAAAAACCAAATTGCTGTGTTTATGCCTATATGCAATAAATGTGAGAGGGTAATAGACATGCTGGGACAGATAATGTTTAACCTATAAAATATTTAATTCATCCGTAATAATTTCTTAAATATTCTAATTATATGTAATTACAACATCTGTATTCTAATTATCATAACACTAAGAATTAGTTTGTCAAATATGTGCTTGTACATTTTCACATTGATTTTGCATGAAAGGCCTAAATTTTATTAATTCCGCGAAGAAAACTGTTGTTTATTTAAATACAGAAATTGTAGCACAAGAGTTAAGGCTTATTATTTCACTAGTAGAAGTTAACATTTTGCAGTGTCTACAATTGTATCAGGTGGAATAGTAATAGGCAAAATAGTGGCCCCCAAAATATCCATTCCACATCCTAATGACTGAGACCTGTGAATATGTTACATCACATGTAAATATGTTATATGACATCATAAATGGATTTTTCAGATTTGAGTGAGGCCTCTGAGATAGATAAATTACACTTAGAGGGATGCCTGGATGGTTCAGTCAGTTAAGACACTGCCTTCAGCTCAAGTCACCATCCCAGGGTCCTGGGATCAAGTCCTGCATTGGGGGGGGGGTCCTTCCTCAGCAGGGAGCCTGCTTCTCTCTCTGCCTCTGCTTACCACTCTGCCTGCTTGTGCTCTCTGTCTCTCTCTCTCTCTGATAATAAATAAACAAACAAATAAACAAATAAAGTCTTTTTTAAAAATTACACTTAGAGGCAGAAAGGGGAAGTCAGTGGGAGATGTTACAGAATAATAATCAGAGAGATACATTTCTGCCTTTGAAGTTGGATGAAGGGAACTATGAGCCAAGAAACAAGAAGCCAAGATGGCTTCTACAAGGTGAAAAATCAAGGAAATAGATTCATCCCTGGAAGCTACAGAAAGAAATGCAGTCCTGCCAACACCTTGATTTTAGCTCCGTGATACCTATGTTAGACATCCAACTTACAGAACTGTAAGAAAATAAATTTGCATTTTTTAAACCACTGAACTTGTCATATTTTGTTATAGCAGCAATAAAACACTAATACAATTATCAATGTAGTTTTCTATTATTATTTAGCATATAACTAACATCTGATCATTTTAACAAAATGACTTTTAGTATATTAGCTGCAGTATTATATCCTAGGTAAATACTGATGATTATAATAAATTTATGTTATATTTAAAGGCTCTATAACTGTTGTCATACCTCAGGGAAAAAAAAGTCTTAAAACAGAGAAATATACATTCTATTTATATTTACTACACAGATAAATATCTAATTGCAAAAACAATGAATACTGTTACACTGAAAAGAAATAAAAAAAACACATTGAGATAACACCTTACACAAGTTAAAGTGGCCAAAATTAACAAGACAGGAAACAACATGTATTGGAGAGGATGTGGAGAAAGGGGAACCCTCTTCCACTGTTGGTGGGAATGCAAGTTGGTGCAGCCTCTTTGGAGAACAGTGTGGAGATTCCTCAAGAAATTAAAAATAGAACTTCCCTATGACCCTTCTATTGCACTCCTGGGTATTTACCCCAAAGATACAGATGTAGTGAAAAGAAGGGCCATCTGTACCCCAATGTTTATAGCAGCAATGGCCACGGTCGCCAAACTGTGGAAAGAACCAAGATGCCCTTCAACGGATGAATGGGTAAGGAAGATGTGGTCCATATACACTATGGAGTATTATGCCTCCATCAGAAAGGATGAATACCCAACTTTTGTAGCAACATGGACGGGACTGGAAGAGATTATGCTGAGTGAAGTAAGTCAAGCAGAGAGAGTCCATTATCATTTGGTTTCACTTATTTGTGGAGCATAAGAAATAGCACAGAGGACATGGGGAGACAGAGAGAAGGGAGTTGGGGGAAATTAGAGGGGGAGATGAACCATGAGAGACTATGGTCTCTGAAAAATAACCTGAGAGTTTTGAAGGGGCAGGAGTTGGGAAGTTGGGTGAGCCTGGTGGTGGGTATTATGGAGGGCACTTATTACATGGAGCACTGGGTATGGTGCATAAACAATGAATCTTGGAACAATGAAAAAAATAAATGAAACAAAAATTAATAAAAACAAATTGCAACACTACATATACAGCACAAAATAAAAGGAAACATATAAGCAAAGCAGAAGAAAAGAATCAAGTTTTTACTTTGTAAAAATGACACTTGTATCCTGCAGTGATGGTCTGAGGATAGACAACAAGTTATATACAGCCCTTATACCACATTATTTTACTTTATGAGAAGACTAGTAGCTCATTAGTTGTGAAAATCAACCTAAACTGTCATGATTTAAAACACATTCTTTTTAGTATATGTACACAAACACACCCCAATGAAAGGATTTTCATATATATGGTCAAAATTCATTTTTTGACTTTCACTGTTGTATAGCCTCAATGATTCTATGCCAAAATGTGTATATAAAGTGTAGAACATTCCGTATTTGTCTTTGAATTGTAACATTGAAAATTTGTTGAAAAATATATAATTCAATGAACTACATTTAAATTTCATGGACACCTGAATGGATGGACAGGGACAAAGTACAGCAGTTAACAGGCAAAAATAGAACAGAACAAACAAAATCACTGTATGGTGGCAAACAGGAATCATACACACATGAGAATTCAACTGACAGTGATATTTGTTCTTGTCCACTCTGCCTAATAAAAAATGAAAGTTCACTTTGAATTAAAAAAATTAAAAGAACATCTACACAAATAGAAATGTTATGAAAATGAGAAAAAATACAATACTGTAAAGGAAGATCTCCCAAATGCTTAAAATTAGTAAATGATCAAATACTATGAACTCAAATAACTTACTCTTAAACTCCTTCTTTGACATTTTCAACACCATATTTGGTGAAACAATAAACTAACTTTGAAAACAGGATTTAGAGTGACAGTAATATTTTGCATAAAGTAATATCTCTGCTTTAAGGTTTTGTAGCCTGCACTTTCCAAATTCAGTTATTGTTTTCCTAAGGTGTCACAGAAATCAGACTTTTTTCACCATGTAAACTATATAAGTTTAGTGCCTTATATTGATTAAGAGTTAGGTGGCTGTAATATATGTGTGTATACACACACACACACACACACACACACATAATCTGTGTAGAGCTAGGAATGTTTAATTTCTCTTAAAATAATTTGTAGTTCTATGAACAATTTATTTTATGAAAAATTTATTCTTTGCAAGTAGACAGATCCATTTTCATCCCTGTAATCAGTATGCATCTATTTAGCTACTTAACTGCAATGAGCTTTGGTTCATTAGGTGGTTACTGTTGTGTCTCAGCCTAGTTAAAATTTCACAGCAAGTTAATCTGCTTTATTATAAACGAGAACACAAGTAATAATGTCCTCATCATTTGCCAAATACAGGGTTAACAGTATTTGCAACAAATCAATAAGGGCATTTAAAAAGGAAAATTACAACTCTAAAACCCCAATCATTTTTAGTCATTGATGATTTAATTTTATTTGGCATTTATGACTTTTACAACTCTGTTACACTTCATGTAATTCATTTGGGCCCATTGACAGCAGCTGTAGCTCTTCTGAAACACTATAGGTCTTCTCCAGATTCAAAGTAGCAAAAGAGAGACATTTCCAAAATTGATACATACTTAGCCAATCAAATCCCCATTTCCCTTACAATTAGTAAAATTACCTGTAATCATAACTCAGATTCTAGCATATATTTATAGTTCAAGGCTTATGCTTAAAAAGAAAGAAACATTATGGAAAATCTTAATAATTAGTACATACTATCCCCTCTTTTATCATACTTTGCCCCTTTTGGGAAGTATATATCACAAATGGATAAAGGAGACATTCGTCATATTAAATCATTTGAAAATACATTTGAACCTTAATAAAGAATAGGGTCAATGCTTAGAAGATTCAGTTTTATACAAAGTTTAATACAGTCAGTTTGGTTTAAGATTTAGTTTATTGACAGTAAAATATCAACTCTGCCCATTTTCATGCAGATCCTTTATTTCATCTGAGTATATTTCTTTGCATCCTTGGAAATATGGCCGCATACATGGAATGTATGTAGTACTAATAAATATGTATTAAACATGTCTTTATATGTATGTGTACATGTGTGTAGTTGCCTTTTACTAACAACTGTATCAATCAATGCTAAATTGTCACTTCTGACATTGTATTATGTTGTTATTAAGTACTCAGTGTGATCGTGTATTATATAATTTGTTTTTTTCTATTTAATTGGAATTCAACTCTCACTATAATTATGCTTCCAAATGCTAATCTATAAATAAGTTCCTAAAGGATTTAATGGCATTTCTCTACCGAGGAGTGGCTTTTGGAAGTTTGTCTGAGTGCTAGATATTTTACTCATGTATTTGTCTTGATATTCCAAATTTATTTATTTATTTATTTATTATTTTTTTAAAAGATTTTATTTATTTATTTGACAGACAGAGATCACAAGTAGGCAGAGAGGCAGGCAGAGAAAGAGAGAGAGAGAGGAGGAAGCAGGCTCCCTGCTGAGCAGAGAGCCCGAAGCGGGACTCGATCCCAGGACCCTGAGATCATGACCTGAGCCGAAGGCAGTGGCTTAACCCACTGAGCCACCCAGGCGCCTCTGATATTTCAAATTTAATTGATATGCTCCTTCCAAACTGTCACCAGAGTTCTGCAGAAACAGAACAGATTGTAACTTGACAGACTTTAATAATAAAATCAGGGACAGGGAAACATTGTTATGAGGAATTCCTGAGGAATTCTTGAGGAATAATTTGATACCCAAATTTGGTATCTCTGAATAATAATGGATACATGACAGCATATGCATCTTTACAAATCAAAGAATTAGTCTGTGGGGGCTCCTGGGTGGCTCAGCCAGTTAAACGGCTGATGCTTGGTTTTGGCTCAGGTCACGATATCGAGGTCCTGAGATCAAGTCCGACATTAGGCTCTATGCTAAGAAGGGAAATCCCTTGATTCTCTCTCCCTTTCCCCTTGTCCCTCCTCTTGCTAATTTTCTCTCTCTCTCTCTCTTTCTTTCTCTCTCTCAAATACATAAATAAATATTTGTGATAAGAAAAGAATTAGTCTGCTTTCCTTAATCACCAATTTACAATTTTATTAAAGTTAACATAAATGAATATGGCAGGGTTTTCATGAATTAAAAAACATAGGCAGATTGTGGGTGCACCTGGAACATGTAACCATGAAACAGTCCAAAATTATAGACTCAATCTACATGTGACCTATGTTATATTAGGGCAAAGGATCCTTTCACATCTTCAGTGAGATCAGCTTGTTCTGGAAGAGGCTGACAGCTTAATAGAATCAGTCATAATACCTGCTCATAGCTTGCAAACACCCTAAAGTAAGAAAATGGATGGTTAGGTGGGAAAATGCAAGGTTTCCAAATTATGTTTGGGCTTGGACTTCTGCCACCAGCCCAAACACACACACACACACACACACACACACACACAAACACAAACACACACACCCCTCAGTTCTCACTCAACTCATCTTCGCCTTATGTTCTAAAAAGAGTAATTGCTTTGTCTTTCTATAGGGCATTGTTTTCTTTTTCAGGTTTATTTAAATTCCAGTTAGTTAAAATAAGGTGTAATATTAGTTTCAGGTGTAGAATTTAAAATAAAGACTCAGCTAGTTATTTTTCAGTGAATTTGAAATTCAGTGAATTTGAATTATCATAAACAAACCTTCTCTGTGTTGATTAATTTTAATACCAGATGTTCACATGCTAATGCCACCAGCCTTGTGACCATTTCCTACCAGTGCATTAATTGCCAGCTGCTCAGTAAAACAAAAAACAGAGCTAATCAGATGATACTAGTAAACAGCCATATAACAGCTTCTTACTTAAATTCCTCAGATTTTTTATCAGAGAAAACTATGGCACACTGATATTACAGAGTATCCCATGATGTATGGAATTGTTGAATCAGTATACTGTACACCTGAAACTAATGTAACACTGTATGTTAATTAACTGGAATGAAAATAAAAACTTGAAAAAAATGTTTCTCCCACACACACAAAAAATAAGATACTTAAATGTCAAATAAGAAATAAGTTTTTATACCAGTCAGGTATTTTACCTATTTTGCTCTCAGGATTTTGTCACACTCAGTAATATAATAGCCTTGCAAACCTAATAATCATAATGTAATTTCAAGTTGCTGCTATACCTATATTAGTTATTAGATACAAATGTTACCAGCTGAGCTAATGGTGAAGGAATGTGAGGCACAACGAAAGAATATGTGCTTGGAGTAACATTATTCCCAAACTAATTTTTGACAAAAACAAAACCCCCTAAAAACAAAAGCAAAAAATATTTGTTTACAATTTGTAATGCCTTTTCCAGTTTTGGAATTAAATTCTGTATCACTCATGATCAGTTATGTTATAAATACTCCCCAAGTGTGTATTAAGGAGGGCATGTATTGCATGGAGCACTGGGTGTGGTGCATAAACAATGAATTTGGAACACTAAAAAAAATTTAAATTTGATTTAAAAAAATAAATAGTCCCCCAATTTTTATATTCAATAAATCATTATTTTTAATTCACTCATACAACAAACATTGTCTAATATACCTATTGGGTATGGAAGAAGGTGTACAGATATTTTCACATGGGATGTAAATGTTCATAGTTCAAATTAAAGACTAAATAATCCATACATAAACATCCAAAGATGGTTTAAAATAAAATACAAATCAGATCAATTATTATTAGAATAGACATTGCTCTCCAATCCCCGCCAGATCCCTAACTCTTTTTTATCTGCATGGAGATCAAATCAGCCATGACAAAAGAACAAATGCTCTGTAGAGAGAGGGTCCAATGCCTGTATATGCATCTAATGGTGGGAAAATCCTTGGTTCTGGTATTGATTAGTGTTATACAGAGGAATACATATAAAGGAAGTTACTTCTTTCTCGGGCTAGTTCTTGTCCATGATATTAGTTTCTACTTATTAGTATCTCTATATGAATCCTTGAGTATAAACATAATAAAATAAAATAAAATTTGATAATATACACTGATTACTAAATGTCAAACAGTGCTCTAAATGTGTTGACAATCTTTGTCTCATTTGATGTCATGTTAGCACTATGAAGTAGATACAATTACTCTCACTGTTTCACTGGAAGATGAGGCAAACTGAGATACAGGTAGATTAATTTGCCTAAAGTCACATAACAAGGAATGGTGAAACCAAAGCTTAAATATCAGCAGGCAGTCTGACTTCAGAGGTCAGGCTCCTACAAATTAGACCATATTGCCTACAATGAAATCTGCTTCTTCTTTTTGTTTTTTTGTTTTTTTTTTATTTGACAGACAGAGATCACAAGTAGGCAGAGATGCAGGCAGAGAGAGAGAGAGAGAAGGGAGGAAGCAGGCTCCCCACTGAGCATAGAGTCTAATGCTGGCCTCAATCCCAGGACCCTGGGATCATGACCCAAGCTGAAGGCAGAGGCTTTAAACCACTGAGCCACCCTGGCACTCTTGAAATTTGCTTCTTAATTCATCTAACTTTACTAACAAACTATGATGGTTCTAGCCAGAACCAGTATATAATTCTATAAATTCTTTTGAGGTTGGAGCTTATGTCCATTCCTTTTTTGTGTTTTTGACAAAGTAATGTGACATAGTCCTTTGCCCATATTAAACCTGGTAAAATCAGTGAACTCTGTGTTCTTGCCCTCTTTTCTAACAAAAAAGGATGACAATAACAATTTAGTAAGCAAATAGTCAGCAATAACTATACATTTTGGCAAATCGCAAGGCTAATTACAATATACTTGCTGATTTTTCAGTCTGTATTATCTTTTTCCCCAAAGAATACCAGTGATTTATGACTTTTTGTCCACCCCATTTAATGCTCTAAAACAGTGCTATCCAATAAAGTTTTCTGCAATGATGAAATGTTCTATAATTGTGCTAATATGCTAGCCACAAGTGACATGCGACTATTGAGCACTTGAAATGTGGCTAGTTGCAACAGGGCAGCTGAAGTTTTCATTTTCTTTAATTCATTTAAATTGAAATAGCCACATGTGGCTAATGGCTACTGTACTCAACAGTGTTGTTATGGTAGATATATTCTATGTATCTAAAAGTCATTGTTGGGGTACCAGGGTGGCTCAGTCCACTAAGTGTCTGCCCTCAGCTCAAGTCATGATCCTGGGGGTCTTGGAATCAAGCCCTGCTTGGGCTCCCAGCTCAGCAGGGAATCTGCTTTTCCCTATCCCTCTGCCGCTCCCCCTGCTCTCTCACTCTCTCTCAAATAAATAACAAAATTTTTCAAAAAATAAAATTCATTGTTAACTACAATGGTTACATGGTTTACATCCATGGAGATGGGGAAATTTATTAAACTATAAGCAAATATATATATACACACACACACACACACACACACGTGTATATGTATATGTATAAGCAAATATATAGGTATACATATATGTTTTCAACATAGTACGAGTTCATTTTGTCTATTTAAATATTTAATAAAAATATAAAACTATTAATCCTGCTTATTATCTGTCCACATATATGTATAAATATACGTACATAATATAATTTTAGAAGTATAAACTTCTAAAAGTCTCATCACTTGCCAGATCCCTAAAAAGCTATAGCTTTCTCTTCTACCTGTGAAAAGAAAATTTTAAAAAAGATGACAGAGTGGTGAATAGACAGCCATGTCTATTCTTCTTTGTGTTAGTTTTCACTACTTGAGGGCATTTGCAGGAATCCACACCTGATTACTGAACGTTTCTTACACTGAGTTAGAAATATTTACACACTGGTAGAAGAAAAAGGCCCAAATGTAATCATGTTCCTTTCAATTTGACATCAATCCATGTTAAGGTGGTATAATTTCCATTGAGAAACAAACTATGTATTCGTTAATTTTTATAGCTTTCTCAAACTTTTAGTTAATATGTTATTTTGAAGAAATAGAAATTAGTAGATAAACTAGTTTGGAAAGCTTTGTTAGTGGCTATGAAGGGAGATTGGCATGGAGCATTTGATTTGATAAACATTTCACATTTCATATTATGTTTTAAAAAGAAGGTGTTATTTTGGAGACTGTTCAAATAAGGGCCAATTGTTAAGTATTCAGTAATTTTGTGAGCCAGGTGTTAAAATGATGGTAACTTGAAATCAGCCTTGATGGAAATATTTACAACACAGAATGTGGAAAATGATATAAATCAGAGTTTTCTTTTTTCTTTTCCTTTTTTCTTTTCTTTTCTTTTCTTTTCTTTTACTTTTTATTTGTTTTAAGATCCATCTTACAGGCACAGCATTGGATGCTGGCCCAAATAAAATAAAATGAAACAAACAATCCTTGAATGTTTAAGTTCATTATAGGAATCTGAGGTTTTTATTTCTTTCTAATGTTCAACATTATCTGACTAGGCAAATAAATAAATACATAAATACTATATTTATTTGAGTGTCTGAGCATTCAAAAAACACAAATAGAGTTTCATGTGATAAAAGTACATATTAAGTACAATGCACTCAATTACAGTTATCTGCCTCCCACATATTTCCTTTTGAAGAACCTAAAAATTAGAAATAAATACTGTGCAGTAACAAAACATCTACTATTAAAATATTAAAAATAGAATGTAGGAAAATTCAAATCATTATCAAGGACAAATTATGTACTATGCAGTGGCTAACTGAACATAATAAAAAATAATGAAAAGAAAGAAAGAAAGTATTTTTTAAAATCATTATATGTACTTTCCATTCTTGCTATGATTCAGGAACCTGGGTCTTACAGAGTATAAAACAAACCTCAAAAAACATGTTTTCAACATAGTACATGAGTTTATTTTGTCTATTTAAATATTTAATAAAAATATAAAACTATTAATCCTGCTTATTATCTGTCCACATTAGATTATAAACCTTAAAAACCACATGATGCATAATAAGGATTCAATCATTGGAAAACAAAAAATATTGATGGACCCACAAACTTTTAAAACTAGGTATCAGTGGCTTATTCTGATTCAATTAGTTAACAAATGCCAATTGGGTCCACCCAAATTAAAATGAGGAGCTGACATGACCTATACATTAACCTAAACAGTTTTCTTATATAGTCTCAATCAGAAAAAATGTAAACATAGAAACAAGTGTAAAAAAAGTGAGATCTATGCTGCCAGAAGGAAAATTGAAGTGCAGAAATATTAAAATAGTTGCTTCGATCCCTTTGATCAGAAATGCTAAGTGCTGGAAATTAAATACAATTTGTAGGCCAGTCATTTACTAACTTGATAACCACTATTTATCATATAGTTCTAATATTCAAATCACATGCTGTAAGACCAGCTTCCAAAGGAAATTGGGATCACAGTCCCATGATCATCAGTGGCAAAGCACAAGTATCGGCTTAACATAAACTATGCTAAAGAAGAGTAGCAGGTGTTTAGAAGGACATGAATCCTTTTAATATCACAGACTGTTGTCCCCCCAACCAGCACATTTTTAAATGATATGGAAAAAATGTAAAGTTTTCCTCAAAAGTAAAAAAAAGATATATATGTAAATAAGAATAATTGAAAATATGAATAAATCTGGTAGCTATTTTTGTGAACCTTCATAAATTTTAATATAACTAAGTATATATTTTGGGCTTTGGTGTAATGTGTCCTAATCTCTTTCTGTATACATTTCTGATATAAATTTGTTTTTCTGCTGCTGAGTTTTAAAACGCTGAAAATAGGGGTGCCTATTTTCTCAGATGGTTAAGTGTCTGCCTTCAGCTCAGGTCATGATCTACAGGTCTTGGGATTGAGCCCTGTGTTGTTGGGTTCCCAGCTCTGCAAGGAGTCTGCTTCTCCCTCGCCCTCTGGCTCTCCTCACTGGTTGTGCTCTCTATCTCTCAAATAAATGAATAAAATCTTTAAAAAATGCTGAAAATAAGGATACAATGGAAATAGCAGCAGATCATTAACCATAGAGATGATAGCACAGGTGACACTATAATCACATTAGATTGTATATTCTGTGGACTGACTATCTCTCTTAATCATATGTTGAAACTCTATCCTTAATGTGAAAGTATTTGGAAATGGGACTTTTGAGAGATAATGAAGTCATAGGATGAGGGAGCCCTCTGATAGGATTAATGCCCTTTGAAGAAGAGATATGAGAAAATTTGCTTTCTTTCTATCTTTGCCATGTGAGAACACAGTGAGAAAGTGATCAGCTGCAAGCCAGAAAGAGCGTTCTCACCAGGAATCACAAAGTACTTTGATCTTTGACTTTCCAGTCTCTAGAACTATGGTAAATAAATTTATCATGTTTAAGCCACCTGGTCTATGGTATTTTGTTATAGCAAACCACTGAGTTAAGACAATATAATACACAGCAAAGAGAATGAATCAGGTTATTGTGGTTTTTCCTTAATTCAGAGTGTTTTTCTCAGAAAGAAATCAAATTTCATAATTATAACATTTCTTACAAAATGCTCAATGTTAAATTTTCTGATCATATTTTGGAAGGCCAATTGACTCTAAATGGTCAATATCATATAAAATATATGGTGACCTCAATTCAAATATTTTGGAAAACAATGAGTAATATTTTTAAAATTTCCTTTTTTGTGTGCTGAACTGCCAGGATTAAAAAAACAAAAATCTGTAAATGTGAAAGGGAGGAATATGGTGGTGAAGTAGGAGGACCCTAGATTCCTTTCATTCCATGAACACAACTAAATCATGATCAAATCATCTTAAATACCTCAGAAATTGACATGAAGACTAAAAGAACAAATTCCACCACAACTAAACGTAGAAAAGAGGCTACATCAAAGAAAGTAGGGTGCAGAGATGTGGTTTAGGGGAGAAATGGATCCTCGGTGCTACAGAGGGGAGGAACTATGATCACAAGGAGGGAGCATGAGAGACACAAAAAGAATATTTCTCCATAGCCATTGTTCTGGGAAATAAGCTGGCTGAATTCAGTGAGTTCTTACAACCAGTGGGGCCTAAAGCCCTAAAGCTTGGAGTTTTAAAGGTTAGTGGGCTTGGAGGGGATAGAGTCCTGAGGGAAGAGTTCTTCTCCTGGAGAGAAGGCAGGCACACAATCCAGGGTCAGACATCATGGAAACAGTGATCTGAAGAATGCTGGGAAACACAATGGGGAGATTATTTGCTCTTACTGGGGCATGTCCTGGAGAGTCAGCATTCACAGGGAAGACTCTCCTGTAACAAAAGAGCTGGCTGGTGCCATCTTCCTCCCCTGCACCTCAATATAAACACAAGGCTACCTGAATAAAGCAGCCCTAAACCAGCACTGGCTTCCTAATTTGCTTACACAAAGCCCTACCCCCCTTCTGTGGCAGGTCTTCGCTTCTCAGCCAAGCTTGCCTCAGTTCTAGCACAGAGTGCCTATCCCAAAGAAGATGAAAGCAAACACCCACCCACACCAAGTCTCCCAAGCTGAGAATTCTGCAGGGCCTCAGTTCTGGTAGAAGTGGTGTCAGGTCTCAGTTAACAAGTAGACCAGGGCTCACCTAGTTAAAACTTGACACATTTAGGCTAGGGACCAAATGCTATCCACAGCAGGCAAATGAAGATTATACAGACAACTGACCTGAAAGAAAGAGAATCCAAAAATAAAAACACAACAACAAAAACAGAGCACGCATAGCACACACAGGAGACACTCCCTGAAGCACCAGGCTGGACACTACATAACCTCTTCTTTATAGGGCCATTGCTTTCAGGAGCAGGAGACATAACTGCCTTTTCTAATACAGAGAATAGCAGAGACTTAGACAAAATGTGAAGATGGGGAAACTCATCCGAAATGAAAGAACAAGATAAGGCCATGGTGAGAGATATAAGCAAAAAAATAAAAGTGACAAGTCTCATTAGGAATTTTTTTCAAAATTTTAATTTATTTATCTGACAGAGAGAGAGATTGAGAATGAGCAGGGGGAGGAGCAAGGGGAGAGGGAGAAGCAGGCTCACCATTAGGCAGGGAGCCCAAAATGGGACTTGATCCCAGGACCCCTGAATCATGACCTGAGGCAAAGATGGATGTTTAACTGACTGAGTCACCCAGGTGCTCCTGATTGAGAATTTAAAGTAACAATCATAAAGATATTCACTGTGCTTGAGAAAAGAATAGAAGGTGTCACTGAGACCCTTACCACAGACAAAAGAGATAAAAATAAATCAATCAGAGATGAAGAATGCAATAAAGATTAAAAACAAGCTTGATGCAATGAATAAGAAGCTGGAAGAAGCAGGGTAAATTAGTGATCTAGAAGAGAAAATAATGGAACACAATGATGCTGAACAAAAGAAAGAATGAATTATGGAACATGAGAATAGATTTAGAGAATTCAGTGACCCCATCAAAAATAATAACTTTTGTGTTAAAGGAGTCCCAGAAGAAAAGAGAGAAAAGGGGGCATAAAATTATTTGAAGAAATAAAAACTGAACACTTCCTAAATCTGGGAAAGAAAAGAGACATCCAGATCCAGGAAGTACAGAGAGCTCCCATCAAAATCAACAAAAGCAGATTCACACCAACACATATTGTAGTTAAATTTGCAAAATATAGTGATAAGGAAGTAATCTTATGACCAGCAAGACAAAAGAAGTTCTTAACATGCAACGGAAGACTGAAGGATAGCCAGAGATAGCTCAACAGAAGTTTCTCAAGCCAGAAGGGAGTGGCATAATATTTTCAAAATGCTAAATGAGAAAAATTTGCAGCCAAGAATGCTGTATGTAGGAAAACTATCATTCAGAATAGAAGGAGAGATAAAGTTATCTAGACAAGAAAAAAATAAAGATTTAACAATTGTAAATATTTATGCCCTCAACTTGGAAGTATGCAACTATATAAAACAATAACAAACATAAAGGAAATTATTGATAATAATACAATAATAGAAAGGAAAAAATGTGGCAGAGTAGTAGACCCTATTTCAACCAGTCCCTTGAATTGAGCTGGATATCTACCAAACCATTCTGAACACTCACAAAATCAGCCTGTGATGTAAGAAAATCTATCTGGATCTCTACAAACAATATCTCTGGCGGTTGGTCTCGAAGAATGAAGTGGGGAGCTGGGGAGCCATGATGCTGCAGGCAGCCATCCAAACATAAATGGAAGGGAGAGGAAGGTGCCATAAGTACTGACCCCAGGAAGGTGAAATAATACAGGAGCACAAAAGCATCCCACACTGGAGACCAGGCACAGACTTATAGACCAATAGCAGCAGAGAAAGGACTTTAGCAAGCCCCCCAGATTGAAACCTGGAGCTGTGGGGGCATGTGTGTGAAATGGGAGCAGTAAAAAGCTAAAAATAGAGCTACCCTGTGACACAGCAATTGTTCTACTGGGTATTTATCCCAAAGATACATATGTAGTGAAAATGAGGGGCACCTGCACCCCAATGTTCATAAACAAAATGACCAGATAGTCACACTGTGGAAGGAGCCAAGATGCCCTTCAACAGATGAATGGATAAAGAAGATGTGGTCCATATATACAATAGAATATTTCTCAGCCATCAGAAAGGATGAATACCCAACATTTGCATCAACATGGATGGAACTGGAGGAGCTTATGCTAGGAGAAATAAGTCAAACAGAGAAAGACAGTTATCATATGGTTTCACTTATTTGTGGAATATAAGGAATGGCATGGAGGACATTAGGAGAAGGAAGGGAAAAATGAAGTGGGGGAAACAGAGAGGGAGATGAACCATGAGAGACTAAGGACTCTGGGAAGCAGTCTGAGGGTTTTAGAGGGGAAACAGGTGGGGGGATGGGTTAGCTTAGAAATGGGTATTAAGGAGGGCACTGATTGCATGGAGAACTGAGTAGTATACACAAACAACAAATCATGGTGCACTACATCAAAAACTAATGATGTACTTATGGTAACTAGCATAATATAATAAAGAAAAAATACAATAATAGTAGGGGACTTAAAAACACCCCAATTACATCAATGCACAGACCACCTAAACAGAAAATCAGAAAGAAAATAATGGATTTGAATGACACTAGAACAAGTAGATTGAACAGATATATTTGGAACATTCAATCCTAAAATGAAAAGTACATATTCTTTTCAAGTAAACATGGTACATTTGCCAGAAGATCACACACTAGTCACACATCAAGCTTCAACAAATATAAAAAGAGTGAAGTGATACTATGCACCTTTGCTGACCACAGTGTTATGAAACCTGAAGTCAATTACAAGAAAAAAAATGGAAAGACCATAAATACATGGAGGTTAAACAACATGCTATTAAACAATGAATGGGTTAACAAGGGAATCAATTAATAAATTAAAAAAAAAACACGGAAAGAAATGAAAATGCAAACACAATTGTCCAAAATCTGTGTGATGCAACAAAGTTTATCCTGAGTGAAGTATATATAGCAATACAGGCCTACATTAAGAAGAAAGAAGAATCTCAAATAACCTAACCTTACACTGAAAAGAGCTAGAATAAGAACAACAAATTAAACCAATAGCCAGTGTAAGGAAGGAAACAATAAACAGAAATAAATAAGCAGAAATAAATGATGTACAAACAAAACAAAACAAAACAACAACAACAACAAAAACTTCACAGAACAGATGAAAAATATCAAGTGTTGGTACTTTGAAAAAGTTCATGAAATTGATACACCTCTAACTCCCCTTAACAGAAAGGAAAGGGTAAGGACCCAAATAAATAAAATCACAAATGAAAAGAGGAGAAATAACAATCAACATCACAGAAATAAAAGACAATTTAAGAGTATATTATAAAAAATCTATATACCAACAAATTGTACAACCTGGAAACAAAGGACAAATTGCCAGAAATATAAAATTAACAAAGCTGAAACAAGAAGAAATAGAAAACTTTAACATACCAATTGCCAGCAAAGAAATTGTGTCAGTGAAGGTCATGGTGAGTGCTATGAAGTGTGTAAACCTGGTGATTTACAGATCTGTCCCCTGGGGCTAATAATACATTATATGTTAATAAAAAATTTTAAAAAAAGATATTTAGTCAGTAATCAAAAAACTCCCAACATGCTAAAATCTAGGGCCAGGTGGCTTCTCAGGCAAATTCTATCAAACATGTAAAAACAAGTGAATATCTATACTTCTCAAACTTTTCCAAAAAAATGGAAAAGGAAGAGAAACTTCCAAATTCATTCCATGATGACAGCATCACCATGATACCAATACCAGATAAAGGCTCCACTAAAAAAGAGATCTACAGGTGAATATCCCTGAAGAAGATAGATGCAAACTTCTCAACAAAATACTATTAAACTGGATCCAACAATGCATTAAAAAAAAAATCTTTCACCATGGTCAAGTGGAATTTATCCCTGGTTTGCAAGGGTGGTTCAATATTCACAAATTAATCAGCAAAATGCATCACATCAATAGCAGAAAGGATAAAAACTGTATTATCATTTCAGTAGTTGCAGGAAAAACATTTGACAAAACACAATATCCATTCATGATTTAAAAAAAACAAAAAAAATGTTGTAGGTTTAGAAAGAATATTGAGGATATAGAAGGAAACTTGAGGCACCTAGGTGGCTTAGTTGATTGTTTCTGACTTGGTTTTGGCTCAAGGCATGATCCCATTAGTCCTGAGATCAAGTCCTGAGTTGGGTTCTCCACTCAATGGGAAGTCGCTTGAGAATTCTCTTCCTCTGTTTCTCACCCAACTCGTATGCCCTCTCTCTTTGCCTCTCTCAAAGAAATAAATATTTAAAAGAAAAGAAGAAGGAACATACCTTAACATAATAAAGGCAATATATGAAAACCCACAGATATCTTCATCCTCAATGGGGTAAAATTGACAGATCTTCCTCTACAGTCAGAAGCAAGACTAGGATATCACTATCACCACTGTTATTTAACATAGTACTGAAGTCCCAGCCACAGCAATTGGAAAACAAAAAGAAATAAAAGGCCCATAAATTGGCAAGGAAAGGGTAAAACTTTTGCAGATGACATGATACTACATTTAGAAAAAATGGGCAGAAGATATGAACAGACACTTCTCCAGCGAAGACATACAAATGGCTCTCAGACACATGAAAAAATGTTCATCATCACTAGCTATCAGGGAGATTCAAATTAAAACCACATTGAGATACCACCTTACACCAGTCAGAATGGCCAAAATTAACAAGACAGGAAACAACATGTGTTGGGGACAATATGGAGAAAGGGGAACCCTCCTACACTGTTGGTGGGAATGCAAGTTGGTGCAGCCACTTTGGAGAACAGTGTGGAGATTCCTCAAGAAATTAAAAATAGAGCTTCCCTATGACCCGGCAATTGCACTACTGGGTATTTATCCCAAAGATACAGATGTAGTGAAAAGAAGGGCCATACATACCCCAATGTTTATAGCAGCAATGGCCACGGTTGCCAAACTGTGGAAAGAACCAAGATGCCCTTCAACAGACGAATGGATAAGGAAGATGTGGTCCATATACACTATGGAGCTTTATGCCTCCATCAGAAAGGATGAATACTCAACTTTTGTAGCAACATGGACGGACTGGAAGAGATTATGCTGAGTGAAGTAAGTCAAGCAGAGAGAGTCAACTATCATATGGTTTCACTTATTTGTGGAGCATAGCAAATAGAATAGAGGACAAGGGGAGATTGAGAGGAGAAGTGAGTTGAGGGTAATTGGAAGGGGAGGTGAATCAGGAGAGACTATGGACTCTGTAAAACAATCTGAGTGTTTTGAAGGGGGGGGAGGTTGGGGGAACCAGGTGGTGGGTATTAGAGAGGGCACGAATTGTATGGAGCACTGGGTGTGGTGCAAAAACAATGAATACTGTTATGCTGAAAAAAATTAATTAATTAAAAAAAAAGTCTCCACAAAGAAAAAAAAAAAAAAACCTGCTAGAAGTGATAAACAGACTCAGAAAAGTCACAGTATAGAAAATCAATGTACAGAAATCAGTTTTATTTCTACACAGCAAAAAATGAAGCAGCAGAAAGAGAAATTAAGAAATCAATCCCAATTACAATTGCACCAAAATCCATAAGATACCTAGAAATAAACTTGACCAAAATGTGTAAGGCTTGTACTCTGAAAAGAAAACATTGATGAAGATGATACAAAGAAATGGAAAGACATTTCATGCTCATGGATTAGAAGAATAAATATTGTTAAAATGTCTATACTATCTAGAGCACTCTACATATTTTATGCAATCCCTATCAACATACCAACAGCAATTTTCAAGAGCTAGAACAAACAATCCGAAAATTTGTATGGAACCCCAAAATACCCCAAGTAGCCAAAGCAATCTAGAAAAGGAAAAGCAAAAGTGGAGGCATCACAATTCCAGATTTTAAGTTATATTACAAAGCTATAGTGATCAAAAGAGTAAGGTACTGACACAAAAATAAATACATAGATGAAAGAAACAGGAGACAAATCACAAAAATGACCCTACAAACATATGGTCAATTAATCTTTGACAAAGTGGGGAGAAATGAGTAATAAAAAAAGACAGTCTCTTCAGCAAATGATGTTAGGAAAACTGGACAGCAACTTGTGAAAGAAAGAAACTGACCACTTTCTCACAACAAACATAAAGATAAACTTAAAATGGATTAAAGACCTAAATGTGAGACATGAAACCTTTAAAATCCTAGAGGTAAACGCAGAGAGTAACTTCTTTGACATAGGATTTATTGAATTCTTTCTAGATATGTCTCCTGAGGCAAGGGAAACAAAAGCAAAAATTAAGTATTGGGACTACATTAAAATAAAAGGTTTTACACAGTGAAGGAAAAAATGAGCAAAAGTAAAAGGAAACCTAAGGAATTGGGGAAAATATATGCAAATTACATATCTGATAAAGGATTCCTATCCAAAATATATAAAGAACTTATAAAACTCAACACCACCAAAAGGAATAATCCAATTAAATATAGAGAGAAGATATGAAGAGATATTTTTCCAAAGAAGACATACAGATGGCTAACAGATACATGAAATTATGCTCAACATCACTCATCATCAGGTAAATGCAAATCAAAAGCACAGTGAGATATCTCCTCACACATGTCAGCATGGCTAAAATCAACAATGCAACAAACAACAGTTGTTGGTGAGGATGTGGATGAAGAGAAACACTCTTGTGCTGTTGGTAGGAATGCTAACTTGTGCAGCCACTCTGGAAAACAGTATGGAGTTTCCTCAAAGATTTAAAAATGAAACTTCCCTACAATCCAACAATTGTACTACTAGGTACTTATCCAAGGAATATGAAAATACTAATACAAAGGGATACTTGTACCCTGGTGTTTATAGCAACATTATCTACAATAGCCAAATTATGGAAAGAATACATCAACTGATGAATGGATAAAGAAGTGAAAATATATATATATATATACATACACACCGTGATATATTATTCAGCCATAAAAAGATAATATCTTGCCATTTTCAATTACATGGATGGAGCTAGAGAGTATTAAGTGAAATGTCTTTTGGAGAAAGACAAAATTCATATGATTTCTCTCATATATGTGATTTAAGAAATAATACAAATAAGCATATGGAAAAAATGAGAGTAAGGCAAACCAAGAAAAAGGCTTTTAAATAGAAAACAAATTGGTGATTACCAGAGGAGAGAGTGGTGGAGGGATGAATTAAATACATGTTGGGGATTAAGGAGTCCACTTGCTGTGTTAAGCACTGGGTGTTTTACGGAAGTGCTGAATCTCAATGTTGTACACATGAAACTAATACTATATTGTCTGTTAACTAACTGAAATTTAAATAAAAACTTCAAAAAATCTGTAAATATAAATAGAGAAGACATGTTTTTATTTGAATAATCCCCATATCCTCCATGTAGTAGTATATGAAAAAGTTTTGATATGTAGTTTTGCCCACTACCTGTAGGATTCTAACAGATGGAACTGGAAAGTGCTCTTCATAAAGAAGCATACTGAAAAATTTCTGCAAAAATATACATCACATGAGGTGTGAAACTTCTGTCCTTATAGCTTAGTATCATATTGATAACTGTTCTTGAAAGGAGTATTAGAAATTTTAATATATGGTGACTGTGGCCATTGCTGCTATAAATATTGGGGTCGCCAAACTGTGGAAAGAACCAAGATGCCCTTCAATGGATGAATGGATAAGGAAGATGTGGTCCATATACACTATGGAGTATTATGCCTCCATCAGAAAGGATGAATACCCAACTTTTGTAGCAACATGGACGGGACTGGAAGAGATTATGCTGAGTGAAGTAAGTCAAACAGAGAGAGTCAATTATTGTATGGTTTCACTTATTTGTGGAGCATAACAAATAGCATGGAGGACATGGGGAGTTAGAGAAGAGAAGGGATTTGGGGGAAATTGGAAAAGGAGCTGAATCATGTGAGACTATGGACTCTGAAAAACAATCTGAGGGGTTTGAAGTGGCGGGGTGTGGGAGGTTGGGGGAACCAGGTGGTGGGTATTAGAGAGGGCACAGATTGCATGGAGCACTGGGTGTGGTGCAAAAATAATGAATACTGTTATGCTGAAAATAAAATGAAAAAAGAAAACAGATATTTTCAAGCCTAACAAAAAATTAACAAATCTAAGGAATTTCATCATAAATTTTGTTTGAAATAAATTAGCAAAAGACAAAAAAAAAGAAATTTCAATATATGAACATCCAATTGACAATTAATTAGAAAGCTTTTATTATGTAATTTCCTTTGAATTATTTCTAAAACTAATAGTTAATTATGTAATAATATTTTTGCAAAAAAAAACAAAACATGGCAACAATATTAAAAGCCTCTCAGTATTCACAGATATCAACTCCTTAAAAACAGAACAAAAGAAAACACTTTTTATTTCCCTAGCATCATCTGATAGAAAACATTTCCCTAGCATCATCTGATAGAAATCTAATTCTATAAATCCATAGAAAAATTTTATCAAAGAGCATTAAAAATAAATGTATTGTTTTCAACTGACTTTGGTCAAAATAATTATATGAAAGTAGATCCAACTTTTATATTTGGTAAGACTTAAATAAGCATGTTATCTAATAATATTTTTTAAAAAGCAGTACACGATTTTATGTTGTAAAAGTTCTGACTCTAAAGTTGCATATGAAATAGTCAAATTAGCATTAAACAAAAATATAGTTCTCTTGCTTTAATATGTTAAAATGTTTGGATTATTTAAGAAGATAATTATCCTTTCCATTTCCATCATCTTCACCACCAATAATCAAATGCTAGTTATGAGCTCCTCCCTAAGAGCCTCTTCACTCTAAATTCGTGGCAAAGCTACCAAATGTCCCAAGCATTCAACCAAAATGTAGCTGGTTCACTCTGAGTAGTTATAATTAAGAAAACTGAATAAATGCATTATTGAAAAGCTAGAAACATGCCTCTACTAAAATTACTTTTTCATCATTTCGATGCAAGTACTTTAAACTATACTTGGTTTCTTAATAGTTTTCTAGTTTTGTGTGGGGTCAAATTTACTTAGTAGTCACCCGATTTCAAAATCATGGGATAATTATTCCACCTTTTAAATATGTTGATATGTTTTTTTTTCTTAAAGATAACTGTGTTTCCTGGTTTAGCCTCTGATCAAATATTCAAACAACAAAATTTGGATTAGCTATGATAGACTGATCTATTGAGGGCCACAATCTTTGTAAGAAGCATACTTTTACTTGGCCATGTAAATAAGTATGGAGTTCAATAAAAAATTATCAATTTTCTTGTCATTTCTTACAAAGTTTATACCATAAATTTTCCTCACTATTTTAAAAATCCCCAAAAGTGGAAGCTAATTTAAAATGAAACAAAAATATCCAGAATCTTGCATTTCCTCTGCATTTCTTTCACATTCCTACATGTACATCTATAACAATCATACCAGTATTGCCAAGGTCCAGTTCCAATCCAACAAATGTAATGCCTTTCGTGATCCTTTCCCCCTCTTTTTGATAAGCCAGGTATAATAAGTCCCTCCTCTAAATTCCTATAATACTTGTTGATATTCCTTGTCATTCATAACAGTCTATCTTGTTAGTTCAAGTTAAATGGGTACTTGTTGTTAGTGTTGCATTTAGTTTGTGAGTACTGAAAGTAAAAAACTATGTCTTCTTTACCTATATCCCATGTTGCCCAATACAACATGTATATTTCAAGGGTATAATATTTCTTTCATAAATAAAAGAACAAAGTTACAAGTTAATGGGTTGCTCTTATTAACTACACTCTTTTGATCCTACATACACTTATATTATCTCCTTACCAAAAGAAAAATAAATAATAAAGTTCACATGATACTTGGAGAGAGGGCAAGAGGCCCTATGCCAAACTAATAGAAGACATCATGACAGATTATAAAAAATTATTTGTGTTTCCTTACCCAATGATCATGAAAGTTTGGGGAAAAAAGTATTCTAATGTTGATAATGATAATTCTGTAAATTATCATAAATATTTGTTTAATGTTTAACAGTATTTAACCTATATTTTACTCAAATTATCTCTGGATAGCCTATTAAGTAAGTGGGATAGATTATTACTATAACGTTTAGTATACAGTTGAGGAAACAAGCTCTTCATGCAGATTAAATGTTATATCCAAGGTTGCTGAGATAAAGTGGCAGGATCAGAATTGAAACTTAGGTCGTTCTGACTACAAGTCCTACATAGTACCCCAGAACTGCCTCCTAAACATCAAAAAATGCACAGTGTTTACTTTATTTCACTCTAACGATGGTAATCATTTTTGTTCACTATTCTACTGTGCCATTAGTCTTGCTATGCCTCCCACCCACTCTGTTTGTGATTGCAAGACATGAAGCTAGAATTAAAGGTGAGAGCTGTAGTCATGGAATAAAAAGAAACAAACAACAAAACACCTAAGCAGGCCAAGTCAGAAATATAATCAATACTATATGCTAATCAATTGAGTCAATGAGCTGTGTGTTTATACTGAAGATTCAGTGGAATTGCTAATATTTCCTAAAAATTTACATGTAACCAAAACCTGTGTCCTCTTCCAAATCATAATTCTTACCTTTATAACAGAAGCCCCAGCTCTGGAGAGTGGACTGTGAATCTGGGCTGCAGCAGCCATGTTGGCAATAGTATTGAGATGGTTCATCTGATTCATTGCCATGGCAACTGATGCAGGAGGTAAGCTGACTGGAAGTAGGGGATGAGGCATCATCATAAATGGCAGATCCAGTCCTAAAAGAGACAGTGCCTTTTAAATTATTACATTTAGAAAAGGGAAATCACATCAAAATTGATGCTATGAAATTTTTTTTTTTAAGTATCTGAATTCATTCTTGTTGGCTTTTCTTTTAAATCAAGTTTCATTATATTCTAGTATCTCTTTGGGCAATTAATGGTACTTAGGATTTAATGTTGCTTTATACTTTAAAAAAAAATTCCTATATCCATCAACTTTCATCTCTTCCTTTTTTTTGCTCTCACCATCAAAATATTTATATGACACAATTTGTTTTACTTATAAAAATAAATAAAAATCTTTAAACCAAATATTATTTTGTTTAATAGTAGCTTTATTTTTAATGTTTAGAAGTAGCTTTCTTTTTAATGTTTATAATATATTGATGTGTTAGTAGCTTCTAACTTAACACCCTCTTTAGAAAATATAGTCGTGGTGCTGGTAAGACAGGATGTAGATTCTCTAGGCTTCAGAATTATTAATAAGACTTGGAATATGTTCTTTTTAAAAGAAGATTTTATTTATTTATTTATTTTAGAGAGAGAGTGTGTGAGTGGGGAGAGAAGCCGAGGGAGAGAAAATCTCAAACAGACTGCACTGAGTGTGGAGCCCAATGCAGTGCTCAATCTCAAGTCCTTGAGATCATTACCTGAGCAGAAACCAAGAGTTTGATGTTTAACTGACTAAGCCACCCAGGTTCCCCTTGGAATATGTTCTACCCTTTTAGTTATAATCTCTAAAATGAATGCTGTAGCTCTGATTTGAAACCTTTATCAATAAGGAGTAACTCCTCTACCAAAATATTCTACCAATTTTCAGTTTAATAACAAATATCAATATCATTGTGTAGTAGTATAGAATTCTGTTTGTTTTCTTTTGCAAGGTGAAATAGTTTTTACATATTTTTAATTTTAATGAATATTTTTGAAGCATTATCCACATTACACTTGTGGTAGCTGCAGATATGTCATTATGAAAAGTGTAGCAAGTTAAAATAGTTGTCAACTTACACTTATGAGGTTCGGATTCATGAGGACACATCTTTGAGCAGAGGTTAGGAAAGGTTATCCTAACATTATAGATACTAAGATCACACTGATAAGTAAATGATAGTACTTCACAATGAACTATTGCTTCAACAATAATCTTCACTTTATTTGGGCAGAAACCCAGAAACCAGTAATTTTTAACAGATGTTCTGAAACATCTTTGCCTATAATTTCCCTAAATTATTACAGATTATAGAAATTTACAATGGACAGTGTTTATGTTGATCTCACACACAACTATCCACTCTTAATAATATTCTTTTATCCTCTTTGTCATCCCCTCATTTTTTTCTTGCTTCGAAGAAAACTGCTAGTGAACAACAATGAATCAATAAGAGGTATTTCCAGAGTGCACCTAAATCTCATCCCTCAAAACAACAGTAACAGTAATACAAATTCTCAAAAAACATAATTTTATGACAAAAAGCAGGCTAGAAAAAAAAATTCTGTTACTTGATTTGAGGTCTGTCTCCTGGGCTCAAAAAGGATGGTTAAATTAATGCCATAAACAACAACAATAACAAAATATCAAAGGTATGCAGTACAATAAAGCACACTTAACTCATGCAACACTAAAGTGATCATCTCAATTGAATGAATTCCTATATATAGAACACAACAGTCACCAATATTTGTGATTTAAAAAAAAAAAAAAACAGCCATTGGAGACATATCTTGAAAGAAGTTGCTGTGGCTGATATCAAAGAGGTTACTGCCTATGTTCTCCTCTAGAATTCTGATGGATTCCTGTCTCACGTTGAGGTCTTTTATCCATTTTGAATTTATCTTTGTGTGCAGTGTAAGAGAATGGTCGAGTATCATTCTGCTACATAAAGCAGTCCAGTTTTCCAAGCACCATTTATTGCAGAGACTGTCTTTTTTCCACTGTATATTTTTCCCTGTTTTGTCAAAGATTATCTAACCATAAAGTTGAGGGTCCATATCTAGGCTCTCTACGCTGTTCTGCTGGTCTATGTGTCTGTTTTTATGCCAGTAACATGCTGTCTTGGTGATCACAGCTTTGTAGTAAAGCTTGAAATCAGGTAATGTGATGCCCCCAGTTTTATTTTTGTTTTCCAACATTTCCTTAACAATTCGGGATCTCTTCTTATTCCATACAAATTCTTGGATTATTTGCTCCACCTCTTTGAAAAATACCAGTAGAATTTTGATCAGAATGGCATTAAAAATATAGATTGCTCTAGGCAGTATAGACATTTTAACAATGTTTATTCTTCTGATCCAAGAGCATGGAGTAGTCTTCCATCTTTTTGTGTCTTCTTCAATTTCTTTCATGAGTGTTCTTTAGTTCCTCTAGTACAGATCCTTTACCTCTTTGGTAAGGTTTATTCCCAGGTATCTTATGGATCTTGGTGCTATAGTAAATGGAATCCATTCTCTAATTTCCATTTCTGTGTTTTCATTGTTAGTGCATAAGAAAGTGACTGATTTCTGTACATTGACTTTTGGGACTTCAACAAAATCAAAAGCTTCTGCACAGCAAAGGAAAGAGTCCAGAAAACAAAGAGGCAACCCATGGAATGGGAGAAGATATTTGCAAATGACAGTACAGACAAAAGGTTGATATCCAGGATCTATAAAGAACTCCTCAAACTCAACACACACAAAACAGACAATCATATCAAAAAATGGGCAGAAGATATGAACAGACACTTCTCCAATGAAGACATACAAATGGTTATCAGACACATGAAAAAATGGTCATCATCACTAGCCATCAGGGAAATTCAAATTAAAACCACATTGAGATATGACCTTACACCAGTTAGAATGGCCAAAATTAGCAAGACAGGAAACAACATGTGTTGGGGAGGATGTGGAGTAAGGGGAATCCTCTTCCACTGTTGGTGGGAATGCAAGTTGGTGCAGCCACTTTGGAGAACAGTGTGGAGATTCCTCAAGAAGTTAAAAATAGAGCTTCTCTATGACCCTGCAATTGCACTACTGGATATCTACCACAAAGATACAGATGTAGTGAAAAGAAGGGTCATCTGTACCCCAATGTTCATAGCAGCAATGGCCACAGTCACCAAACTGTGGAAAGAACCAAGATGCCCTTCAATGGACGAATGGATAAGGAAGATGTCGTCCACATACACTATGGAGTTTTATGCCTCCATCAGAAAGGATGAATACCCAACTTTTGTAGCAACATGGACAGTACTGGAAGAGATTATGCTGAGTTAAATAAGTCAAGCAGAGAGAGTCAATTATCATATGGTTTCACTTATTTGTGGAGCATAACAAATAACATGGAGGACAAGGGGAGACGGAGAGGAGAAGGGAGTTGAGGGAAATTGGAAAGGGAGGTGAACCATGAGAGACCATGGACTCTGAAAAACAATCTGAGGGTTTTGAAGGGGTGGGGGGTGAGAGGTTGGGGGAGCCAAGTGATGGGTATTAGAGAGGGCACGGATTGCATGGAGCACTGGGTGTGGTGCAAAAACAATGAATACTGTTATGCTGAAAAAAATTAATTAATTTTAAAAAATTTTGTATGGAATCAGAAGAGACCCTGAATCACTAAGGAAATGTTGAAAAGCAAAAATGAAACTGGGGGCATCACGTTACCTGATTTCAAGCTTTACTACAAAGCTGTGATCACCAAGACAGCATGGTACTGGCATAAAAACAGACACATAGACCAGCGGTACAGAGTAGAGAGCCCAGTTATGGACCCTCAGCTCTATGGGCAAATAATATTCAACAAAACAGGAAAAAAATATGCAGTGGAAAAAAGACAGTCTCTTCAATAAATGGTGCTTGGAAAACTGGACAGCTATATGTAGAAGAATGAAACTCAACCATTCTCTTACACCTCACACAAAGATAAAATCAAAATAGATAAAAGACCTCAAGATGAGACAGGAATCCATCAGAATCCTAGAGGAGAACATAGGCAATAACCTCTTCGATATCAGCCACAGCAACTTCTTTCAAGATATGTCTCGAAAGGCAAAGGAAACAAAAGCAAAATGAACTTTTGGGACTTCATCAAGATCAAAAGCTTCTGCACAAGAAAGGAAACATTTAAGAAAACAAAATGACAACCCACTGAATGGGAGAAGATATTTGAAAATGACAGTACAGACAAAAGGTTGATATCCAGGACCTATAAAGAACTCCTCAAACTCAACACACACAAAACAGACAATCATATCAAAAAATGGGCAGAAGATATGAACAGACACTTCTCCAATGAAGACATACAAATGGCTATCAGACACATGAAAAATGGTCATCATCACTAGCCATCAGGGAAATTCAAATTAAAGCCACATTGAGATACGACCTTACACCAGTTAGAATGGCCAAAATTAGCAAGACAGGAAACAACATGTGTTGGGGAGGATGTGGAGAAAGGGGAACCCACTTACACTGTTGGTGGGAATGCAAGTTGGTGCAGCCAGTTTGGAGAACAGTGTGGAGATTCCTCAAGAAATTACAAAGAGAGCTTCCCTATGACCCTGCAACTGCACTACTGGGTATTTACCCCAAAGATACAGATGTAGTGCAAAGAAGGGCCATATGTACCCCAATGTTTATAGCAGCAATGGTCGCCAAACTGTGGAAAGAACCAAGATGCCCTTCAATGGACGAATGGATAAGGAAGATGTGGTCCATATACACTATGGAGTATTATGCCTCCATCAGAAAGGATGAATTCCCAACTTTTGTAGCAACATGGATGGGAGTGGAAGGGATTATGCTGAGTGAAGTAAGTCAAGCAGAGTCAATTATCATATGGTTTCACTTATTTGTGGAGCATAGCAAATAGAATAGAGGACAAGGGGAGATGGAGAGGAGAGGGAGATGAGGGAAATTGGAAGGGGAGGTGAACTATGAGAGACTATGGACTCTGAAAACAATCTTAGGGTTTTGAAGAGGCATGGGGTGGGTGGTTGGGGGAACCAGGTGGTGGGAATTAGGGAGGGCACAGATTGCATGGAGCACTGGATGTGGTGCAAAACCAACGAATACTGTTGTGCTTAAAAGAAATAAAAAAATTTTTAAAAAATGGCCTCTGCACGCTCTTTTAAATTACAAGTGTTTCAGTTAGCCTTCCAAAATTACTTTGATGTATATGCATTTTATACTATACTCTGCATATGCTTTTATTATAATGATATTACATAACACATATTAAATTAATCACTGTTTATCTTTTCCCTAAACCTTTTTTGATGTTCAAAATAATACTAATCAATGATTTAAATAGGTTTCTATATAAGGCTCTCATTTATCCAAGATAATTATAGATCTCAAGGTTTCTTTGCGTACTCAGAGTTTTCGTAGAAGATTGATCAAGCTGTCAATGAAAAGTAGCCATTGGTTCCTCCCTTTATCACACAAATGCTTAAGTAAGCCTCTATTCAATTTACTCTTCCATTAACAGTGTAATAATCTGTCCTCAGTTCTCCAAAGATTTTCAGCATCATTCAGACACCAACTGGCCATATCAAGTCATATGATTAATTAAAGTCCAATTTACATGGAAACTAAACAAAGACTACAAAGAGAATTTAACAGCCTGTTGACAGTTTAAAATATGATTAATTAAACATTTCAAAAGACTATGAAGGACCTAAAAGTTACACTTCCAGATCATGACCTGCAATAATTTTCAATTGATTATAATACCCTAGACTCTAAGCTAATATTGACATCACTGGCTAGTTTGAGTGACCTCACATGAGCTCCACATGTAAAGCATATGCAAATATTGAATTATAAGTAAACATTTTTCTAAAGTTGAAAACATTAAATTAAGAGCCATTAAAAGTACAGCACAATCTAACAATCTGGCTCATTTGGTAACATGCCAGAAATGTATAGACTTTTTTAAAAATTAACATATAATGAATTATTTGTTTCAGGGGTACAGGTCTGTTAATCATCAATCTTACACAATTCACACCATTCACCATAGCACATACCCTCCCCAGTGTCCATAACCCAGCCACCCTCCCCCTCCCCCACCAAGCCCTAGCAGCCCTCAGTTTGTTTCCTGAGATTAAGAGTCTTTTATGGCATGTCTCCCTTCTTAGTCCTATCTTGTTTCATTTTTTTTCCTCCCTACCCCCAAAACCTCCTGCCCTGACTCTCAAATTCCTCATATCAGAGAGATCATATGATAATTGTCTTTCTCTGAATGACTTATTTTGATTAGCATAATACCCCCTAGTTCCATTCACATAATTGCAAATGGCAAGATTTCGGGGGTTTTTATGACTGCATGGTATTCCTGTGTGTGTGTGTGTGTGTGTGTGTGTGTGTGTGTGTGTGTGTACATTAAACACATGTGTACATTAATGTACACACACACACATATGGATAAAGAAGATTTGGTGTGTGTATGCACACATATGTATACATATATACATATACATATATATTCTTTATTCATTCATCTGCAAATTGATATCTAGGTTCTTTCCATAGTTTGGCTATTGTGAACATTGCTGCTATAAAAATTTGGGTGCACATGCCCTTTCAGATCACTACATTTGTATCTTTAGGGTAAATACCCGATAGTGTGATTGCTGGGTCATAGGGTAGATCTATTTTCAACTTTTTGAGGAACATCCATACTTCTATCCAGAGTGGGCTGTACCAGCTTGCATTCTCACCAAAAGTGTAGGTGGGTTCCTCTTTCTCCACGCCCTCACCAACATCTGTCATTTTCTGACTTGTTAATTTCAGTCATTCTTACTGGTGTGAGGTGGTATCTCACTGTTTTTGATTTGTATTTCCCTCATGCTGAGTGATGTTGAGCACTTTTTCATGTGTCTGTTGACCATTTGGATGTCTTCTTTGCAGAAATGTCTGTTCATGTCTTCTACCCATTTCTTGATTGGATTATTTGTTTTTTGGGTGTTGAGCTTGATAAGTTCTTTATAGATTTTGGATGCTAGCCTTTTATCTGATATGTCATTTGCAAATGTAATGTCCCATTCTGTTCATGGTCTTTTGACTTTGTTGACTGTTTCCTTTGCTGTGCCAAAACTTTTTATCTTGGTTAAGTCCCAATAGTTCATTTTTGCCCTTGCTTCCCTTGACTTTGATGATGTTTTTATGAAGAAGTTGCCATAGCTGTGATCAAAGAAGTTGTTGCCTATATTCTGCTCAAGGATTTTGATGTATTCCTGTCTCACATTGAAGTGTTTCATCCATTTTTTTTAAAGATTTTATTTATTTATTTGACAGAGAGAGATCACAAGTAGGCAGAGGCAGGCAGAGAGAGAGAGAGAGGAGGAAGCAGGCTCCCTGCTGAGCAGAGAGCCCAATGCGGGACTCAATCCCAGGACTCTGAGATCATGACCTGAGCCGAAGGCAGCGGCTTAACCCACTGAGCCACCCAGGAGCCCTGTTTCATCCATTTTGAGTCTATTTTTGTGTGTTGTGTAAGAAAATGGTTCAGTTTCATTATTCTGCATGCAGCTGACCAATATTTCCAACACTATTTGTTGAAGAGACTGTCCTTTCTCCATTGGACATTCTTTCTTGCTTTGTCAAGGATTAATTGACCATAGTGTTGGGGGTCCATTTCTGGGCTCTCTACTCTGTTCCATTGATCTATGTGTCTTCCTTTGTGCTGGTACTGTACTGTCTTGATGATTGCAGCTTTGTAGTAGAGCTTGAAGTCTGGAATTTTGATGCTGCCAACTTTGGTTTTCTTTATCAAATTTCACAGTGTAGGGATAGAGGGTACATACCCCAAAGCACAAAAGCCATCTATGAAAAACCCATAGCAAATATCATTCTCAATGTGGAAAAACTGAGAGATTTCCCCCTAAGGTCAGGAACATGCCAAGACTGTCCACTATCACCACTGCTAGTGAACATAATATTAGAATTCCTAGCCTCAACAATCAAACAACACAAAGAAATAAGAGGCATTTGAATCAGCAAAGAAGAAATCAAAATCTCACTCTTTGCATGATACTTTATGTGGAAAACCCTAAAGACTCCAGTCCAAAACTGCTAGAACTCATACAGGAATTCAGTAAAATGTCAGGATATAAAATCAATGTGCAGAAATCAGCTGCATTTCTATACACCAACAGAAAGAGAAATCAAGGAGTTGATCCCATTTACAATTGCACCCAAAGCCATAAGATACCTAGGAATAAACCCAACCAAAGAAGCAAATAATCTGTATTTAGAAAACTATAAAGTACTCATGGAAAAAAAAAATGAGACACAAAGAAATGGAAAAGCATTCCATGTTCATGGATTGGAAGAAGAAATATTGTGGAAATGTCTATGCAACCTAAAGCAATCTATACATTTTATGCAATCCCTATCAAAATACCATCTTTTTTTCCAAATAATGGAACAAATAATCCTAACATTTATATGGAGCAAGAAATGTATAGACTTTTAAAAGTATGGGAATTAAATTATTTTTTTAAATCACCAAAATGGGTCATTGCTTTCCTGTTAACCGCAAGGTCATCGTGCTAGCTACTATAAAGCATTATTTCTCAAGCATCTTGGTATTCCAGCAACTCTTATAACTCTTATGTAAGTGAATAACACCACCTCTTCCTAGCTATTAAGGCTACAAACTTCAGTAATAGTCTAATACTCCTAAAATCCCACAGTCATTTGATTTCCAAGTCATGTTGACCTCTATAACATTTTCCCATTTCTAGTCAGGTACCAATCCTGTAATACTTGTTTTGTATGCTGTCTTTCTGGTTGGTTCTCCTAAGCCATATAATTTGCCTTTCTACTCCAATTTTAGGACTTTAGTGGCTATTTAATATCTCCAAAATAAAATACAAACTCTTCAGTTCCATTTGAAGTTACATTTCTAGCTTTGTTATCTCAGGATATTTTTCTATGTATGCTCTACTCTAGCCTTACTGGACTAATTGCAGCACTCTACAATTTGAATTCACCTTAGCTTACTCTTATTCATGCCTCCATCTGGAAACTACCTCTTTAACCCTACCTTCAGCAGTTTGAATATATCATATTATTCCCTTCTGGCTTGCAAAGTTTCTGTTGGGAAATCTCCTGCTAGCTTTATGGGTCTTCCCTTGTAAGTTAAGGACTATTTTGTTTTGCTGCATTTAAGGTACTTTTTTAAAAAATCACTATATTTTCCTAATTTAATTACAGATGACTTGGTGTTGGCCTGCTATTGATGATTTTGATGGAAGTTCTGTGTTCCTATGGGATCTGGGTATCTCTTTCCTTCCCCAGATTAGAGAAGTGGTCAGCTATTAGTTCTTCAAATTTTTTAGAAGATTTTATTTATTTATTTGGCAGAGAGAACACAAACAGGGGGAGCAGCAGGCAGAGGGAGAGGCAGGCAAAGGAAGAGAGAGCCTGAGGCCGGGCTTAATCTCAGGACCCTGGAATCATGACCTGAACTGAAGCCAAAGACTTAACCAATTGAGCCACCTAGGCACCCTTAAATACATTTTCTGCCCACTTTCTGTCCTCTTCTTCTTCTTGGACTCCTATAATATGAATGCTATTGCATTTGATAGAGTCACTGGTTTCCCTAAGTCCATTCTCATTTTGCGTAATTCTTTTTCTCTTCTTGTTCAGTTTAATTGCTTTCTATTACTTTTTCTTCCAGGTAATTAATTTGTTCCCCTGCTTCTTCTGATCAGCTGTTCATTGCATTAAGAATGTTTCTAATATGATTTATTAGACTCTTCATCTCTGATTTATTCTTTTTAACTCTTCTTTCTCTGTGGTAGAGTCTCACTGATATCTTCTACTTTTTCTCAACCTCAGTGAGTTCCTTATCATTGTTGCTTTAAGTTTTCCTTCAGGCATGTTAATTATATATACTTTTTTTCACTTATATTTTAGGCTGTGGCTTTATCTTGTCCTTTTATTCTTCTGTCCAGGAAATATTTACGACTCTGCCTTCTTCTGTGCTAGAAAATGAAGTTATGTCTCCTGCTTCTGAAAGTAATGACCTTATGCAGAAAATGTGGTGTTGTGTGAAGGGCCTAGGTATATCCAGGAGTGTCGTTGGTGTGTGCTACATGTGCTCTGCCACTGGCTGCTCTTTCCTTAAGGCCATTCATCTGCAGAGATTTTTCTTGCCTGCTGTAGGCAGTGTTTTGTCTCTCATTTGAATATGGTTGGTTTTAATTAGGTGTGTTCTGGTTGGCTTCTGAAATGAGACTTAACACTACCTTTATTAGAACTGAGCCACTGTAAAACTCTCTGGTAGGGTAAAGTGGTGGGGGCTATAATTTGTGCTGGTCTTTGGCCGAAGGAGTCCTCTGAGCTTGAATGAAGCAAGTGTGACTTAGTAGGGCATATCCAACAGAGCACATGAGAGAGGCTTGGTGTAAGCAAGTTAGGTATCCAGTGTTAGCACTACACTGCTCCCTGTTTATGCTGAAAAACTTGGGAGGGAAATGGGGCCAGTCAGCTCCTTCATTCTCAGAGAGGTATCTCAGTGAATGCTGCCAATTAGGAAACTGCTCAGAGAACAGTGACTAATCTCTTTACTATGTGCCCCAGATGCTCTTCAGATCACTCCATGCTGCCTGGCCCTGGGTCATTTTCTTGCCTTCTCTCCAGGAACAAAGCATTGATCTCCAGGTTCTATCCCAGGCACAGCCCCTGAACTTTCAAGCTCCAGGCTTTAGGTCCTGCTGGTTGCAAGAACTCGCAAAATTCAGTCACTCTTTCTTTTTCTTTTTTTTTTTTTTTCTCCCAAACCAGTGGCTATGGGGAAATATTTTCCTTGTGTGATCCCATTTGCTCCACTCTCTTCTGCCCTTCTCCAGGACCATGACTCCCTCACCTTTGCAGCAGCTGTGATCTGGTTCTTCAATAACCCTCATATTTGCACTTCTTACCTTCTTTGATGTGACCTCTTCTTTCTTGTTACGGAGGGTTTTTTTTTTCTGTCAGCTTTAAGGTGATTTCTGGAGTATTTAGGATGATTTGGTAGTTATATAGTCGTGTTTACAGTATGTGGTGAAAAGAAGATCCTCCTAGTTTGCCATCACTTTCTAAGCTAAGTATAAATTCTTTAAATATTTTGGATATTTATACCTTATGGGGCATATCATTTCTAAATATATTCTTCCATTCAGTAGGCTGTCTTTTGTCCTGTTGAGGTTTTCCTTTGCTATGAAAAAGATTTTTATTTTGATGCAATCTCAATCATTTATTTTTTAAAATTCCCCTTGCCTTATGAGACATACCTAGAAAAATGTTGTCACAACTTATGGCAAAGAAATTACTACCTGTGTTCTCTTCAAAGATTTCTGTAGTTCCAAGTCTCAAATTTAGTTCTTTAATCCCTTTTGAGTTTGATTTTGGTGTTAGGAAGTGGTGCAATTTCATTTTATATATGTAGCTGTCCAGTTTTCCCAGCACCATTTATTGAAGAGGCTCTCTTCCTCATTGTACATTATTGCCTTCTTTGGCATAGATAAATTGACCATATAATAAGGGATTTATTTCTAGTTTTTCTGTTTGTTCCTTTGATCTACAAATCTATTTTTGTTCCAGTATCATTCTGTTTTGATTACTACAGCTTTGTAATGTATCTTGAAACCCAGAATTGTGATACCCCCAGCTTTGTGTTCTTTGTCTCATGATTGCTTTTTCTTTTGTGGTGCCACAAATATTTTAGTATTATTTGTTTCAGTTTGTGAAAAGTGCTGTTGATATTTTGGTAGAGAGTTCATTGAATCTCTAGATTGCTTTGTGTAGCATGGACATTTTAACAACATTGGTTCTTCCAATCCATGTGAATGGAATATCTTTCCAATTGTTTGTGTCATCTTCAGTTTATTTCCTTAGTGTTTTGTGGTTTTCAGGATATAGGTCTTTTATCTCTTTGGTTAAATTTATTCCTAATAAAACATCTACTTGGGGAAACTGTAAATGAATTTTTCATAAAATTTCTTCCTGCTTCTTTGTTATTTGTGTAAAGAAATGCTACAGATTTCTGGATTTTATTTTTTAGTCTGAAAATTTACTGAACTAATTTATTACTTCTAGTAATTTTTGGTGGAATTTTAAGGTTTTTGTGTATAGTATCATGTCATCTGCAAATAATGAAACTTTTGCTTCTTCCTTAACTATTTGTATATCTATTTCTTTTTTCTTGTCTCATTATTGTGGCTAGGATTTTCAGTACTCACTTGATAAAAATGAGAAGATTAGACATCCTTTTTTGTTCCTAATATTAGAGGAAAAGCTCTCAGCTTCTTTTGATTAAGATGTTACCTGTGGGTTTTTCATATATAGCTTTTAGTATTTTGAGATATGTTCCCTCTACAACACCACTTTTGTTGAGAATTTTTTTATAATGAAATGGCATTAATTTTTTAAATACATTTTCTGCATGTATTTAAATGGTCATATGATTTTTATCCTTGGTTTGTTGATGTGGTGTATGGTGGTGATTGATTTGTGGATATTGAACCATTCTTGCATCCCCTGAATAAATCCTACTTGGTCATGTTGAATAATCCTTTTAATGTATTGTTGTATGTAGTTTGCTAATATTTTGTTGATGGTTTTTGCATATATGTTCATCAGGGATATAGATCTGTAGTTTGTTTTTGTTTTTGTTTTAAATGGTGTTTACCTGGTTTTGGTATCAGGGTAACTCTGGCCTTATATAATGTATTTGAATTTTTTTTCCTCTTCAATTTTTTGGGACAGTTTGAGGAGAATAAGCATTAATTCCTCTTTAAATATTTGGTAGAGTTTGCCTCTGAAGCCATCTGGTCTGGGACTTTTTTTTTTAGGGGGGTTATGTTTACATTACTGATTTAGTTTCATTACTTGTTATCAGTCTGTTCAGATTTTCTATTTCTTCATGGTTCAGATTTTCTATTTCTTCATGGTTCAGGTTTGAAAGATTGCCTATCCTTCTGTTGTTGGATAAAATATTCTATAAAATTCCATTAGAGCTAGTTGATTAATGTTGCTTTTCAGTTCAATTATGCTTTTCCTGAATTCCTGTCCTGGACCAGATAACCAGGCTCAACTTGGAATTAAGTTATATTTACTGTTTCCTGTAGCTGTTGTTAGTGGTAATTTCTTGTCCTCCTTATTATCTTTGGTGTGTCCTAAAGAATCCAAATTCAATTTGGTATAAGGACTTCAGTTTCCTCAGTTGCAATCCACTGTTCTTATATAGAGCCTTATTGTGGTGGTGGTAATATGTGTAAGGAGGAGAAACATGATTAGATTTCAGTCTCTTAATGAGTCTGTGTCTTTGGGTTATGATTTTCACAAAGGATTTTTAGCTTTTATCTCTCTTAGGTGAGAGAGGAAGACTAGAGGGGGCTAAAGTTGAGTATTTCTCTTTTCACACAGGAAATGTTAAAGGGGCTAGAGAAGTGCATGTCCCTTACCTCACATTAATGATTACAGGATGCTGGACTTTAATATATCCTCTCCCCCATAGCAGTTAGGCCCTGGTAAAACAAAGTAGTTTTGGAAAAGCAGTTTCCTTTGAGGGTTGGCCTTTGTTGAGGTGAACAGAACATTTTGGGCATATTTTGAAATGGGTACTTCTGTCTCCCAGCACGAAACATGAAAGGCATTTTCTCAGGTCATCACCATGAGAACCTCAAGGTGCTCCTGGAATTAAGACTTGTGAATGTGCAGAGACCCACTAAGAATTGGCCCCCAGGGGTTTTTATCTCTCATGGTAGGTCCAAACAAAATCTCTATCAATTTAAATATTTCTACGAGACTCTAGCTGTGGCTTCTGCTCCCTGTAAGCTCTGATTTTCTGTATCTGCCTATATCTTCAATTTGGGGGCTAGCTCTGCCCTGTGAATTCAATCTCTGATGGATTTAAAAGAGTTTTTTATCTTGCTTTGATGAGGAGTTGACTTCTAAACTTGTCAGACCAGAAACCAGAAGTCTTCCAAATTTTCCTGCTTTATGAAATAAGTCAACTTTAATCAGTCCTTTTTTCAACTTCTCATAACACAATGTTTATAACTTTCTTGGCATTTATTTATCTTTGCTTAACATTTCATTTCTATGTACCTTTTACATTTGAGTTTATAACATTTTTAAAGTAAGACTCATTCTGTATGCTTAAAACTGACAGATTTCATTAAGATTTAAGACATCATATTAAAATATTTCAGAATTTCTCTGTTCTGTTGTTTTAATCCTAAGGCTTAGTGAGAGACTGAAAATCTCATGGAAAGAAATAATGAAAGTTTCCTCTCAGATTCCTGCTTATAAAAAAATTAGGATTTAAAAAGGAAAAGTGGTGTTTTAGTAAAGTAATGTATATAAGGCACACTTTCCTACAGAAAGACTTCTGAGTTTTTGAAGTTCCTAAAAACATTATCTAAACCTGAATTTGTATACATTAGCTAAAATTCGATTAATGAGTAATAATAATACTTATAATGTAAAGAGTTATTACTGTATGCAAGTCACTAACAGCTTTTCTTTTGTTATTTTTAGCACTCACAATAACCTTACCTAATAGGCATATTTTTATTCTTCCTTTGTAGTTGTGGACACTGTGGAGACTTGGAAAAATTAGATGAATTCTCCAAGGTCAAATAATAGCATGGAATTCAAAAGAAGTGGATTTCAAACCTAAGTTTATGTGACTATAGACAACTTTCTTAATTACTCTGTTACATGACTTCCCATGTATCTTTACTCTGCTACATGCCCTCTCAATCTATCTTTACTCTATAAAACCCACAGTTTCAAATAAATCCCTCTAAACCTATCCTTATGACTTCAAAGTGTTGAACACCGTGGAAGGAAAATGTACTAATCCTGCTTGACCAAGGTTTGTAGTGGGTCTTGTGTGGTATTTTTCTCAACACACCAAATTTGAAAGGACAAAATACATACTATTGGTCAGTAAGTGGTTCTGCTGCAGTGGATTGAGGGCAGGAGTACCCCCAAGGCCTGAATGGCTAGCCAGGGCTGCATGAGCAAGTCCATGTTGGGGTCCAGGAGCAGCAAGAGAAGATTGCATCTTATCCTTATCCCAGGAGGATTCACTTCCACCTGAAAAACATTTATATGAATAGATTGTAATTTGGCAACTTTTCATGAGAGGCTTTTTGAAAATTCCCTTTTAGGGGTGAAATTATTAATCTTAATACTTAGAAAATCCTTATTAAACATAGGGAACTAATTTTTATAATCTGTTCAAAAAGTTTCAATAACCTTGGATTTAAGCTGCTTCTGAGAACACTAAACAACTCTCACTAATGATATAGTTACAGGTAGTCTAAACAAATCAAGAATCATAATGAATAGCTTTTGAAAGCACTAACTTGTCAAAGGCCATTAACTGACTACTACAGCCTCCCATTCTAGTGATGCCAATGTGTCTCCCTCTCCCCTGGCTAAGGAACAAAGACACTTATTGAGGGCAGCAAACTTTGGTGCTGGCTCTTTGCTGTGATTTATCATAAACTTTCAACCACTGCATGGTCATGCAACTGCTCTAATGGGACAAACCAACAAATACAAAAGCATAGTGACCCTCTCCAGGTCTGTTCCATGTGGGTCCATAACATTTAGAGTTTTGAAACCCAGGTTCATGCCCAAGATAAAACACAAGAGTAGTATACCACGTGGCAGGCAGATAACTCAAACACAGACAAGGTGAAGACAAGGATCTGATGGAAGCTGGGGACAAAAGAGGGATGATTATTCACTCTTCTGTGAGGGTTTCCTAAAGAGTGATGGGTTCAAACTCTCCACTCCAGGGAGGAGAAAGGGGAGCAAAGCCATTACCCTCCCTGCACTGCAACATAGACCAACTTCAGTGAATAACAACACAGTGTCGTGCAGTGGAGACTGGAGTTGCTTGCATTAAGCCCTACAGGTGTATGTTTACTAGGGCATATTGGCCTGAAAATCAGCCCAGAAGCTCCCTTCCCCAGAAGACCAACACAAACTCTTCACACGCACCAAATTTACTGATAATAGAGGGCTGCAAAACTTTAGCTATAGGGGAAATGGGATCTAGATTCTTTCTTTAGATCTTTTGATGGCTGCATAGTATTCCATTGTGTATATATACCACATCTTCTTGATCAGATCTAACTTCTTTTAAAAAGCAGACCAAACACACCTAGGTAAAACTTGCCACACAGTGGACAAAGCCCAAACACCTCCCAATACAGACAAGAAGAAACTATGCAAAGGATTTACCTGAGGATAGGGGCAATCAAAACATGACATAATAATGCATATAAGACCTCTGCCCTAGTTTCTGGACCTCTTCTTAATATAGCCATTACTCACAGGAACACAAATAAACAGGCTTTCCTAACAATCTCACACACACACACACACACACACACACACACACAAGAACAGTGACCTAGACAAAATGACAAGATGTAGGAATTCACCTCTAAAGAAAGAACAGGAAGAAGTAATGGCCAGGAATTGAATCAAAACTGGTATAAGATGTATGAAACAGATGTTAAAACAACAATTATAAGGATAGTAGCTGGGCATAAAAAAAAAAAAAAAACATTGAAGACACTAAAGAATCCCTTACTGCGGGGCACCTGGGTGGCTCAGTGGGTTAAGCCTCTGCCTTTGGCTCAGGTCATGATCTCAGGGTCCTGGGATCAAGCCCCGCATTGGGCTCTCTGCTCAGCCGGGAGCCTGCTTCCCCCCTCTCTCTCTGCCGGCCTCTCTGCCTACTTGTGATCTCTCTCTCTGTGCAAATAAATAAATAAAATCTTAGAAAAAAAAAAGAATCCCTTACTGCAGAGATTTTAAAAACCTAAAAAACTAGTCAGGCTAAAATTAAAAATGCTATAACGGAGATGCAAACCCAACTGGAGGCCATGAAAATGAGGATGGAAGAAGCAGAGGAATGAATCACTGGTTTAAAAGATAAAATTATGGAAAATAATGAAGCTAAACAGGGAAGGAAAAGTATTAGATCACAAATGTAGACTTAGAGAGCTCAGCAACTTCTTAAAGCATAACATTCCTATCATAAGAGTTCCAGAAGAAGAGAAAGAAAAAGTGGCAAACGTTTTATTCGAGTAAATTATAGATGAAAAGTTGCCTAATCTGGGGAAGGAAACAAATAGCAAAATCCAAGGTGCATGGAGAACTCCAATTAAATTCAACAGATGCCAGCCATCACCAAAACATATCATAGTCAAATACACAAGATATATGCAGAAAAGGAAAGAATGTTGAAAGCAGCAGGAGGGGTGGGCCCTTAACATACGTGGGAAACACATTAGTTTCACAACAGATCTGTCCACAGAATTGTGGCAGGCTGGAAGAGGGTTGCATTATATATTTTGTGTACTGAATGGGAAGATATGCAGCCAAGAATACTTTATCCTGCAATCCTGTAATTCAGAATAGGAGAGATAAAGGTTTTCCCAGACAAACAAAAAATAAAGGAGGTCATGAGCATAAAATAAGCTCTACAAGAAATATTAAAGGGGGCTCTTTGAGTGGGGAAAAAAGACAAAAGCCAACAAAGAATAGAATGGAACAGAGAGCATCACCAAAAACACGAGCTATACAGGTAACACAATGACACTAAATTCATATCAACAATCATTCTGAAGATAAATGGACTAAATGCTGCAATCAAATGACAGAGGACATCAGAATGGATTAAAAAACAAGAACAAGGGGCACCTGGGTGGCTTAGTTGGTTAAGCGACTGCCTTCAGCTCAGGTCATGATTGCAGGGTCCTGGGATGGATCCCAACATCAGGCTCCCTGCTCAGCAGAAAGCCTGCTTCTCCCTTTCACACTCCTCTGTTAGTGTTCCTTCTCTTTCTGTGTCTCTCTCTCTGGCAAATAAATAAAATCTTGGAAAACAAATAATCTATATGCTGCTTATAAGAGACTCATTTTAGACCTAAAGCCACCTGCAGAGTGAAAGTGAGGGAATGCAGATTTCAGATATGAGATTTCAGATAGGAGATGGCAGAGTAATAGGGAGACCCTGAGCTTGTCTCATCCCATGGATACTGCTAGATCAACATCAAGTTATTTTGAACAACTAGAATATCAGTCTTAAGGTTAAGAAAACATTTTGCACAGGGGTGCCTGGGTGCTCATTCATTAAGTGTCTGCCTTTGGCTCAGGTCATGATCTCAGGGTCTTGGGTTTGAGTACCCATCAGGATTTCCACTCAACAATACTTCTCCTTCTCCCTCTTCCTATGACTGCTGCTCTCCCTGCTGTGCTTGCTCTCTCTCTATCAAATAAGTAAATAAAATATTTTTTTTTAGAAAAGAAATCATTTTTCACAAAAAGAGGGAGAAAGATAATGTGACAAATGCAAGGCTCAGAGACATGAATTGGATGAGAGAAAAACCATAGTGCTGTGGAGGGGAGGGAGCCCTTTTGGGGGAAAGAAATTAGGGAGAGAGGGAGAGAGTGGGAGAAAGAGCAATGTATGGGGCTCATGAAAGATACTGCGTGTGAGGATTCCCTGGGTCACAGTGAGAGATGATGGTCCCCTTCCTAAAGAAGAATGTATTTGCCTTTTCAAGGACAAAGAGGGTATATTGCCTCTCTAGTGCCATTCAGTGGCTGTTGAACAGCAGGGAACGAAGGCATACACAGAGGGCAGATAACCTGGTTTCACAATAGATTCTAGGGATCTGCACAGTCATGCAATTGCTTTTCTGGGTGCAGGGCTGTGAGGCTCTTATGGGGGAGGGAGATGGGTCTGCATGTTGTCAGGTCTTTCATATTTGGAGTTTTGAATACCAGCCACGGACCAGAGATAAATACAGAACTGTAGTACTGGGCAATCTGATGGCACAGGCACAGACTGGTTGAGCGCAATGATCTGACAAAAGCCTGGGACATTGGAGGGAAGATTGTTTGCTGTTTGTGAGGGTTTCCTGAACAGTGGTGGCCCCCAAATTCCACTCCCTGGGGATGAGTGCAGATTGACACAATCTTCCACCCTCACCAACCAGGCCAACAGTGTGTTTGGACTTCAGAGAAAAAACAGCCCCCCCACCAGTGGAGGTTGTAGTCACATACACCAAACCACTCCTCCCTGTGCCTGGCAGGGGCAACTTTACTAGGACAGGTCTGACTGTAAGCCTGAGCAATGAGCCTCTCCCCAAGACGAACAAATCAGGGCACCCACATGTACCAAGTCTACTGATAATAGAGTGCTCCAAATCATCAGCTTCAGTTATGGTAGACAAAAGATCAGATTTTTTAAAATTCTTATTTATTTGGTAGGAGGAGTCAAGATGGCGGAGAAGTAGCAGGCTGAGACTGCTTCAGCTAGCCGGAGATCAGCTAGATAGCTTATCTAAAGATTGCAAACACCTGAAAATCCATCGGCAGATCGAAGAGAAGAAGAGCAGCAATTCTGGATACAGAAAAACAACCACTTTCTGAAAGGTAGGACCGGTGGAGAAGTGAATCCAAAGCGACGGGAACATAGACCCCGGGGGGAGGGGCCGGCTCCCTGCAAGCGGCGGAGCAACGGTGCACAAAATCAGGACTTTTAAAAGTCTGTTCCGCTGAGGGACATCGCTCCAGAGGCTAAACCGGGGCGAAGCCCACGCGGGTTCAGCGTGGCCTCAGGTCCCGCAGGGTCACAGAAGGATCAGGGGTGTCTGAGTGTCGCAGAGCTTGCGGGTATTGGAACGGGAAAGCCAGCTACAGAGACAGAGCCGACAGTAAGCTCACAGCTCGGTGTTACCTTGAAGGGGTCGCAGGCTCGGTGAGCTCGGAGCGCGGCCGGAGGTCAGGCAGACGGGAGTAACTGGGCGCTGTTCTCTGAGGGCGCACTGAGGAGTGCAGCCCTGGACTCTCGGCTCCTCCGGGCCAGAGACCAGGAGGCCGCCATTAGTATTCCCGTCCTCTGGAACTCTACGGAAAGCGCTCAGGGAACAAAAGCTCCTGAAAGCAAACCCGAGCGGATTACTCACCCCGGCCCCAGGTAAGGGCGGTGTAATTCCGCCTGGGGCAAAGACACTTGAGAATCACTACAACAGGCCCCTCCCCCAGAAGATCAACAAGAAATCCAGCCGAGACCAAGTTCACCTACCAAGGAGTGCGGTTTCAATACCAAGGAGAGCAGCAGAATTCCAGAGGAGGAGAGAGCCATGCACGGAACTCATGGCTTTTTCCCTGTGATTTTTTTTTAGTCTTGCAGTTAATTTAATTTTTTTCTTTTTCTTTTTTTTTTTTTTTTTTTCTCGCCTTCGGGTAAAAATTTTTTTTTTTTTTTTTACTGTTACCTTTTTCTTTTTTAACGATTTTTTACTAGTTTATCTAATATATATATTTTTTTCTTTTTTACATTTTTCTTAGGTGTTTTCCTTTTTTTTTAAATTCTTTTCTTTTCTTTTCTTTTCTTTTTTTTTCTTTTTTCTTTTTTTTTTTTTCTTTCTTCCTTTTTGAACCTCTTTTTATCCCCTTTCTCCCCCCTCACGATTTTGGATCTCTTCTAATTTGGTTAAAGCATTTTTTCCTGGGCTTGTTGCCACCCTTTTAGTATTTTACTTGCCCCTTCATATACTCTTATCTGGACAAAATGACAAGACAGAAAAATTCAACACAAAAAAAAGAACAAGAGGCAGTACCGAAGGCTAGGGACCTAATCAATACAGACATTGGTAATATGTCAGATCTAGAGTTCAGAATGACAATTCTCAAGGTTCTAGCCGGGCTCGAAAAAGGCATGGAAGATATTAGAGAAACCCTCTCGAGAGATATAAAAGCCCTTTCTGGAGAAATAAAAGAACTAAAATCTAACCAAGTTGAAATAAAAAAAGCTATTAATGAAGTGCAATCAAAAATGGAGGCTCTCACTGCTAGGATAAATGAGGCAGAAGAAAGAATTAGTGATATAGAAGACCAAATGACAGAGAATAAAGAAGCTGAGCAAAAGAGGGACAAACAGCTACTGGACCACGAGGGGAGAATTCGAGAGATAAGTGACACCATAAGACGAAACAACATTAGAATAATTGGGATTCCAGAAGAAGAAGAAAGAGAGAGGGGAGCAGAAGGTATACTGGAGAGAATTATTGGGGAGAATTTCCCCAATATGGCAAAGGGAACGAGCATCAAAATTCAGGAGGTTCAGAGAACGCCCCTCAAAATCAATAGGAATAGGCCCACACCCCGTCACCTAATAGTAAAATTTACAAGTCTCAGTGACAAAGAGAAAATCCTGAAAGCAGCCCGGGAAAAGAAGTCTGTAACATACAATGTTAAAAATATTAGATTGGCAGCTGACTTATCCACAGAGACCTGGCAGGCCAGAAAGAGCTGGCATGATATTTTCAGAGCACTAAACGAGAAAAACATGCAGCCAAGAATACTATATCCAGCTAGGCTATCATTGAAAATAGAAGGAGAGATTAAAAGCTTCCAGGACAAACAAAAACTGAAAGAATTGGCAAACACCAAACCAGCTCTACAGGAAATATTGAAAGGGGTCCTCTAAGCAAAGAGAGAGCCTACAAGTGGTAGATCAGAAAGGAACAGAGACCATATACAGTAACAGTGACCTTACAGGCAATACAATGGCACTAAATTCATATCTCTCAATAGTTACCCTGAATGTTAATGGGCTAAATGCCCCTGTCAAAAGACACAGGGTATCAGAATGGATAAAAAAACAAAACCCATCTATATGTTGCCTCCAAGAAACTCATTTTAAGCCCGAAGACACCTCCAGATTTAAAGTGAGGGGGTGGAAAAGAATTTACCATGCTAATGGACATCAGAAGAAAGCAGGAGTGGCAATCCTTATATCAGATCAATTAGATTTTAAGCCAAAGACTATAATAAGAGATGAGGAAGGACACTATATCATACTCAAAGGGTCTGTCCAACAAGAAGATCTAACAATTTTAAATATCTATGCCCCCAACGTGGGAGCAGCCAACTATATAAACCAATTAATAACACAATCAAAGAAACACATCAACAATAATACAATAATAGTAGGGGACTTTAACACTCCCCTCACTGAAATGGACAGATCATCCAAGCAAAAGATCAGCAAGGAAATAAAGGCCTTAAACGACACACTGGACCAGATGGACATCACAGATATATTCAGAATATTTCATCCCAAAGCAACAGAATACACATTCTTCTCTAGTGCACATGGAACATTCTCCAGAATAGATCACATCCTCGGTCCTAAATCAGGACTCAACCGGTATCAAAAGATTGGGATCATTCCCTGCATATTTTCAGACCACAATGCTCTAAAGCTAGAACTCAACCACAAAAGGAAGTTTGGAAAGAACCCAAATACATGGAGACTAAACAGCATCCTTCTAAAGAATGAATGGGTCAACCGGGAAATTAAAGAAGAATTGAAAAAAATCATGGAAACAAATGATAATGAAAATACAACGGTTCAAAATCTGTGGGACACAACAAAGGCAGTCCTGAGAGGAAAATATATAGTGGTACAAGCCTTTCTCAAGAAACAAGAAAGTTCTCAGGTACACAACCTAACCCTACACCTAAAGGAGCTGGAGAAAGAACAAGAAAGAAACCCTAAGCCCAGCAGGAGAAGAGAAATCATAAAGATCAGAGCAGAAATCAATGAAATAGAAACCAAAAAAACAATAGAACAAATCAACGAAACTAGGAGCTGGTTCTTTGAAAGAATTAATAAAATTGATAAACCCCTGGCCCGACTTATCAAAAAGAAAAGAGAAAGGACCCAAATAAATAAAATCATGAATGAAAGAGGAGAGATCACAACCAACACCAAAGAAATACAAACTATTATAAGAACATACTATGAGCAACTCTACGCCAATAAATTTGACAAACTGGAAGAAATGGATGCATTCCTAGAAACATATAAACTACCACAACTGAACCAGGAAGAAATAGAAAGCCTGAACAGACCCATAACCAGTAAGGAGATTGAAACAGTCATTAAAAATCTCCAAACAAACAAAAGCCCAGGGCCAGACGGCTTCCCGGGGGAATTCTACCAAACATTTAAAGAAGAACTAATTCCTATTCTCCTGAAACTGTTCCAAAAAATAGAAATGGAAGGAAAACTTCCAAACTCATTTTATGAGGCCAGCATCACCTTGATCCTAAAACCAGACAAGGATCCCACCAAAAAAGAGAGCTATAGACCGATATCCTTGATGAACACAGATGCGAAAATACTCAACAAAATACTAGCCAATAGGATTCAACAGTACATTAAAAAGATTATTCACCACGACCAAGTGGGATTTATTCCAGGGCTGCAAGGTTGGTTCAACATCCGCAAATCAGTCAATGTGATACAACACATCAATAAAAGAAAGAACAAGAACCATATGATACTCTCAATAGATGCTGAAAAAGCATTTGACAAAGTACAGCATCCCTTCCTGATCAAAACCCTTCAAAGTGTAGGGATAGAGGGCACATACCTCAATATCATCAAAGCCATCTATGAAAAACCCACCGCAAATATCATTCTCAATGGAGAAAAACTGAAAGCTTTTCCGCTAAGGTCAGGAACACGGCAGGGATGTCCATTATCACCACTGCTATTCAACATAGTACTAGAGGTCCTAGCCTCAGCAATCAGACAACAAAAGGAAATTAAAGGCATCCAAATCGGCAAAGAAGAAGTCAAATTATCACTCTTCGCAGATGATATGATACTATATGTGGAAAACCCAAAAGACTCCACTCCAAAACTGCTAGAACTTATACAGGAATTCAGTAAAGTGTCAGGATATAAAATCAATGCACAGAAATCAGTTGCATTTCTCTACACCAACAGCAAGACAGAAGAAAGAGAAATTAAGGACTCAATCCCATTTACAATTGCACCCAAAACCATAAGATACCTAGGAATAAACCTAACCAAAGAGACACAGAATCTATACTCAGAAAACTATAAAGTACTCATGAAAGAAATTGAGGAAGACACAAAGAAATGGAAAAATGTTCCATGCTCCTGGATTGGAAGAATAAATATTGTGAAAATGTCTATGCTACCTAAAGCAATCTACACATTTAATGCAATTCCTATCAAAGTACCATCCATCTTTTTCAAAGAAATGGAACAAATAATGCTAAAATTTATATGGAACCAGAAAAGACCTCGAATAGCCAAAGGGATATTGAAAAAGAAAGCCAACATTGGTGGCATCACAATTCCGGACTTCAAGCTCTATTACAAAGCTGTCGTCATCAAGACAGCATGGTACTGGCACAAAAACAGACACATAGATCAATGGAACAGAATAGAGAGCCCAGAAATAGACCCTCAACTCTATGGTCAACTAATCTTCGACAAAGCAGGAAAGAATGTCCAATGGCAAAAAGACAGCCTCTTCAATAAATGGTGCTGGGAAAATTGGACAGCCACATGCAGAAAAATCTAATTGGACCATTTCCTTACACCACACACAAAAATAGACTCAAAATGGATGAAGGACCTCAATGTGCGAAAGGAATCCATCAAAATCCTTGAGGAGAACACAGGCAGCAACCTCTTTGACCTCAACCGCAGCAACATCTTCCTAGGAACAACGCAAAAGGCAAGGGAAGCAAGGGCAAAAATGAACTATTGGGATTTCATCAAGATCAAAAGCTTTTGCACAGCAAAGGAAACAGTGAACAAAATCAAAAGACCACTGACACAATGGGAGAAGATATTTGCAAACGACATATCAGATAAAGGACTAGTGTCCAGAATCTATAAAGAACTTAGCAAACTCAACACCCAAAGAACAAATAATCCAATCAAGAAATGGGCAGAGGACATGAACAGACATTTCTGCAAAGAAGACATCCAGATGGCCAACAGACACATGAAAAAGTGCTCCATGTCACTCGGCATCAGGGAAATACAAATCAAAACCACAATGAGATATCACCTCACACCAGTCAGAATGGCTAAAATCAACAAGTCAGGAAATGACAGATGCTGGCGAGGATGCAGAGAAAGGGGAACCCTCCTACACTGTTGGTGGGAATGCAAGCTGGTGCAGCCACTCTGGAAAACAGCATGGAGGTTCCTCAAAATGTTGAAAATAGAACTGCCCTATGACCCAGCAATTGCACTATTGGGTATTTACCCTAAGGATACAAACGTAGTGATCCGAAGGGGCACATGCACCCGAATGTTTATAGCAGCAATGTCCACAATAGCCAAACTATGGAAAGAACCTAGATGTCCATCAACAGATGAATGGATGAAGAAGAGGTGGTATATATACACAATGGAATACTATGCAGCCATCAAAAGAAATGAAATCTTGCCATTTGCGACAACATGGATGGAACTAGAGCGTATCATGCTTAGCGAAATAAGTCAAGCAGAGAAAGACAACTATCATATGATCTCCCTGATATGAGGAAGTGGTGATGCAACATGGGGGCTTAAGTGGGTAGGAGAAGAATCAATGAAACAAGATGGGATTGGGAGGGAGACAAACCATAAGTGACTTTTAATCTCACAAAACAAACTGAGGGTTGCTGGGGGGAGGGGGTTTGGGAGAAGGGGGTGGGATTATGGACATTAGGGAGGGTATGTGCTTTGGTGAGTGCTGTGAAGTGTGTAAACCTGGTGATTCACAGACCTGTACCCCTGGGGATAGAGTATTATGCCTCCATCAGAAAGGATGAATACCCAACTTTTGTAGCAACATGGACGGGACTGGAAGAGATTATGCTGAGTGAAATAAGTCAAGCAGAGAGAGTCAATTATCATATGGTTTCACTTATTTGTGGAGCATAACAAATAGCATGGAGGACATGGGGACTTAGAGTGGAGAAGGGAGTTGGGGGAAATTGGAAGGGGAGGTGAACCATGAGAGACTATGGACTCTGAAAAACAATCTGAGGGTTTTGAAGGGACGGGGGGTGGGAGGTTGGGGTACCAGGTGGTGGGTATTATAGAGGGCACGGATTGCATGGAGCACGGGGTGTGGTGCAAAAATAATGAATACTGTTATGCTGGAAATAAAATAAAAAAATTAAAAAAAAAATTCTTATTTATTTATTCAAAAAGTTTTTTTTAATTTATTTTTTTATTTTCAGCCTAACAGTACTCATTATTTTTGCACCACAGTTTTTAATTTATTTTTTTTTTCTTCTCTCTCTCTCTCTCTCTTTCTTCTTTCTTTGGAATCAGGCTTATAGTTTTTTGTTCATTTGTTTGTCTGCTTGTTTAAGTCTCTCCTTTTGGGACAAGATCCTTTTTTTTGTTCCCTCTTCTTTATTCTGTCTTTGTTTTTCTTTGGAATCAGCTTATACTTTTTTTGTTTCTTTGTTTGCTTTTTTTTTTCCTTTTCCTTTTCACCTTTCTTGGATCAGGCTTCTTTTTTTTTTTTTTTAAGTCTTATATTAACAAACAAATCAAAGAACACCTAGTTAAAAGTCCAAACACTTCCCACTGCAAGCAAAGAGGAATTCTGCAGAGGACTGGATTTGTGGGAAAGAGCAGCCAAAACACAAAAGCAGAGTACAACAGCATACACCAGAAACACTTCCTGAAGTGACAGGACTACACGGTTTATGACCCTTTATTAATATGATATTACTCTCAGGAGCAAGAAACAAAAAGCTTTCATAACATGCAAGAGAGAGAAACCTAGACATAATGACAAGATAGAGGAATTCTCTCCAAAAGAAAGGTCAACAAGAAATGACAACCGGAGACTTGTTCAAAACAGATATAAGCAGTATATCTGAACAAGAATGCAGAACAATAGTCAAAACAATAGTATCTGGACTTGAAAAATCATAGGGAAATAATAGAATGAAATTGGACCACTTTCCTATATCATACACAAAACTAATTCAACATGAATGAAAGACTTAAGTGTAAGACAAGAATCAATCAAAATCCTAGAGGAGGATATAGTTAGCAACCAGTTGGACATGGGCTGTAGCAACATCTTGCTAGACACATCACAGAAGACAAGGGAAACTATTGGGACTTCATCAAAATAAATGAACTATTGGGACTTCATCAAAATAAATACCTTTTGCACAACAAAGGAAACAATCAACAAAACTAAAAAGCAACCTATGAAATGGGAGAAGATATTTGCAAATGATTTATTTGATAAAGGGCTAGAATCCAAAATCTATAAGTAACTTATCAAAGTCAACACCTCCAAAATAAATAATCTGGTTAAGAAATGGGCATAATACATGAGCAGATGTTTCTCCAAATAATACATACAGATGGCTAAACAGACACATGAAAAAATCCTTAACCTCACTCATTAGCAGGGAAATACAAATCAAAACCATAATGAGTTATCACCTCACACAGTGTCAGAATAGCTAAACTCAACAACACAGGAAACAACAGGTGCTGGCAAGGATATGGTGAAAGGGGAACTGTCTTGTACTGTTAGTGGGAATGCAAACTGGTGCAGCCAGTCTGCAAAACAGTAGGGAGGTTACTCAAAAAGTTAAACATAGAACTACCCTACAACCCAGTAATTGCACTGCTAGGTATTTATTCAAAGGGTACAAATGTAATAACTCAAAGTCACATGCACCCCAGTGTTTGTAACAATAGTATCAACAATAGTGAAATTATGGAAAGAGCCCAAATGTCCATTGTCTGATTAATGGATAAAGTAGATATAGGATATAGATACTGAGGAATATTACTCAGCCATTAAGAAGAATGAAGTCTTGCCATTTTCAATGACATGAATGAACTAAAGTGTAGTATGCTAAGCAAATAAGACAGTCAGAGAAAGACAAATACCATAGGGTTTCATTCATATGTGGAAGAAAACAGATGAACATATGGGAAGAGGGGAAAAAAAGAGAGGGAAACAAACCATTAAGAATCAGAGACTCTTAATGATAGAAAACTGAGGTTTGTTGGAACGTGACGGGTGGGTGTTAGGTTAAACTGGTGATGGGCATAAAGGAGGGCACATGTTGTGATGATCTGAGTGTTATATGTAATTGATGAATCATTAAGTTCTATTCCTGAAACTTTAACTGACTAGAATTTAAAATTTGAAACAAAAAGAAAAGAAAATGGATCTTGGATATCAACACTTTATCTGTTGCACCATTTGTGAATATATTCTCCCATTCCGTGGTTTGCCTCTTTGTTTTGTTGAGCAATGTCCACAATTGACAAACTATGGAAAGAGCCAAGATGCCCTTCAACAGATGAATGGATAAAGAAGATATGGTCCATATATACAATGGAATATTACTCAGCCATCAGAAAAGATGAATAACCAACTTTTGTATCAACATGGACAGGACTGGAGGAGATTATTCTGAGTGAAATAAGTCAATCAGAGAGAGTCAATTATCACATGGTTTCACTTACTTGTGGAACTAAGGAATAACATGGAGGACATTAGGAGAAGTATAAGAAAAGTCAGTTGGGGGAAATTGAGGGGGAGATGAACCATGAGAGACTGGGGACTCTGAGAAACAAACTGAGGGTTTTAGAGGGGATGGGTTTGGGGGGATGGGTGAGCCTGGTGGTGGGTATAAAGGAGGGCATGTATTACATGGAGCACTGGGTGTGGTACATAAACAACGAATCTTGGAACACTGAGAAAATAAAATAAAATTAAAATTAAATAAAACAAAATAAAATAAAATACATGGTAAAAAAAAGAAAGAAAGAAAATGGTTGTGTTGGCTACCCCATCTATTTGTGTGATGTAGTTCATTCATTCAGAGGTCAGTGGTCCTGATCCTATTCCCTTTCTGGAAATGTGACATTACCATGTCCACCTGGATTACTCTATCTCATATACTGCCTAAAACACTGACTCTGTTTTGTGAAGAGGTATGGGTCTGGGTATAGTGGACACTGTGTAAAATATGCACATTTACTCATTTATAAAAAATATAGATATCACATGCTCATATTCTTAACATTCAACTTCATAAATATTTTCACTTCTTTGAGATATTTCCAATGATTTGCTCATATGGATACCAATTTTTACACTCTGCTTTGTTACTTCAGATATCACATTTACCAAGTAAATATGCAATGGATAAATGTAAAGACTACATAATAGTCTACTGAGTTATTGTGCTATAATTTATTAAACATTGGATTTTGAGTGTGCTGTAAATTTGTCAGTATTCTGAATTATGCAGAGATACCAGGGATGTGTGCACACAGAGGAAAGACCATATAAAGACAAAGGTAGAAGTTGGCTTTCTGCAAGACGAGAAAAGAGGCCTCAGGAGAATCCACACCTGCTGACATTTTGATCTTAGACCATTAGCCTCCAAAACTATGTGAATATAAACTTGTTATTTAACTTACCACTCTGTATTGTCGTTGTCCTTTTGGGCTGTCATAGCAAAAACAACATAATAAAAATAGCATAGACTGGCAGATGTAGTGTATATTGAGGAGTCACATTCTGATTCTTAGATAGCCATATTCTCACTGTGACCTCCCATGGCATAAGGGATCTCTGGAGTTCCTTGAGGTCTATTTTATGAAAGTATTTATCACACTCATGACCTCTTAAAGGCCCTCAATATAAATACTATCACATTGGAGATTAAGATTTAACACATGAGGAGTACCTGGGTGGCTCAATAGGTTGAGTATGAGCAGAGTGGGAGAACCCTGTGTTAATCCAGCCCCATGTTTATGACTAGGTATCATCCACATCCAAGTCAATAAATCAGAGAGTGATTCAAAGACTGGCAGAACAAACTCCACAACTAAATACAGAGAAGAAGCTGCATCTTAAAGTTTAGGGAAGTCCGAAAGGTGGAGGAAGGTTGTCTACAAAAGGGAAGTAGCTGCGTGTAGGAAGAAGGCAGGGAAATGAACTCTCACACCAGGAGCTCATATGGGGAGGATTAATGCAGATAATATTTGGCTTTGAAAACCAGAGGGGCTGAATCCCATGAGTTTCTATAACCAGTGAGACTAGGACCTTAGAGCTTTAAAAGTCAGCTGATTCAGCATTGGGCTACCTGGGAGGGTGAGTGGTAACAGGGTCACCACCTTTAAAGACACAGCAACCTGCACAAAAGGACAACATAAAAAAGTAACTTACACAACACTGGGAACAAATGGGAGACATATCTGTTCTTACTGATTTTGGAGTGTGTTGGGGGACTTCTTTGAAAATGAGGGATCTGGCAGGCAACTTTCACTTCACCTGCCCTCTTGCATAAACAAAGGGCCACCTGTGGGCAGCTGGGAAGCATAGACACTTTCTACCTAACACACTAGCAATGCACAATGTCCACAAATTCTCTGGAGGACTCACCCACTCCAAGCCTGTTAACTTCAGCTCTAAGCTCACAGAAATTTTTGTTAAGTTGCACATGCATCACATGCAGCTGCCAGGTACACAGTTGCGACAATGTACTATGCCAAGACAACTTGCAGCACCAGCCCACATTGCTGAACCATGCTAAGTTGTGTCCAGCCATTGCCAAGCTGAGAGCCCAGCCTCACACCTACAGCCACACTGGTGTGCAGACCCAGCAGTCACACTTCTTGGGGGGATACAGCATAGTACTAATAGCTCAGAAAAAAATTTTTGCTAAAAATGCTGCCTCAATCCCAATTTCTCAAGCAGGCATGCCTTCTCAAAGCTGGCCTTCATGGGTCCCACTAACACCATAGACAGAAAACATTAGGCAGAGTCAGTGAAGATGATTGCACTGGAAGGAAAAGTGACTCAGACACAAGAGCAGGAAATTAGCAACATGCATAGGATACTCTCCTGAAGCTTCAGGTTCTGGTGAAGAAGGGACACTGCACTGCAGGTAATTTCAGGACCTCTTCTTCATAAAGTCTCTACTTTTGAAAGCAGAAGACATAATTGCCTGTCTTAACACAGAGAAACAGAGAAGCAGAGAAAAAGAGGAAACTGAGAAATTTATCCCAAATGAAAGAACAAGATAAGGCACAGCCAGATATCTAAGTGAAACAGATTTAAATAACATGTCTGAGAATTTAAAGCAAGGATTATAAGGATACTCACTGAACTTGAGAAAAGTGTGGAAAACATGAGTGAGACCTTAACACAAAGATCAAGAATAACCTAGGAGAGATAAAGGACTCAATAAACAAAATGAGAAGCACATTTCCTGGAGTGAACACCTGGCTGGACTAAGAAGGAATTAATAACATAGAGACAGAACAATGGAAAGTTACCAAGCTGAACAAAAGAGACAAAAAAGCATTATACAAAATGAAAATAGACTTGAGGAACTTAGTGACTCCATCAAACATAATAACATTAATATTACACGGGTATCGGAAGAAGAGAGAGAAAAGGGGGCAAAAAACTATTTGAAGAAATAATAGCTGAAAACTTCCCTAATCTGGGGAAGGAAATAGACAACCACATCCAGGAGACAGAGAACTCCCCTCAAAATCAACAAAAACAGACACTACACCAAGACATATTGTAACTAAATTGGGAAAATATAGTAACAAAGAAAAAAATTAAAATCAGCAAGACAAATGAAGATGGTAACTTACAAGGGAAATCCATAAGGCTAGCAGGACATTTTTCAGCAGAAGCTTGGCAAGCCAGAAGAGAGTGGCAAGATATATTCACTGTGCTGAATGGGAAAATTCTGCAAACAAGAATACTTTATCCAGCAAGGTTATCATTCAGAATAGAAGAATAGGTAGTTTATCAGACAAACAAAAACTAGTTCATGAGCACTTAACTAGCCCTGCAAGAAATATATAAGGGGACTGAGTGGAAAGGAGAGACCAAAAGTGACAGTATCAAGGTAGGAAGCACAAAAGTAGTAAAAATGAATATTTATGAAAAAAACTAAAGTCACAAAATTAAAATATAAATATATATATATTTTTAATTTTGTGATTTTCTTAATTTATTTATATATAATATATTTTTTTAATTTTGTGACTTAATTGATTTTTTCATAAATATTCATAATTTCAAAAATATTCATTTTCATAAATATTCATTTTCATAAATATTCATTTTTACTACTTTTGTGCTTCCTACCTTGATACTGTCACTTTTGCGCGCTCTCTCTCTCTCTCTCTCTATATATATATATATATATATAATACAACAATATATACCTAAAACATGGGGAGGAGAGGGTAAAAAAATGGATTTAAAATTGAATGACCATCATATATATTGAATATAGACTGTTATATGTAGAAGGGGTTATACACAAACCTGATGATAACCATATATCAAAAACCACTAATAACGTGCAAAGAATAAAGGAAAATAAATGCAAATATATCACTAAAGAAAATCAGCAACCCACACAACAGAGAAAGATGAAAGGATCAGAGAAAATCTTCAGAAACAGCGACAAAACAAATTATAAAATGGCAATAAACATGTATCTATCAATAATTACTGTACATGTAAATGGGATAAATGCACCAATCAAAAGTCTCCAATGGATTTAAAAAACCAAGAGGATCTATGTACTGCCTACAAGAGACTAATTTCAAATGTAAAGACAAAGACTGTAACATGAGACAAAGAAAGACACTATATAATAATAAAGGGAAAAATCCAACAAGAAAATAGAACAATTGTAAATATTTATGCACCCACATAATAACAACCCAATGCATAAAAGAGTTAATAACAAACATAAGGGAACTAATCAATAATAATACAATAATACTATGGGGCATTAACACCTTACTTATATCAGTGGACAGATCATGCAAACAGGAAATTAACAAAGAAAAAGTGACCCTAGACAGGTGTATTGAACAGATATATTCAGAGCATTCCATCCTAAAACAGCAGAACCTTTTTTTTTTTCAAGTGCCCATGAAACATTCTACAGAATAGACCACATATTAGGACACAAAACAATCCTCAACACATTCAAGATGACTGAAATCATACAATGTGTCTTTTTTGACCACAACATCATGATACTATAATTCAAACACAAGAAAAAATCTGGAAAGAACACAAATACAAAGAGGTTAAATAATATGCTACTAAACAATATATCAACCAGGAAACTGGTCGACCAGGAAATAAAAGAAGAAACTTTTTAAAAAAGACATGGAAAAAATGAAAATAAAAATGAAAATGCAATGGTCCAAAACCTCTGGATGAAGCAAAAGTGGTTCTAAGAGGGAAGATAATACCAATAAATGCCTACCTCAAAAACCAAGAAAGATCTCAAATAAAAAACCTTACCTTATACATAAAAGAGCTAGAAAATAAGCAACAAAATATAAAACCATTGGAAGGATGAAAATAACAGATTATAGCAAAAAGAAAAGATTTAGAAACTTGGGCGAGGGGAGGAGAAAGGACCCAAATACATGAAATCACAAATGAGGAGAAATAAAAACCAACACCACAGAAATACAGTTAGAAGAGGATATAATGAAAAACTGTATGTTAACAAACTGTACAGCATAGAACAAATGGATACATTTCTAGAAACACATAAACTACCAAAACTGAAACAGAAAGAATTAGGAAATGTGAACAGACTGACAAGCAGCAAAGAAATTGAATCAGTAATCAAAAAACTCCCAACAAACAAAAGTCCATGATCAGATGATTTCACAGGACAATTCTATGAAATGTACAAAGAATAAATACCTGTTTTTCTCAAAATATTCCAAAAAATAGAAAAGGATGGGAAAAATCCAAATTCATTCTATGAAGCCCACATTATCCCAATATCAAAACCACATAAAGACACCATTAAAAAATAAAAACTGTGGAGGAGGGGCAAATGGTGGAGAAGTAACAGACCCTGTTTCAATTAGTCCCCTAAAGTGAACTAAATATCTACTAGAACACTCTGAACACCCAGGAAATCAGGCTGAGATGTAAGATTATACACTTCTGGATCTCTATGGGGGCACAAGACATCAGTGGAGAGGTAAAGTGGAGTGGGAATGTTTGGTCTAATATTGGAGGATAAACAGAAGGGGTGGGAGCCACTATAAGCAACCCATTGAAAAGTAATACCCCAGTACAAAAGACCAGCATTAACTCAGTGTCTGGTTAAAAGCACTCACAAAGAGCAAAAGATCTTAAGGGGTAACTGGTGGAATCAGGCAGTCATGGGCAGGGGCCTAAGCCAATGTTGCCAGGATGGCCACCACTAGTGAACACCCATGCCAGAATGAGTCTGGTGGGTCCTTCAGTCGGTGGTCCCTGAGCCCATGGCTTTCCATTGCTTGCACCACAGCTTGGCTGGGCACCCTCCCACCTGCACCTGAGAGAGCATGGTGTGGGCAATGGGTAGCGGTCTCTAGGACCACAGCCCTCCACAACCTGTGTGACCGTGGGGTCTGAGTGTACCCAGCAAGGGCCTGGACTCCAGACACCAGTCTCTGCAAAGGCAGCCACCAGAAGAAGGCCCCCTGGACCAATATCACTTTAGTGGCACAGGCGTACAGAGACAAGCAGGGGACTCAGGTGAACACTGGGACAATGGCTGAAGTGTGCACCACCTGTGGAATGTTGCACTGTTCAGCAGAGTTTGCAGTGGGACAGTCTGTGTATTCTGGACCACCCAGAGAGGAACAGTCTGAGGATTCTCTCTGAGGCAGAGGTCTGGGTGCAGACAGATTCTTTCCTTGCTCTGACCCTCTGAAAAGCCACAAAAAGCCACCAAAGAACAAAAATCTTCAGAGAACAAAAGCCTGGAAAAAGTTTCCCCAGAACCCACCCCCTTGATAACCTGCAGAGCAACTCAAACCAAGCAAAACTGACCGGGGAACAATGCAGCAGGCCCCTCCCCCAGAAGACAAGCCACAATAGCAAGAGGACAACCACCACAGGGTCCCCATAAAACTGTAAAACCCCAGCATGATTGGAAAACAATATATTAAGCTCCTGGTATTGCCCTAAAACCTGTCTATTTCCTAGATACAACTTTTTTTTTTAAAATTTCATTCTCACAATTCTTGTTCTTTTAATTTTTTTAACCTACTTACCATTACAACTAGAGGTTTAATACAACACATTCTATAATACTTTTTAACTTGAAAATTTCTCATATCTATATCTGTATTTCCTTTTTTTAAATATACATATAGATATATGCTTCAAGGTAATCCATTTTCCCTATTCAATACTACCTCATATATAAACCAGTTGTAATCTCCCTGTATCTCTGGAAAGTTGAATCTTTTAACAAAGATATCAATATACCCATAAGAACTGAAATAAACTTCCTTGGCCATATGGAGGATTTATAACCACCCTCCCATCTTATTCTTCTGTCAGTGTTTCTGTGAATTAGTTTTGTTCTACTATTATATAAATCTTATTCTTGGGGTTCATTTTGACTGAGTTTTCTTTTTTTTCTTTTTTTTTTTCTACTTACTGTCTCTCTTTTTTACTTTTTATTTCTTTTTGGTGGTGACTTCCAATTGCTCCAAAACTTTCCAGGGTGTTCCTTGTCTGGATTATGGTTGATATATACAGCTACTCATCCCTTCAGCCACCTCTCACCAAAATGACTAGGAGGAGGAACACACAACAGAGGAAAAATCCAAATACTGTGCCCTCTCTTAAAGAACTACTAGATATGGAAATAAACAGTGTGTCAGAAAGGGAATTCAGGGTAACAATTACCCAGGCAATGGTTAGGTTGGAGAAAACCATTAGTAACAACATAACATCTCTAAGGGCAGAAGTGAGAACTGATCTGGCAGAAGTTAAAAATTCTATCAATGAGATCCAATCTAATCTAAATACTCTAAGAGCTAGGGTAACCAAGGCAAAAGATAGAAGCAGTCATCTAGAGGACAAACTGACAGAGAGGAAGGATCAGGAGGAGGTCTGGGAAAAAAAAAAGCTTAGAAGCCACAAAAACAGAATTAGGGAAATAAATGATAACATGAAACATTCAAAAGTCAGAATTATTGGGATCCCTGAGCAGGTGGAGAAAGAGCGAAGTCTAGAAGATATAGCTGAACAAATTCTGGAAGAAAATTTCCCCACTCTGGGGAAAGGAACAAGTGTTCATATCCTACAGGCAGAAATGACATCACCCAAAACCAACAAACCTAGAAAGATCTCCAGTACTTCATTTTGAAATTCATCAATCATAATTTGCAACAAGAGGTCCTAAGGGCAGCTAGGGGGAAGTGACTCCTTATTTACAGAGGAAGGTACATCATAATAACATCAGACCTGTCTACAGAAATCTGGCAATACAGAAAGGGCTGACAAGACATATTCAGTGCATAAATGAGAAGAATATGCAGCCAGGAATACATTATCCAGCAAGGTTGACATTCAAAATGGATTGAGAGATAAAGAGCTTCCAAGACCAGCAAGGTTTAAAAGAGTATGTGGCCACCAAGCTGGCACTACAAGAAATATTAAAGGGGGGGACTCTAAAACGAGAAAGAACCCAAGAGTGACATAGAAAAGAAATTTATAGAGACAATTGATAGAAACAAGGACCTCAGAGGCAATGTGATGCCAATAAAAAAGTTACCTTTCAATAATCACTCTCAGTGTGAACAACCTAAATGCTCCCATAAAATGGAAAAGGATTACAAATTGAATAAAACGACAGGACCCATCCATATGTTGTCTACAAGAGACCCATTTGGAACCTAAAGATACATCCAGACTGAAAGTGATGGAATGGAGAAGAATCTTTCATGCAAACAGGCCTCAAAAGAAAGATGGAGTAAGGATTCTCATATGAAATAAATTAGATTTTTAACGAAAGACTGTAGTCAGAGATGAAGAAGGACACTACATCATTCTTAATGGGTCTATCAATCAAGATCTAACAATTGTAAATATTTTTGCCCCCAATATGGGAGCAGCCAACTACATAAGCCAACTGTTAATCAAAACAAAAAGTCATATTGCTATAAATACATTAATAGTAGGGGATCTTAACATGCCACTCTCAGTAATAGAGCATTCAAGCAGAAAATCAATAAAGAAACAAGAATTTTGAAGGACACTTTGGACCAGGTGGACCTCATCGTTATATATAGATCATTTCACCCTAAAACAACAGAATAGGCATTCTTCTTGTGCTCACACGGAACTTTCTCCAGAATAGACCCTATACTGGGTCACAAATCAGGGCTCAACTGATACCAGAAGATTGAGATTATTCCCTGCATATTCTCAGACCACAGTGCTTTGAAATTAGAACTCAACCACAAGAAAAGGTATGGAAAGAATTCAAACACTTGGAAGCTAATGACCACCCTGCTTAAGAATGCTTGGGTCAACCAGGAAATCAAAGAAGAACTTAAACAATTCATGTAAACCAATGAGAATGAAGTACATTGGTCCAAAACCTATGGGATATGGCAAAGGTGGTTCTAAGGGGGAAATACATAGCCATCCATGGCTCACTCAAAAAAATGGAAAAATCCAGAATACACCAGGTCTCTTTACACCTTAAAGAACTGGAAAATCTACAACAACTTAAGCCAACCCCACACACAGGAAAGGAAATAATCAAGACTAGAGCAGAGATCAATGAGATAGAAACTAGATAAACAGTAGAACACATCGACAAAATGAGAAGCTGAATTTTTGAAAGAATCATTAAGATTGATAAACCACTGGCCAAAATAATCCGAAAGAAAAGAGAGAGGACCCAAATTAATAAAATTGTGAATGAAAAAGGAGAGATCATGAATAACACCAAGGAAATAGAAACAGTCATCAGAAATTATTATCAATAGTTTTATGTCAATAAGTTAATCAACCTAGAAGAAATGGATGTATTTGTGGAAACCTAAGAACTTCCAATACTGAAGCAGGAAGAAACTGACAACCTGAATAGACCAATATCTAGTAGCGGGATTGAAGCAGTGATCAAAAATCTCCCAAAAAAACAAAAGTACTGGACCTGACATATTCCCTGGGGAATTCTGCCAAATACTCAAAGAAGACATAATACCTACTTTCCTGAAGCTGTTTCAAAAAATAGAAACAGAAGAAAAACTTGCAGACTCTTTCTATGAAGCCAGCATTAACCTGATCCCCAAATCAGGCAAAGACCAAACCAAAAAGGAGAAGTTCAGACCAATATCCCTGTTGAAAATGGATGCCAAGATTCTCAACAACATCCTAGCTAATAGGATCCAACAGTACATTAAAATGATTAACCACCATGACCAAATGGGATTTCTGCCTGGGATGCAAGGGTGGTTCAACATTCGAAAATCAATCAATGTGATAAATCAGTAAAAGAAGAGAGAAGAACCACATGGTCCTCTCAATTGATGCAGAAAAAGCATTTGAGAAGATACAGCATCTGTTCCTGATTAAAATTTTTCAATGTAGAGGGATAGAGGAAACATTCTTCAGCTTCATAAAATCTATCTATGAAAAACCCACAGTGAATATCACTCTCAATAGGGAATAGCTGACAGTCTTCCCTTTGAGATCAGGAACGTGATAAGGATGCTCACTCTCGCTACTGTAGTCAACAAAGTACTAGAAGTCCTAGCAAAAACAATCAGACAACAAAAAGAAATAAAAGGTATTCAAATTGAAAAAAAGAAGAACTCAAACTTTCTTTCTTCACAGAAGACGTAATACCTTATGTGGAAAACCTAAAAGACTCCACCTCCAAACTACTAGAACTCATACAGCAATTCAGTAATGTGACAGGATACAAAATCAATGCACAGAAATCGCTTACTTTCTTATGCACTAACAATGAAAATATAGAAAGGGAAATTAGATAATTGATTCCATTTACAATAGGTCCAAGAACCATCTGATACCTGGGAATAAAGCTTACCAAAGAGGTAATGGATCTGTAATTAAGGAAATACAGAACACTCATGAAAGAAATTGAAGACACAAAAAGATGGAAAAGCATTACGTGCTATTGGATTGGAAGAATAAATATTGTTAAAATGCCTGTACTTCCCAGAGCAATCTATAATTTCAATGCCATTCCAATCAAAATTCCATTGCCATTTTTCAAAGATTTGGAACAAACAATCCTAACATTTGTATGGAACCAGGAAAAAAAATCAAATTGCTATGGAAATGTTCGAAAAGAAAAAGAATGCTGGGGGTAATATATTGCCTGATTCAAAGCTTTACTACAAAGCCATGTTTACCAAGACAGCATGGTAGTGGCAGAAAAACAGACACATAGACCATTGGAACAGAGTGGAGAGCCCAGATATGGGCCCACAACTCTATGGTCCAAGGATTTTCTACAAAGCAGGAAAAAATATCCAGTTGAAAAAAGATTGTCTCTTCAATAAATAGTGTTGGGGAAATTGGATAGCTGTCTATAGAAGAATCAAACATTCTCTTACACCATACACAAAGATAAACTTGAAATGGATAAAAGATCTCAACATGAGGCAGGAATATATCAAAATCCTAGAGGAGAACATAGGCAGTAACCTTTCCGACATTGGCCACAGAAACTGCTTTCAAGACACATCTTTAGGGGCACCTGGGTGTCTCAGTGGGTTAAGTCAGCCTTCGGCTCAGGTCATGATCTCAGGGTCCTGGGATCAAGCCCCGAGTCTGGCTCTCTGCTCAGCAGGGAGCCTGCTTCCGCCTCTCTCTGCCTGCCTCTCTGCCTACTTGTGATCTCTCTCTCTGTAAAATAAATAAATACAATATTTTTAAAAAAAGACACATCTTTAAGGGAAACAAAAACAAAAATGAACTTTTGGGACTTCATCAGATCAAAACCTTCTCCAGAGCAAAGGAAATAGTCAACAAAACAAAGAGGCATCCCACAGAATGGGAGCAGATATTTGCAAATGACACTATAACAAAGGGCTGATATCCAAGAGCTATAAAACACTCCTCAAACTCAACACACACAAAACAAATATTCATGTTAAAAAAATAGGCAGAAGGGATGAGCAGACACTTCTCCAAAGAAGACAGACAAATGGCTAACAGACACATAAAAAATTTTTTTCATAATTCTTAGCCATCAGGCAGATTCAAATCAAAACCACATTGAGATACCACCTTACACCAGTTAGAATGGCCAAAATTAACAAGACAGTAAACAACAAGTGTTGGAGAGGATGTGGGAAAAAGGAAACCCTCTTACACTTTTGGTAGGAATGCAACTTGGTGATTCCATTTTGGAAAACAGTGTGGAAATTCCTTAGGAAATGAAAAATAGAGCTTCCCTATGACCCTGCAATTACACTACTGGGCATCTACCTCAAAGATACAGATGTAGTGAAAAAAAAGGCCCATCTGTACCCCAGTGTTCACAGCAGCAATGGCCATAATCATCAAACTGTGGAAAGAGCCAAGATGCCCTTCAACAGATGAATGAATAAAGAAGATATGGTCCATATATACAATGGAATATTATGCCTCCATGAGAAATGATGAACTCTCAACTTTTGTATCAGTATGGATGGGACTGGAGGAGATTATGCTAAGTGAAATAAGTCAAGCAGAGAGAGTCAATTTTCATATGGTTTCACTTACTTGTGGAGCATAAGGTATAACATGGAAGACATTAGGAGAATGAAAGTAAAGGGAATTGGGGGAAATTGGAGAGGGAGTTGAACCATGAGAGATTGTAAACTCTGAGAAACAAACTGAGGGTTCTGGAGGGGAGGAGGTTGGGGTTTAGGTGAGCCTGGTGGTGGGTACGAATTGCATGGAGCACTGGCCGTGGTACATAAACAATGAATCTTGGAATACTGAAAAAATAATATTAAATTAAAAAAAAACCTGCAAGCCAATATACCTGATAATCACAGATGAACAATTCTTAACCAGGTACTAGCAACATGAAGAAAAAACACTAGCAAACCAAATTCAACCATACATTAAAAGTATCATACCTCACACTTAATGAGAATTTATCCTTGGGTTGCAAAGTCGGCTCAATACTCACAACTCAATGTTGTCTCTCTCATCAACAAGAGAAAGGATACGTAGATAAAGAAAATATTTTTAACAAAGTACATCCATTTGTGATAAAAACCCTCAAAAAATAGATGTAGAAGGAACATACTTCAACATAATAAAGGCTATATATGGCAATCCCACAGTTAACATCACCCTAAATGGGGAAAAATGAGAGCTTCCCCCCTAAGTTCAGGAAGAAGTAAAAAATGTCCACTCTCCCCACATTCATTTCACATAGCCCTGGAAGAGCTACTCATAGTAATCCAGGGGAAAAAAGAGAGAGAGAGAGAGAGAGAGAGAGAGAGAGAGAGAGAAGGAAGAAAGAAAAAAGAAAAAGAAAAAAAGAAAAGAAAAGGCATCCGAATTGGTAAGGAAGTGGTAAAACTTTTGCTCTTTGCCAACAGCATGATATTGTATATAGAAACCCCAAAAGACTCCATGAAAACACTGTTAGAACTGACAAATGAGTTGTCACAGGATCCAAAATCAATGTACAGAAATCTGTTGCATTTTCATATACCAACAGTGAAGAAGGTGAAAGAAATATTAAGAAAAAAATTCCATTTACAATTGTACCAAAAATAATAAGGTTCCTAGGAATAAATATAACAAAAGATATGAAATGTCTATACACTGAAAACTATAAAACACTGATGCAAGAAACTGAAGATGACACAAGAAATTGAAAGACATCCTGTGCTCATTGATTGGGAGAACAAATGTTGTTAAAATATCCATACTACTAAAAGCAATCTACACATTCTGTGCAATTTCTATCAAAATACCAAAAGCATTTGTCACAGAGGTAGAACAAACAACCCTAAAATTTATATGGAACCACAAAAGACTCCAAATAGCCAAAGCAATCTTGAAAAATAAAAGCATAGCTTTATATTTTATGTAATGCTGGAAGCATTACAATTCTGGACTTCAAGTTATATTACAAAGCTATGGTAATCAAAACAGTATGGTACTGGCACAAAAATAGACATAGACCAATAGAACAGAATAGAAAACCCAGAAGTAAGCCCACAATTGTATGGTCATTTAATCTTGAACAACGAAGGAAAGAATATCCAATAGGAAAAATGGACTGGAAGAGATTATGCTGAGTGAAATAAGTCAAGCAGAGAGAGTCAATTATCATATGGTTTCACTTATTTGTGGAGCATAACAAATAGCATGGAGGACAAGGGGAGTTAGAGAGGAGGGAGTTGAGGGAAATTGGAAGGGGAGGTGAACCATGAGAGACTAAGGACTCTGAAAAGCAATCTGAGGGTTTTGAAGGGGCGGGGGGTGGGAGATGGGGGAACCAGGTGGTGGGTACTAGAGAGGGCACAGATTGCATAGAGCACTGATTGTGGTGCAAAAACAATGAATACTGGGGCACCTGGGTGGCTCAGTGGGTTAAAGCCTCTGCCTTTGGCTCAGGTCATGATCCCAGGGTCCTGGGATCGATCTCTGCATTGAGCTCTCTGCTCAGCAGGGAGCCTGCTTCCCCCCTCTCTCTGCCTGCCTCTCTGCCTACTTGTGATCTCTGTCTGTCAAATAAATAAATAAAATATTTAAAAAAACAACAATGAATATTGTTACACTGAAAATAAATTTAAAAAAATTAAAAAGAATGTCTTTCAACAAATAGTGTTGGGAAAACTGGACAGCCACATGCAAAAGAATGAAACTTGACTACTTAGTTACACCATACACAAAAATAAATTCAAAATGGATTAAAGACCTGAATGTGATACCTGAAAACATAAAAATCCTACAAGAGAACAGAGGCGGTAACTTCTTTGAAATTCGTCATAGGAACTTCTTTCTAGATATGTCTCCTCAGGCAAAGGAAACAAAAGCAAAAGTAAACTATTGGGACTTGAAAAGAAAAAGGTTCTGCACAGCAAAGGAGCCAAACAACAAAACTGAAATGCTACCCACAGAATGTGAGAAGATATTTGTAAATGACATAGCTGATAATTGATTAATAACCAAAAAATATAAGGCATTATAAAACTCAACATTTAAAGAACAAATAATCTAATTAAAAATGGGTAGAAGACATGAACAGAGATTTGTCCACAGAAGACATCCATATGACCAACAGACATGAAAAGATGCTCATCATCACTTATTATCAGGGAACTGTAAATAAAAAATGAGATGTCACCTCACACTTCTCAGAATGGCTAAAATCAACAACGCATGCAACAACAGGTATCGGTGAATATGTAAAGAAAAAGGAATCCTCATGCACTATTGGTGGGAACACAAACTGTTGCAGTCACTCTGGAAAACAGTATGGAGGGTCTTCAAAAAGTTAAGAATAGAACTACCCTATAATCCAGCAATTGCACTACTGAGTATTTACCCAAAGAATGCAGCAATGTGGATGTGGCTAGAGAGTATTATGTCAAGCAAAATTAGTCAGAGAAAGACAAGTAACTTATGATTTGACTCATATGTAGAATTTAAGTAACAAATGAGCAAAGTTTAATCAAAAAACAGACTCTTAACTATAAGAACAAACAGATCATTACCAGGGTGGAGGGTTTTGGGGAAAGCTGGGGGGAAATATTAAATAGGTGATAGGGACTAAGGAGTGCATTTGTCATGATGAGCACCGGGTGTTGTATGAAATTTTTGAATCAGTGTACTGTACACCTGAAGCTAGTATAACATGGTATATTAAACATCTGGAATTAAAATAAAAACTTTTTAAAAAGGAATGTGCAGTAAATCCTCATGAATTGAATATGTGATTTCAGTGTTTCCTTATCAACTACTTATCACTATTTTAGCTCAATGTGTAGTAAAACTAAAGCTATAAAATTGAGATTGTTACTGCAAAAAATTTCATGTCACTCTAAAACAAATGGAAAATATAATAAAAGATAGGAGAAGAAAGAAGCAGACAATGTGAGATTTCAAAATACAGAGGAAAAAATAACTTCAGCAGGAAATAAAGACCAAAATCTACATTAGAAAAACAAGATTATGTTTTATTTTATTATTTAAAGAATTTTTCATTTATTTATCCAAGAGAGAGAGAAAGAACACAAGCAGGATTAGGGGCAGAAGGAAAAGCAGATTCCCTGATGAATGTGGAGCTGGATGCTGACAGGGGAGAGGGGCTCCGCACAGGGAGATTAATCCTAGGACCCTGAGATCAAGACCTGAGCTGAAGTAAGATGCTTAACTGACTGACCCACCAAGATGTTCCTTTTTTTTTTTAAGATTTTTCATTTATTTATTTGAGAGAGAGACAATACATTTTAAGGTTTTTAGCTAAAGACTCAAAATCATGAAAAGCTATAAAATAGGAAAAATATAATAAATTGAAATACAAGTCGGGAGCCTAGCATAACAATACAAAGGGAAAGAGACATGTTTTGCTAAGCTGAGGCATTAGAGTGAATACATCAAAATCTACTTTAGATGGAAAAAAAAAGAAAGAGTTGAGGAACAGAGCTTTTAAAAAATGAAAAGGAACAGAAAAAAGAAGGAAATTCTGTAGGAGATGTAAATGAATAATTATAGAATGAAAGTAACAATAACAATATATAACAATTATAAATTTGAGAAAAACATTTACTAGGTCTGCATTCATACTGCCTATGTAAGAATGAGTCTTTCACTTCTCATATGAAAGCACTTGTGACTTACTGCTGATGGTATCAAAAAAAGTTAAGAAATGCACTTAATCACTACATTGAGTAATTAAAACTACAGCTAGTCATTACTAGTCCCTACTTAGAAAGACTTATGATATATGTCTAGTATCTATGGGAATCATATTTATTGAGCCCCTAAATTGTGCCAGGAAAATATTCAAGACACATTGAGTACTTGATACGTGACAGAAACTATTCATCTAGTCTTTAAAACAATCTTCTGTGGTAGGTACTATAATCAGTCACACTTTATAGAAAAAACCTGAGCTTGAAAAGGTTAGGTAAATTGTCCAAGCTCACATAGCCAGTAAGGAATTGAATTAGAACAGGCTCCAGAAAACACACACCAGATTCACTATTTATCAATGTTGTTTATACAAGGCATATTGACATTAATAGTTTTAATTAAACTTTGATTGTGATTGTGCATGAAACTGTTTCGACTTTGAGGAGCAAAATGCAGCACTTTGTGAAGAAAACTGAGAAAGTGGTAGTTCCAAAGGCAGTCTTACTAGACTAGGCTGAGATATTTAGTAGGTAGATCTGAGTCATGAAGAAGGAAGATTTTCTTTTTTTTTAATTTTTTATTTTTTATAAACATATAATATATTTTTATCCCCAGGGGTACAGGTCTGTGAATCGCCAGGTTTACACACTTCACAGCACTCACCAATGTCCACAACCTCACCCCCCTTCTCCCAGAAGGAAGATTTTCAAAGAAAACCTCTCAACTGGAAGGAGTCAGAAAACACTTTTTTTTTTTAATTCAGGTCCCTCTTTTATCTTATTTATTTATTTATTTACTTTTACTGAGTTCAGTTAGCTGACATATAGAATATCATTAGTTCTTGATGTAGTGTTCAATGACTCATTAGTTGTGTACAACACCCAGGGTTCATCATCACATGCCCTCCTTAATACCCATCACCTGGTTACCCCATCTCTCCACCACCTCCCTTCTGCAACCATCAGCTGTTTCCTGGAGTCCAGAGTCACTCATGATTTGACTCCCTCTCTGATTTCTTCCCATTCAGCTTTCCCTCCCTTCCCCTATGTTCCTCCATGCTAGTCCTTATATTCCACATATGAATGAAACCATATGATAACTGTCTTTCTCTGATTTACTTATTTCACTTAGCATTATATCCTCCAGTTCCATCCATGTCAATGCAAGTTGTAGGTATTCATCTTTTCTGATGGCTGGGTAATATTCCATTGTATATATGAATCACATCTTCTATATCATTCTCAATGGGAAGAAATTGAGAGCTTTTTCCTTAAGGTCAGGAACACAACAGGGGTGCCACTCTCACCACTATTATTCAGCATAGTACTAGAAGTCCTAGCCTCAGCAATCAAACAACAAAAAGAAATAAAATACATTCAAATTGGAGAAGTTAAATTCTCTCTCTCTTTGCAGATGACATAATACTTAATACTGATAACCCAAAAGACTCCACCTTCAAATTACTAGAACTCATACAGCAATTCAACAGTATGGCAGGATACAAAAATCAATGCATAGGCCACACTTTTAAAAAGAAGTCTTAGGGGCACCTGGGTGGCTCAGTGGTTAAGCATCTGCCCTCAACTCAGGTCATGATCCCAGGGTCCTGAGATAGAGCCCCGGATTGGGCTCCCTACTAGGCAGGAAGCCTGCTTCTCCCTCTCCCACACCCCCAGCTTGTGTTCCCTCTCTACTGTCTCTGTCAAATAAATAAAGATCTTTAAATTTTTAAAAAAATATAAACAAGTGTTAAAAATATGTTAAGTCATGCTTCTGGGTATTATTTTCTCTGTATTTTGAAAACAAGGATGGGGCTGCAAAGCATCAAGGGGAAAAAAAGCCCAAGATGATGCCGAAAAAAAAAGTGGAAAAATAATGGCATTCCTTGGAAATCAATTACTTTTGAAGAAGACAGACCATATAAGGTCTAAAGCCACAGCTGAATTATTCAGGTGGATAAGGCAGAATTACTGCATCCAATATGATTGTCAAAACACATGTTTCATATTCAGAAAAAGATGCTAAAGCCATGGGCTCAAAGTTATGAAAATATATTTAAATTAAAATATAATAAAAATACCTGAGAGAACCATATAGATACTGATATAGATCGATTTATAAAAAAGAACACATCTTTTTCATAGCTGCATTATTTTGATATTATATTATATTAATCATAGTATATGCTTTCCATGTAATAAAGAAACAAATTCAAGAAAACAATGCCAAAGCATGATGGGCTGTAATCAGACATGGATACAGATTTATGAGTGTGAAACACATGATCTCAACTGTCTATGAATTGAGTCCTCTATAAAGAAATATCCTGTTTTGGGGCACCTGAGTGGCTCAGTGGGTTAAACCTCTGCCTTCAGCTTAGGTCATGGTCTCAGGGCCCTGGGATCAAGCCCCACATCAGTCTCTCTGCTCAGCAGAAAACCTGCTTGCCCCACTCTCTCTGCCTGCCTCTCTGCCTACTTGTGGTCTCTCTCTCTGTCAAATAAGTAAATAAAATCTTTTAAAGAAAAGAAATATCCTGTATTAAAACCAAGAGAAATGAGTCATTCTGAGTTAAATAATTAAAATAAATTTACTTGGAAAAACCACTAAAAGAAAATAATTATGAATGTAGTGAAGATATCCACTAAATTTTTATGTGATCAAGGAGGAGCAATATTTATTTGCTTTCTAAATGGCCATTCAGTGCACCATAGGCAGGTTAGTAATAATAAAAAAGTGTCCCATAGTTGGACACAAAATATTCCTTTGAATACATTTTTCGAAGAAAGAAATAAAATATTGTGTAAAATTATTTAATGTTAATCATTTAACTGCTGTTTTTTTACTGTATCAGGCAAATGTTTCAAAAACATGATTATACATTCTACAATAAGAGCTAGATGATCCTTAGTCATCTTTAACAAGGTTTATTTTATCAGGAACAGTGCAATAGTTAAAAAAGTTTTAGAGCCTTTTAGTTATGTTTCAGTATTCATTTTCAAAATTCAGCAATATATGGAGGTACAAAATTGATCTTAAAAATAATACAATTTATGTTTGGAATTTTTAATTACAATTGAATTTTTACATCATTGAATTATTTGAATTGCTCTCTTCATGGTATGTATGATATGCTCAGAAAAGAAGAATAGAATTTAAACAAATTAATCTACTTTGCCCATTCAGTTGCATAATTCAATTTATCTTTAGAATGGGATTCTCTATTGTTTTTAGTCTACTAAATCCCAACACAAAACCAGCATTAAGCTCAGACTCATTCTTGTAAGAATGAAAGGTTAAATATGCACTGACACACCACACATCTTACCTTTTGAAGGTTGGCAGTGCCGCAAAGTTAGCAAAAGATGTCTGGTACTTTTGGCCAATTTGCAAACTTTTGTTTCCAAGGGTGACAATTGGTCATAATGAATACATATAGAAAAATAATATCACCTATGCCTCACACTGAAAGAGAAGTATTTATGTTACATTTTAATAGTGCCTTTTCAAAGATATATAAAATAATATTAGCAACAGAGTTATTGGCATTATAATATTATAGATACCTTAAATGTTTGGAATTGTCTACAATACTTTTTTGCATTAAGTTGTCGACAGTAATAATGTTTTTCCCAGGCTGTATAACAGAAAAGAGCACAGATCCAAACTCTAAAAGTGGGAAGAACTTTTGATACATCAGTGTGGGGACAATTTATCCTATGCTTTCACACAAATTTCCTAAACTGTCCCAACCTAATGGTGCACAATACAAACTAGCCTTGGAATTTGGGTTTCAAATAAGGAGCCTCAAGAGTAAGTTTGGGAAGAAAAAGCTAGATACTATTATTTTCCAATTCAATTAACAACTCAACACATACATTTTTACTTCATACACTCTTGATACATTTTATAAAGTAAATATGCAAAATTTAAACTATTGAAGAAACTGAGATGAGAAGGAATATTTCTGGGACATCACTTGGATAAGTGTAGGAGATAGATGATGATGCAAGATACAGTTACCCAAGAGTACTCAAGAAGAGAAAGATAAAAGGAAATAGAGATCTGGAAGTAAGAATGCCATGGAATATCACTCGGCGTCAGGGAAATACAAATCAAAACCACAATGAGATATCACCTCACACCAGTCAGAATGGCTAAAATCAACAAGTCAGGAAATGACAGATGCTGGCGAGGATGCGGAGAAAGGGGAACCCTCCTTCACTGTTGGTGGGAATGCAAGCTGGTGCAACCACTCTGGAAAACAACATGGAGGTTCCTCAAAATGTTGAAAATAGAACTGCCCTATGACCCAGCATTGCACCACTGGGTATTTACCCTAAAGATACAAAGGTAGTGATCCGAAGGGGCATGTGCACCCGAATGTTTATAGCAGCAATGTCCACAATAGCCAAACTATGGAAAGAACCTAGATGTCCATCAACAGATGAATGGATCAAGAAGATGTGGTATATATAAACAATGGAATACTATGCAGCCATCAAAAGAAATGAAATCTTGCCATTTGCGACAACATGGATGGAACTAGAGCGTATCATGCTTAGTGAAATAAGTCAAGCAGAGAAAGACAACTATCATATGATCTCCCTAATATGAGGAAGTGGTGATGCAACATGGGGGCTTAAGTGGGTAGGAGAAGAATCAATGAAACAAGATGGGATTGGGAGGGAGACAAACCATAAGTGACTCAATCTCACAAAACAAACTGAGGGTTGCTGGGGGGAGGGGGTTTGGGAGAAGGGTGGGTGGGGTTATGGACATTGGGGAGGGTATGTGCTTTGGTGAGTGCCGTGAAGTGTGTAAACCTGGTGATTCACAGACCTGTACCTCTGGGGATAAAAATATATGTTTATAAAAAATAAAAAAATTTAAGAAAATAATAAAAACAAACAAACAAACAAAAGAATGCCATGGAAGCATTAGCTTCATAGTTTTGTCCACTTTCCCCATCTCTGTCACTGACCAAAGGGATCAAATTTGTGGTCATTCCATTGAATTCAGCATCTACTGTGTATGTGACAGAAATATCCACTCCCTATGCAGGGATATGTTATAGAAAAGGTCAAAGACAGGGGTACCTGAGGGCTCAGTGGGTTAAGCTGCTGCCTTCAGCTTGGGTCATGATCTCTGGGTCCTGGGATACAGCCCTAAATTGGGCTCTTTGCTCAGCAGAGAGCCTGCTTCTATCTCTCTCTCTCTCTCTCTCTCTCTGCCTGCCTCTCTGCCTACTTGTGATCTTTCTCTGTCAAATAAATATATAAAATTAAAAAAAAAAGAAAGAAATCATCAAAGATAAATCCACTAGCTCTTGTAAGAAACTCTTTGGCTTGATGGTAAGATAAACTAAAGTGGCCTATTTTATTATTTTACATTTTACTTTAAAGGTTGTTATTTATTCATTATTTATTTCTCCCATTGAATCTTTGTAATAGTATTTATGGATCATACGCTTCTGAAGAGAAAATTCATAAAAATATACTTGTTATGTAAATATTTTGGAAACCAACAAATGTGTTGATCAAATGAAAAAGAATTTCGGATTTCTAATATTGATATTTTGTAAATGAAGCAAAGAATGCTTTTTATTCTGTTTTATTTTTCCCAAATAAAGAATTTAAATGTTTCCTCACTCATGTGTTGTTTTTTTTTTTTTGATGTTCACTTTGTTTTCCAGTTTTAAAAACATATTTTTATTTCAGAGATAGAAACAATAATAAGTACTGCACAGTCTGTCACTTGATAGAAAAGAAAAATGGTATTATATCTTTGGATACAGAATATGTGTTCTTTGTTTCAAATTAAAATAGGCCATTTATTATCATAAATATCATGACAAAAAAGGATTTCAAGGCTACAGTGTTCAGTGGGAATACACTATCTAAAAATATATTAATCTTTTGAGATGTGAACACCTGCACCTTTGTATTTTTTCTTTAAAATATGCATTACATTTGTACTCTGTACCACCTTGATTATCTTTATAAAAATATTAACAGCTTGCATCCTTATACCAATGGCGTTACAAATTCCAAATATATTGTCACGTTTCTTATGAGCAATGCCATCTGTTAGAGGTGGCATTTCATGCCTATTTACTCTGACTCCCTCCAAGAATTCATCTGCCACTATCTAATGCTGCCTGAATAAAGCAGATTAAGACTCTGATACAACAGAGACTATTGATAATTTGGTATAATTGGGAAGAAATGAAGATAAATGAGGCTGAGGATGGAGAGGCAATTAGTTGAGCTGCCTGTACAGCTGTGTTCTCAGCCTAGCTCCCCTGGCCTTTTCTTCAGTGAGGTATGTGCAAATTAACTATAATGACAAATACACACTTCCCAAAGTTCTTGAACTTTGTAAAACTTGAGAATTCACTTTTCACTTCTGATAACTGAGTTGTTTGGCAAAGTTGCTTTAACATGATCTCTTAAATGTCCACATCACACAAGACTATTGCACCTGCTATATTTTAGGAATAATCCACCTTATTTCCTTGTTTTCGGTTGATGCCAGGCTACTGTTTACAACCTTAATACATTGAGGATCTAGAGCCAATTTTGCCTTAATTGTGGTCCAGTGTTTAGGACAGAATGGCAATGCTTTCTTTTTTACATTATTAGAAGCCAAGGGACAATGAAAAGAAGCTTCTCTTTTAAGTTTAGGAATATAGTCTGCATATAGCATCCTTTTTGAGGGTGAAAATGTAGGGCCAGCTATACTAACCAACTCTAATGGATCTTTAGAGATTGGCAAAACGAATATTTTCATGGATTAAATTTACATATTTATATTAAGGTCATTATTATTATGCTTCCTAAATGAAAATGGCAACTCAGTAAAAATTAACCAGAAAAAATATTAAGGCTCTGAGTAACTTAACCCTAAGATCCCTTTTCCTAACCACAAAAATAGTTATACCAGGTATTCGGTTAAGATGTTATCATAGGAACTAAATATTTTGAAGTCTGTCATTTTAGTTGGTAGATTTTCCTCTATTTTGTCATTGAAATTATTCTTATTATTTCTTGTGTTTAATAAAAATATCACTATGTGTCTATTGTCAGTCCTTGTGAGAAAACAATAAATCTGCACTAACAGATTTTGAATATGTAACTGTACTAATAGACTGTAAGGCGATGGATTTCTCCCCACATTACAAAAAGGATGCATCAAGAAAATAAACATTTCCTCAATTTTGATTTGTTTCACTCAAATAAGAAACTAGCCTAAAATTATTTATGTCAAAACAAACAGCATACTAATTTCAAATGCTTGTCAACTAAGGCAAACGTGTCTAGTATGATGACTCTATATTTATATCCTTATTTCTTGAATATAGCCACATTATCCTTTTGATACTTTCTATCTGATCCTCCCAAAATGGTAGCCATTAGTCAAATGTAGTTATTTATATTATTTAAACAAATAAAATTAGTAATTCAATTCCCCAATCACACTAGCCACATTTCAAGTACTATATCAGTTACATGTGAATAGTGATTATCATATGGGACAGCATGGAAAATAATTTTTATCATTACAGAAAATTCTGTTGGTCAGTACTGGTCTCTATTTCAGACTTACTATTTCCCCATTAACACAGATTAGTGAGATTGAGCTTTGGGCAAAACTACGAATTTAAGAACAGATAAATTAAATACTGAATCTTCAATTTATAAGAGTTCAGGAGATGACTGAACGGCTCATTTGGTTAAGAGTCTGACTCTTGATTTTGGCTCAGGTCATGATCTCAGGGTCATATGATTCGGCCCTGTGTTGGGCTCCACCCTCAGCACAGCATCTGCTTGTCCCTCTCCCTCTGCCCCCCCATAAATAAATAAAATCATTTTAAAAAAGAATTCAGAATTCCTTTAATTTCTTCAGTAGGAGAGAAAGAAGCTCCAGTTTAAATAACCTCAGCTGATAAACAATTAGAAACATATTATGGTGTGTTCACAAACCAAAAATGTCTTTTTGAGACTTTAGAAAACATTAGCAAAGGTTATTCTTTTTTCCTTATGCTGTGTCTTTTATTCCTATGAGTTACTCATTTCCATTACTGGAAGCCTGTATCTCTCTTTCTCCTTCACATATTTTGCCCATCCCCTGACAACCATTAGTTTATTCTTTTTATAGGTCTGATTCTGCTTTTTGTTCACTTACTCATTTTTTAGATTCTACATGAGAGTGAAATCATATGTTCTTTCTCAGTCTGACTTATTTCACTTAGCATAATAGCCTCTAGGTTCATCCATATTGCCACAAATGGCAGGATCTCATCCTTTTTATGGCTATGTAATGTTCTATTGTAATATTCCTTAGCTAAATCAGTGCCATTTTATCCACAATTTCCCTCAAATGAATCCATTAACCAATATATATAGTGTGACAATGACAAGCCATCAAAAAGAAGTCTTAGATTATCAATTCTGATATTCTGTGATAGCAAAAGAATAATACACTAAAATTTCTAGGGACAGTTTTAGAAATTAATAATCTGATTTGGTGGCCCCAAAATATTATATGTATTAGTACACTAGTTCATCATACTATTTAATGTATGCAGTAATATAATTCCAAAGAAAATCAGAGCACATTAATATTTTCATCAGAATTTTTTAAATTGAGATGTGCCTTTTAAAGGAATTTACTGAGCATTTAAGTTTTTAAGGAGACTAATGTTCTGAGTTTATAATGGAATTCAGAGACTAAGTTACAGTATAAACAATTTTGATTTATAGACAGTTTTTTCTATAAATACATTATTACATAATTTTTATATTTTTAAGTTACAAAGACATCTGATTTAAGAACTACAGCACCTAGTTTTATTGTTATGTATTTCAACATCTATCATGATTGCAGTTATTATTGAGTAGATAGTAGACTCATAGAACATTAATATATATCATTCCAACCTCCCAACTGATGATTAAATTCCCACTGAAAGGTCAGCAATCCTCGTTCTGCCTCCCTTAGGTCTCAGTTTCCCTTTATGTAAAATGATGGAGTTGAGCTGGATGATCTCACAGGTATATTCCAGCTCTGATATTCTATAATTCTTTAAGTTGTTTCTAAAATTAAATATTTATTTTCAAATAAGCAGTGTAAAAAAACAAGAAGTTAAAGACAAAATTTTGGGGAGTGCTTACCTTTGGTGGAGAGGCAGAAGTATAGGAAAAGGGATGGACACATAAATAGATGCAAGGTTTTGATAATGTTTTATTTCTTTTTTTTAAAGATTTTATTTATTTATTTGACAGAGAGAGATCACAAGCAGGCAGAGAGGCAGGCAGAGAGAGAGGAGGAAGCAGGCTCGCCGCTGAGCAGAGAGCCTGATGCAGGGCTCGATCCCACGACTCTGAGATCATGACCTGAGCCAAAGGCAGCGGCTTAACCCACTGAGCCACCCAGGCGCCCCAATAATGTTTTATTTCTTGAGTTACATGGTATGTTCACTAAAAAATTATTACTATACTTTATAGCTTACATATGTGTTACCTATTTTTTATACTGGAAATATTTTTAAAATGATAATAAAGGGAAAAATACACATAATAACCTTTGGATACTCCATTGGGTCCTAAGAAGCAAATTATGTAATAGCACATTGTGTTACATGAGTATGTAACAAATACTTATGGGATAGGAGTAGATGATGTGTCCAGATTCTGAGAGTGTACAAAACTAACTTGAAACTGCAATTTCTTTATGAGATAGAAATCTTGTATTTTCAAATAAGACAAACCTAAATCCAGAAAAGTAACTGATTTGTAATTTGTGCAGTGTCATTCCTAAGCCAGCAAAGATAAACACTGAACACCCAAAATATTTCTGCTTAAACTGATACTATTTATCCTCAATTAGCTCAACATCTTAATGAGTAGACTTGATTTATATTGAACATCACTGTAGTATGATTTATACTGAACATCATTCTAGTCTGCTCTTTTGACCATTTAGCTGTAAAAGATGAAAAACAACCACACAGGGGCACCTTGGTGGCTCACTCAGTTAAGTGTTGTTATGCCAAGGCTTTGGCTCAGGTCATGGTTTCATGGGTTGTGGGACTGAGGCCCAAAACTGGCTCCATGCTGAGTGAGGATAGTCTGAAGATAGTCTCTATTTGCCCCTCCCCCCACTTGCATACGCTCTGTCACTCAAATAAATAAATCTTTAAAAAATACATTATTGTTGATGTGTTTCTTTGATTTTGTTATTAATTGGTTTATATAGTTGGCTGCTCCCACGTTGGGGGCATAGATATTTAAAATTGTTAAATCTTCTTGTTGGACAGACCGTTTGAGTATGATATAGTGTCCTTCCTCATCTCTTATTATAGTCTTTGGCTTAAAATCTAATTGATCTGATATAAGGATTGCCACTCCTGCTTTCTTCTGATGTCCAGTACTTGAGGTCCTAGCCTCAGCAATCAGACAACAAAAGGAAATTAAAGGCATCCAAATCGGCAAAGAAGAAGTCAAATTATCACTCTTCGCAGATGATATGATACTATATGTGGAAAACCCAAAAGACTCCACTCCAAAACTGCTAGAACTTATACAGGAATTCAGTAAAGTGTCAGGATATAAAATCAATGCACAGAAATCAGTTGCATTTCTCTACACCAACAGCAAGACAGAAGAAATAGAAATTAAGGACTCAATCCCATTTACAATTGCACCCAAAACCATAAGATACCTAGGAATAAACCTAACCAAAGAGACACAGAATCTATACTCAGAAAACTATAAAGTACTCATGAAAGAAATTGAGGAAGACACAAAGAAATGGAAAAATGTTCCATGCTCCTGGATTGGAAGAATAAATATTGTGAAAATGTCTATGCTATCTAAAGCAATCTACACATTTAATGCAATTCCTATCAAAGTACCATCCATCTTTTTCAAAGAAATGGAACAAATAATTCTAAAATTTATATGGAACCAGAAAAGACCTCGAATAGCCAAAGGGATATTGAAAAAGAAAGCCAACGTTGGTGGCATCACAATTCCGGACTTCAAGCTCTATTACAAAGCTGTCGTCATCAAGACAGCATGGTATTGGCACAAAAACAGACACATAGATCAATGGAACAGAATAGAGAGCCCAGAAATAGACCCTCAACTCTACAGTCAACTAATCTTCGACAAAGCAGGAAAGAATGTCCAATGGAAAAAAGACAACCTCTTCAATAAATGGTGCTGGGAAAATTGGACAGCCACATGCAGAAAAATGAAATTGGACCATTTCCTTACACCACACACAAAAATAGACTCAAAATGGATGAAGGACCTCAATGTGCGAAAGGAATCCATCAAAATCCTTGAGGAGAACACAGGCAGCAACCTCTTTGACCTCTGCCGCAGCAACATCATCCTAGGAACAACGCAAAAGGCAAGGGAAGCAAGGGCAAAAATGAACTATGGGGATTTCATCAAGATCAAAAGCTTTTGCACAGCAAAGGAAACAGTGAACAAAATCAAAAGACAACTGACAGAATGGGAGAAGATATTTGCAAACGACATATCAGATAAAGGACTAGTGTCCAGAATCTATAAAGAACTTAGCAAACTCAACACCCAAAGAACAAATAATCCAATCAAGAAATGGGCAGAGGACATGAACAGACATTTCTGCAAAGAAGACATCCAGATGGCCAACAGACACATGAAAAAGTGCTCCATATCACTCGGCATCAGGGAAATACAAATCAAAACCACAATGAGATATCACCTCACACCAGTCAGAATAGCTAAAATCAACAAGTCAGGAAATGACAGATGCTGGCGAGGATGCGGAGAAAGGGGAACCCTCCTACACTGTTGGTGGGAATGCAAGCTGGTGCAGCCACTCTGGAAAAGAGCATGGAGGTTCCTCAAAATGTTGAAAATAGAACTGCCCTATGACCCAGCAATTGCACTATTGGCTATTTACCCTAAGGATACAAACGTAGTGATCCAAAGGGGCACATGCACCCCAATGTTTATAGCAGCAATGTCCACAATAGCCAAACTATGGAAAGAACCTAGATGTCCATCAACAGATGAATGGATCAAGAAGATGTGGTATATATACACAATGGAATACTATGCAGCCATCAAAAGAAATGAAATGTTGCCATTTGCGACAACATGGATGGAACTAGAGCGTATCATGCTTAGCGAAATAAGTCAAGCAGAGAAAGACAACTATCATATGATCTCCCTGATATGAGAAAGTGGTGATGCAACATGGGGGCTTAAGTGGGTAGGAGAAGAATCAATGAAACAAGATGGGATTGGGAGAGAGACAAACCATAAGTGACTCTTAATCTCACAAAACAAACTGAGGGTTGCTGGGGGGAGGGGGTTTGGGAGAAGGAGGTGGGATTATGGACATTGGGGAGGGTATGTGCTTTGGTGAGTGCTGTGAAGTGTGTAAACCTGGTGATTCACAGACCTGTACCCCTGGGGATAAAAATATATGTTTATAAAAAATAAAAAATTAATTAAAAAAAAATACAAATTGCAAAAAAAAAATACATATACACCTTTAAAAATCAGTTCAAAATAGAACAAGTTCAACGATGGAGCCTTTACAACCTTTTTTTCTGATGGAATACATGGACATTTGCAATGAATTGTGACTTTCAAAGTTGACAGATGAGATTGTGTCTAGGTAGGGATGAGTGATTTATCTCTCTCTCTCTCTCTTTTTTTTTATTTTTTCAGGGGATGTTCTGTCTTTTTTTAAGATTTTACTTATTTATTTAACAGAGAGATAAAGGGAGAGAGGTCATGTAGGCAGAGGAGCAGGCAGGGGGAGAGGGATAAGCAGGCTCTCGGAAGAGAAAGGAGCCTGATGCGGGGTTCGATCCCAGTACCCTGGTATCATGACCGAAGTGGAAGGCAGCCACTTAACTGACTAAGCCACCCAGGAACCCCGGGTTCTCTTTTGAGAGTCTGTAAAAGTGACTTCTAAATAACAGTAATAAATTGTGCCTTCTGAATGCGTACGTAAAAATGGACCAATGATGAATTTTGGCTGTAACTGAGAGTGCAAAAAAAAGAGCAGAAGGTCGCAAGAAGTCTCTACAGTTCTGGGGAAATTTATAAGGAACAAAATGATTCAAATATTCCTCCACTTTTCGTGTCAATATTAATAAGTTAAAACTAGTTAAAATCGTATTTCTAAGTTAATGTATTTTTCCTAATACAATGCACAGATTTTAACAGATAAGCTAATGTGGAATATAGCTGATCCTAATTGAATTAGAAACTATCACGTATATACAATTAGGATCATTGAGAACTGTGGTGCTAGAAAATAATTCCATTTATTTCTAGTCTTATCCAACCCATTTTATACTCATATAGTATATGTGAAATAGTTTGTCACTGTACTAAATAAAATTCAATTATGTCACTAAAAATTAAACATTCAATGGAAGTGAATATACATTAAACATTTGGATTATGAGACTGTTACTATTCACCTCTTTAATACATCTTTTTGAAAATACCCTATTCCCATTTTTGTTACTACCAATTCTATCTACACCAAATGGCTAAATAGAACTGACTCCACAACTTAACCACAATAAGGGATGAATGAAAATATGCTGGTTAGTTTGGTCATCACAATATTGTCCATACTCTATTATTTCATGTTATACATAAGAAGAGAAACAGATTCTAATTTGTGCTTATAGTAGCAGTATATTTCAGCTGAAATTTCTTCTTTTTTAAGATTTATTTATTTATTTATTTGACAGAGACAAGTATTTGACAAGTGGGCAGACAGGCAGGCAGAGAGAGAGGAAGAGAAGCAGGCTTCCTGGTGAGCAGAGAGCCTGATGTGGGGCTCAATGCCAGGAGCCTCGGATCATGACCTGAGCTGAAGGCAGAGGATTTAACCCACTGAGCCACCTAGGAGCCCCTCAGCTGAAATTTCTTAAATGATCTTTTTTCCCCACATGCTCAGATCTCCAAGGTTGACTCCCCCATTGCACATTCAGGAGTTTACAGCATTACCAAGGTATCATCACCAACTAAATGATCATTTGTTGTTGTTATTTTTCTTTTTTTGATTTAAATTCAATTAGCCAACCTATATTACATCATTAGTTTCATATGTAGTGGTCAATAATTCATCAGTTGCCTATAACAACTAGTGCTCTTCACATCATGTTAAAAGATAATTTTTTAGATGGACAAAACTGAGATTCACACAGATGAGAATTAAAAATCATACCATCAATTAGTGGCTGAACTGCTAAAACCTGCTTCTCTACATCAGTCAGAAAGATATATAGAAAGGTGTGTTCACACTAGGACACAGGACCAGGATAGGGATCAAGCTCCAATTGGAAACTAGGGTAGATTTTATAGGGGATATGAAGGAAGCACCTCTCCTGTGAGAAAAAATCTCCATTCCTTTTTTTAAGTTTTTTATTATTATTATTAACATATAATGTATTATTTTCTTCGGGGGTACAGGTTTGTGAAACATCAGTCTTACACAATTCATGCACTCACCATAGCACATGCCATCCCCAGTGTTCGTATCCAGCCTCCCTGTCCCTCTTCCCCAGCCCCCAGCAACCCTCAGTTTGTTTCCTGAGATTAAGAGTCTCTTATGCTTTGTCTCACTCCCTGGTCCCATCTTGTCCATATCCATTCTTAAAATAAGTAATCACATCTAACATTTGATTTTCAGAGCATGACATCATGAGAGTAGGATATAAAATTTATTTGAAACAAAAAGGTCCATGTAATCTGTGTAAATATTACCATTTTCTCCTTTTCCTCCCACAAACATTTCCCAGAATTAAGTTAAAAATTAAGTAAAAGATGATCACAGGTCCTAATTTACTCTATCTATACACTATCCAAGGATACTAAATAACCATTTCACATACTGGGAGTTTATAATAAAAATGCCTAGTATTCTGTACAACATTTTTAACTTTTGAAAGTGCTTTTGAGCCATTATTCCATTTTATCTTCACAATAGTTCTGTAAGTATCTCCAGGGAAAACACTATCTTATTATCCTGAACATTAGTGCCACAGAGAAGGCAATCAATAAATGTTTATTAAATGACCACATATCAAAGGAAAGAAGAATAGATAGATAGGGTGGATCTATACATGAGTAAACATAACACTTATGTTACTTATTTTTAGGGTATTTTGGCAATATATCTATAATGTCTCTCAAAATCTATATTTTTACTGATGTCTTAAATAGCTAAAAGTATAATCTCACACATACTTCCTTAGTATTAGAGTTTTAAAGTTGTTTCCTTTCTGTCTTACATTGAGTTCTTATCTTTAGGACTATCCTAATTCAGTATAGTTTGTATAACTAAATTCAACTAAGCCTGATGAGATTCCCTGAGTATTTCCACAAATAGGTGCAAAAAATGTAGATATGCCTAGGCTTTTTCTTTGTTTATTTTATAGACTATTCTAATCTGGCATTTCTGTATTTTATTTTATTTGAGCTTTTTTATATTTGCTATCATGACTTTCCACAGATTTCCAACGACTCCATTCCAGCCATTACTTGAATTTTGCTTGTGGTATATCTAGGCTTTCATTGGCTTGGTTTATGTTGTTTCAATTTCTTCTAGCTTTATATCTACTAACCAACACCCACCACTGCCCTCTTTCATTTATCCCAACACATGATATCAAAAACTATTAGCAACATATCAAAATAACTTATACTCAAAAGGAAGAGTTAAGATGGTAGACCCTATTCTTGCATCATCACTTGAACACAGCTAGGTAAATATCAAATTATTCTGAACAGCCAATAAATTGATCTTAGGACTGACAGAATGAACTTCACAATTAGAGGGAGATAAGATATCATATCATTAAAGATAGTAGATGTGGAGATGTGATTTGGGGGAAAAAAGGATCTCAGATGCTGCAGATGGGAGGAAGCCCTGGTCACAGAAAGAGGCAAGAAAAAAGAGACAGAGTTAGAGAAATATGAGTGCACAGGGGATTTGCACAGGGGATCACACAGGGGAGACAATTCCCCAAAGCCACTGACTGTGAAAACAAGAGGCTGATTATCATGAGTTTTTATGGGCAGCAGACTACAAAAACAGGAGTCTTAGAAGTCTGCACCATGGCTGACATTGAGCCTTGTGGGCACAGCACTGCTCCTGTGGAGGAGGGCAGAGGCCCAGGAGCAGACGTTGTCATTAGAGACTCCCCTGGGAGGTACTGGGAGAGACAGTTCCCCCTTCTATGAGTGTATTTGGGAAAGATAGTATTGCCTCTCAGGAAAAAAAGAGTGGATGGGCACCATTGCGCTACCCCACCCCTTAAGTTTAGGAGTAGAGACACCTGAGGAGGGCTGCTAACCTGCACTCAGGCATTTTGCTATGCTTTACTCTAAACTCAACTCCTGCACATTGGTGCAACTGCCCTTCTGGAATAAACTGGCACCAGCCCCAGTGTGGCAAGTCCCTCTCCTAGAAGGCCAGCATGGATCCTCACTGCACCAGGTCCCTAAAGCTTGGCGTTTTGAAACTCAGTCTGTGTTTCTGAGATAAAACACAGGTGTACAGTGATGCAAGGTGGGCAGATGGCCCAGACATAAAAAGGGTGAAGGCAGGGATCTAAGATGTATGTGGGAAACATGAGTAAAGTTTATTTAATCTTCTATGAGGGCTTTCTGGACAGTGGACAAAAGCAAAAGATGAGGGAGAGGGCTGGTGTGATTTTTCTCTCCCACCCATCAACACAGACTGACTTCAGTGAGCAGAACAGCACCAGAAGAGAACAGTGGAGTTTGCCCCATCTGTGCACTGCAGGTGTTTCTTTACTAGGGCAAGTGTGAGAACCAAAGCAACAAGCCCATATCCCAGAAGAACAGCACAAACACCCTGCACACATGAAGTCTACTAACCACAGTCAAACAGAGCAGCAGAGTGCACACAGCATACACCAGAGACACTTCTTGAAGCACTGGGCACTGGACAATATATGGCCTCTTCTTAATAAAGTCATTACTCTCAGGAGCATGAAACATAACATGCTTTCCTAACACAGAGAATAAGACAGAAACCTAGACAAAATGTCAAGGGAGGAATCATCTCAAAGAAAGACCAATAAAAGATCATCACCAGGGATCTAATTAAAACAGATATAATATTTGTGATCCAGAATTTAAATCAGCAATCTTAAGATTACTAGCTGGGCTTGAGAAAAGCATTCAGGATAAAAGAAAAAATGCTATAACTAAGGTGAAACTGACTAGATGTAATGACCATAAGGATGGAAGGAGAAGAGAAATGAATAACTGATATAGATTATAAGATTATGCAAAATACTGAAAAGAAGATGGAAAGAAAAAATATTAGATCATGAATGTAGACTTAGAGAAGTCAATGACTCTATAAAGATTAATAGCATTTAGATCATAGGAATCTCAGAAGTAGAAGAGAAGGAAAAAGAAGTAGAAGGTTTAGTTGAACAAATTGTAGCAAAAAAATTCCCTAATCTGGGGAAGGAAACAAATATTCCAATCCAGGAGGAAGAGAGAACTCCCATCAAAATCAAGAAAACAGGAAAACATCAAGAATATCATATTAAAACCTGCAAAATACAGAGATAAGAAAAAACTCCTAAAAGCAGCAAAAGAAAAGACATACCTAAATTACAAGAGAACACAATTAAATTACCAGTAGATCTTTCCACAGAAACTTGGCAGGCAAGAAGAAAGTGGCATGATATATTCAACACGCTGAATGGGGAAAATATGCAGACAAGAATATTCTTCAACAAGGTTGTCATTCATAATAGAAAAAGAAATAAGGGGGCGCCTGGGTGGCTCAGTGGGTTAAGCCGCTGCCTTCGGCTCAGGTCATGATCTCAGAGTCCTGGGATCGAGCCCCGCATCGGGCTCTCTGCTCAGCGGAGAGCCTGCTTCCCTCTCTCTATCTCTGCCTGCCTCTCCATCTACTTGTGATTACTCTCTGTCAAATAAATAAATAAAATCTTTAAAAAAAAAAAAAAAAAGAGGAGGAGTCAAGATGGCGGAGAAGTAGCAGGCTGAGACTACTTCAGCTAGCCGGAGATCAGCTAGATAGCTTATCTAAAGATTGCAAACACCTGAAAATCCATCGGCAGATCGAAGAGAAGAAGAACAGCAATTCTGGAAACAGAAAAACAACGACTTTCTGAAAGGTAGGACCGGCGGAGAAGTGAATCCAAAGCGACGGGAAGATAGACCCCGGGGGGAGGGGCCGGCTCCCGGCAAGCGACGGAGCAACGGCGCACAAAATCAGGACTTTTAAAAGTCTGTTCCGCTGGGAGGAGTCAAGATGGCAGAGAAGTAGCAGGCTGAGACTACTTCAACTAGCCGGAGATCAGCTAGATAGCTTATCTAAAGATTGCAAACACCTGAAAATCCATCGGCAGATCGAAGAGAAGAAGAACAGCAATTCTGGAAACAGAAAAACAGCCACTTTCTGAAAGGTAGGACAGCGGAGAAGTGAATCCAAAGCGACGGGAAGATAGACCCCGGGGGGAGGGGCCGGCTCCCGGCAAGCGGCGGAGCAAACGTGCACAAAATCAGGACTTTTAAAAGTCTGTTCCGCTGAGGGACATCGCTCCAGAGGCTACCTGGGGCAAAGCCCACACGGGGTCAGCGTGGCCTCGGGTCCCGCAGGGTCACAGAAGGATCGGGGGTGTCTGAATGTCGCAGAGCTTGCAGGTATTGGAAAGGGAAAGCCGGCTACAGAGACAGAGCCGACAGTAAGCTCGCAGCTCGGGGTGACCTTGAACCGGTCGCAGGCTCAGTGAGCTCGGAGCGCGACCTGAGGTCGGGCAGACGGGAGTAACTGGGCACTGTTCTCTGAGGGCACACTGAGGAGTGCGTCCCTGGGCTCTCGGCTCCTCCGGGCTGAAGACCAGGAGGCCGCCATTTGTATTCCCCATCCTCCCGAACTCTACGGAAAGCGCTCAGGGAACAAAAGCTCCTGAAAGCAAACCCGAGCGGTTTACTCACCCTGGCCCCAGGTAAGGGCGGTGTAATTCCGCCTGGGGCAAAGACACTTGAGAATCACTACAACAGGCCCTCCCCCAGAAGATCAACAAGAAATCCAGCCGAGACCAAGTTCACCTACCAAGGAGTGCGGTTTCAATACCAAGGAGAGCAGCAGAATTACAGAGGAGGAGAAAGCCAAGCATGGAACTCATGGCTTTTTGCCTGTGATTTTTTTTTAGTCTTGCAGTTAATTTAATTTTTTTCTTTTTCATTTTTTTTTTCCTCCCCTTCGGGTAAAATTTTTTTTTTAACTGTTACCTTTTTCTTTTTTAACGATTTTTTACTAGTTTATCTAATATATATATTTTTTCTTTTTTACATTTTTCTTAGGTGTTTTCTCTTTTTTAATTTCTTTTCTTTTCTTCTTTTTTTCTTTTTTCTTTCTTTTTTTTTTCTTTCTTTCTTCCTTTTTGAACCTCTTTTTATCCCCTTTCTCCCCCCTCACGATTTGGGATCTCTTCTAATTTGGTTAAAACATATTTTCCTGGGGTTGTTGCCACCCTTTTAGTATTTTACTTGCTCCTTCATATACTCTTATCTGGACAAAATGACAAGACGGAAAAATTCAACACAAAAAAAAAAAGAACAAGAGGCAGTACCGAAGGATAGGGACCTAATCAATACAGACATTGGTAATATGTCAGATCTAGAGTTCAAAATGACAATTCTCAAGGTTCTAGCCGGGCTCGAAAAAGGCATGGAAGACATTAGAGAAACCCTCTCGAGAGATATAAAAGCCCTTTCTGGAGAAATAAAAGAACTAAAATCTAACCAAGTTGAAATCAAAAAAGCTATTAATGAGGTGCAATCAAAAATGGAGGCTCTCACTGCTAGGATAAATGAGGCAGAAGAAAGAATTAGTGATATAGAAGACCAAATGACAGAGAATAAAGAAGCTGAGCAAAAGAGGGACAAACAGCTACTGGAGCACGAGGGGAGAATTCGAGAGATAAGTGACACCATAAGACGAAACAACATTAGAATAATTGGGATTCCAGAAGAAGAAGAAAGAGAGAGGGGAGCAGAAGGTATACTGGAGAGAATTATTGGGGAGAATTTCCCCAATATGGCAAAGGGAACGAGCATCAAAATTCAGGAGGTTCAGAGAATGCCCCTCAAAATCAATAAGAATAGGCCTACACCCCGTCAACTAATAGTAAAATTTACAAGTCTCAGTGACAAAGAGAAAATCCTGAAAGCAGCCCGGGAAAAGAAGTCTGTAACATACAATGTTAAAAATATTAGATTGGCAGCTGACTTATCCACAGAGACCTGGCAGGCCAGAAAGAGCTGGCATGATATTTTCAGAGCACTAAACGAGAAAAACATGCAGCCAAGAATACTATATCCAGCTAGGCTATCATTGAAAATAGAAGGAGAGATTAAAAGCTTCCAGGACAAACAAAAACTGAAAGAATTGGCAAACACCAAACCAGCTCTACAGGAAATATTGAAAGGGGTCCTCTAAGCAAAGAGAGAGCCTACAAGTGGTAGATCAGAAAGGAACAGAGACCATATACAGTAACAGTGACCTTACAGGCAATACAATGGCACTAAATTCATATCTCTCAATAGTTACCCTGAATGTTAATGGGCTAAATGCCCCTGTCAAAAGACACAGGGTATCAGAATGGATAAAAAAACAAAACCCATCTATATGTTGCCTCCAAGAAACTCATTTTAGCGCGAAGACACCTCCAGATTTAAAGTGAGGGGGTGGAAAAGAATTTACCATGCTAATGGACATCAGAAGAAAGCAAGAGTGGCAATCCTTATATCAGATCAATTAGATTTTAAGCCAAAGAGTATAATAAGAAATGAGGAAGGACAATATATCATATTCAAAGGGTCTGTCCAACAAGAAGATTTAACAATTTTAAATATCTATGCCCCCAACGTGGGAGCAGCCAACTATATAAACCAATTAATAACAAAATCAAAGAAACACATCAACAATAATACAATAATAGTAGGGGACTTTAACACTCCCCTCACTGAAATGGACAGATCATCCAAGCAAAAGATCAGCAAGGAAAAAAAGGCCTTAAATGACACACTGGACCAGATGGACATCACAGATATATTCAGAACATTTCATCCCAAAGCAACAGAATATACATTCTTCTTTAGTGCACATGGAACATTCTCCAGAATAGATCATATCCTGGGTCCTAAATCAGGACTCAACTGGTATCAAAAGATTGGGATCATCCTCTGCATATTTTCAGACCACAATGCTCTAAAGCTAGAACTCAACCACATTAGGAAGTTTGGAAAGAACTGAAATACATGGAGACTAAAGAGCATCCTTCTAAAGAATGAATGGGTCAACCGGGAAATTAAAGAAGAATTGAAAAAAATCATGGAAACAAATGATAATGAAAATACAACAGTTCAAAATCTGTGGGACACAACAAAGGCAGTCCTGAGAGGAAAATATAGAGCGGTTCAAGCCTTTCTCAAGAAACAAGAAAGGTCTCAGGTACACAACCTAACCCTACAGCTAAAGGAGCTGGAGAAAGAACAAGAAAGAAACCCTAAACCCAGCAGGAGAAGAGAAATCATAAAGATCAGAGCAGAAATCAATGAAATAGAAACCAAAAAAACAATAGAACAAATCAACGAAACTAGGAGCTGGTTCTTTGAAAGAATTAATAAAATTGATAAACCCCTGGCCCGACTTATCAAAAAGAAAAGAGAAAGGACCCAAATAAATAAAATCATAAATGAAAGAGGAGAGATCACAACTAACACCAAAGAAATACAAACTATTATAAGAACATACTATGAGCAACTCTACGCCAATAAATTTGACAATCTGGAAGAAATGGATGCATTCCTAGAAACATATAAACTACCACAACTGAACCAGGAAGAAATAGAAAGCCTGAACAGACACATAACCAGTAAGGAGATTGAAACAGTCATTAAAAATCTCCAAACAAACAAAAGCCCAGGGCCAGACGGCTTCCCGGGGGAATTCTACCAAACATTGAAAGAAGAACTAATTCCTATTCTCCTGAAACTGTTCCAAAAAATAGAAATGGAAGGAAAACTTCCAAACTCATTTATGAGGCCAGCATCACCTTGATCCCAAAACCAGACAAGGATCCCACCAAAAAAGCGAGCTATAGACCAATATCCTTGATGAACACAGATGCGAAAATACTCAACAAAATACTAGCCAATAGGATTCAACAGTATATTAAAAAGATTATTCACCACGACCAAGTGGGATTTATTCCAGGGCTGCAAGGTTGGTTCAACATCCGCAAATCAGTCAATGTGATAAAACACATCAATAAAAGAAAGAACAAGAACCATATTATACTCTCAATAGATGCTGAAAAAGCATTTGACAAAGTACAGCATCCCTTCCTGATCAAAACTCTTCAAAGTGTAGGGATAGAGGGCACATACCTCAATATCATCAAAGCCATATATGAAAAACCCACCGCAAATGTCATTCTCAATGGAGAAAAACTGAAAGCTTTTCCGCTAAGGTCAGGAACAGGGCAGGGATGTCCATTATCACCACTGCTATTCAACATAGTACTAGAGGTCCTAGCCTCAGCAATGAGACAACAAAAGGAAATTAAAGGCATCCAGATCGTCAAAGAAGAAGTCAAATTATCACTCTTCTCAGATGATATGATACTATATGTGGAAAACCCAAAAGACTCCACTCCAAAACTGCTAGAACTTATACAGGAATTCAGTAAAGTTTCAGGATATAAAATCAATGCACAGCAATCAGTTGCATTTCTCTACACCAACAAGACAGAAGAAAGAGAAATTAAGGAGTCAATCCCATTTACAATTGCACCCCAAACCATAAGATACCTAGGAATAAACCTAACCAAAGAGACACAGAATCTATACTCAGAAAACTATAAAGTACTCATGAAAGAAATTGAGGAAGACACAAAGAAATGGAAAAATGTTCCATGCTCCTGGATTGGAAGAATCAATATTGTGAAAATGTCTATGCTACCTAAAGCAATCTACACATTTAATGCAATTCCTATCAAAGTACCATCCATCTTTTTCAAAGAAATGGAACAAATAATGCTAAAATTTATATGGAACCAGAAAAGACCTCGAATAGCCAAAGGGATATTGAAAAAGAAAGCCAACGTTGGTGGCATCACAATTCCGGACTTCAAGCTCTATTACAAAGCTGTCATCATCAATAGAGCATGGTACTGGCACAAAAACAGACACATAGATCAATGGAACAGAATAGAGAGCCCAGAAATAGCCCCTCAACTCTACAGTCAACTAATCTTCGACAAAGCAGGAAAGAATGTCCAATGGAAAAAAGACAGCCTCTTCAATAAATGGTGCTGGGAAAATTGGACAGCCACATGCAGAAAAATGAAATTGGACCATTTCCTTACACCACACACAAAAATAGACTCAAAATGGATGAAGGACCTCAATGTGCGAAAGGAATCCATCAAAATCCTTGAGGAGAACACAGGCAGCAACCTCTTTGACCTCTGCCGCAGCAACATCTTCCTAGGAACAACGCCAAAGGCAAGGGAAGCAAGGGCAAAAATGAACTATTGGGATTTCATCAAGATCAAAAGCTTTTGCACAGCAAAGGAAACAGTGAACAAAATCAAAAGACCACCGACACAATGGGAGAAGATATTTGCAAACGACATATCAGATAAAGGACTAGTGTCCAGAATCTATAAAGAACTTAGCAAACTCAACACCCAAAGAACAAATAATCCAGTAAAGAAATGGGCAGAGGACATGAACAGACATTTCTGCAAAGAAGACATCCAGATGGCCAACAGACACATGAAAAAGTGCTCCATGTCACTCGGCATCAGGGAAATACAAATCAAAACCACAATGAGATATCACCTCACACCAGTCAGAATGGCTAAAATCAACAAGTCAGGAAATGACAGATGCTGGCGAGGATGTGGAGAAAGGGGAACCCTCCTACACTGTTGGTGGGAATGCAAGCTGGTGCAGCCACTCTGGAAAACAGCATGGAGGTTCCTCAAAATGTTGAAAATAGAACTGCCCTATGACCCAGCAATTGCACTATTGGGTATTTACCCTAAAGATACAAACCTAGTGATCCAAAGGGGCACGTGCACCCGAATGTTTATAGCAGCAATGTCCACAATAGCCAAACTATGGAAAGAACCTAGATGTCCATCAACAGATGAATGGATCAAGAAGATGTGGTATATATACACAATGGAATACTATGCAGCCATCAAAAGAAATGAAATCTTGCCATTTGCGACAACATGGATGGAACTAGAGCGTATCATGCTTAGCGGAATAAGTCAAGCAGAGAAAGACAACTATCATATGATCTCCCTGATATGAGGAAGTGGTGATGCAACATGGGGGCTTAAGTGGGTAGGAGAAGAATCAATGAAACAAGATGGAATTGGGAGGGAGACAAACCATAAGTGACTCTTAATCTCACAAAACAAACTGAGGGTTTCTGGGGGGAGGGTGTTTGGGAGAAGGGGGTGCGATTATGGACATTGGGGAGGGTATGTGCTTTGGTGAGTGCTGTGAAGTGTGTAAACCTGGTGATTCACAGACCTGTACCCCTGGGGATAAAAATATATGTTTATAAAAAATAAAAAATTAAAAAAAAAGGGAGTTGGGGGAAATTGGAAGGGGAGGTGAACCATGAGAGACTATGGACTATGAAAAACAATCTGAGGGGTTTGAAGTGGCGGGGGGGGTGGTGGAGGTTGGGGGAACCAGGTTGTGGGTATTAGAGAGGGCACAGATTGCATGGAGCACTGGGTGTGGTGCAAAAACAATGAATACTGTTATGCTGAAAATAAATAAAAAATAAATTTAAAAAAAAAAAAAGTCTGTTCAGCTGAGGGACATCGCTCCAGAGGCTAAACCGGGGCGAAGCCCACGAAGCCCACGCGGGGTCAGCGTGGCCTCAGGTCCCGCAGGGTAACAGAAGGATCGGGGGTGTCTGAGTGTCGCAGAGCTTGCGGGTATTGGAACGGGAAAGCCGGCTACAGAGACAGAGCCGACAGTAAGCTCACAGCTCGGTGTTACCATGAACCGGTCGCAGGCTCGGTGAGCTCGGAGCGCGGCCGGAGGTCAGGCAGACGGGAGTAACTGGGCGCTGTTATCTGAGGGCGCACTGAGGAGTGGGGCCCTGGGCTCTCCGCTCCTCCGGGCCAGAGACCAGGAGGCCGCCATTTGTATTCCCCATCCTCCGGAACTCTACGGAAAGCGCTCAGGGAACAAAAGCTCCTGAAAGCAAACCCAAGCGGATTACTCACCCCGGCCCCTGATAAGGGCGGTGCAATTCCGCCTGGGGCAGAGACACTTGAGAATCACTACAACAGGCCCCTCCCCCAGAAGATCAACAAGAAATCCAGCTGAGACCAAGTTCACCTGCCAAGGAGTGCGGTTTCAATACCAAGGAGAGCAGCAGAATTCCAGAGGAGGAGAAAGCAAAGCACAGAAATCATGGCTTTTTCCCTGTGATTTTTTTTTAGTCTTGCAGTTAATTTAATTTTTTTCTTTTTCATTTTTTGTTTTTTTTCTTGCCTTCTGGTTAAATTTTTTCTTTAACTTTTACCTTTTTCTTTTTTAACGTTTTTTAACAAGTTTATCTAATATATATATTTTTTCTTTTTTATATTTTTCTTATTTGTTTTCTTTTTTTTAATTCTTTTTTTTTCTTTTTTTTTTCTTTTTTCTTTTTTTTTCTTTCTTCCTTTTTGAACCTCTTTTTATCCCCTTTCTCCCCCCTCACGATTTGGGATCTCTTCTAATTTGGTTAAAGCATATTTTCCTAGGGTTGTTGCCACCCTTTTAGTATTTTACTGGCTCCTTCATATACTCTTATATGGAATGACAAGACGGAAAAATTCAACACAAAAAAGAGAACAAGAGGGAGTACCGAAGGCTAGGGACCTAATCAATACAGACATTGGTAATATGTCAGATCTAGAGTTCAAAATGACAATTCTCAAGGTTCTAGCCGGGCTCGAAAAAGGCATGGAAGACATTAGAGAAACCCTCTCGAGAGATATAAAAGCCCTTTCTGGAGAAATAAAAGAACTAAAATCTAACCAAGTTGAAATCAAAAAAGCTATTAATGAGGTGCAATCAAAAATGGAGGCTCTCACTGCTAGGATAAATGAGGCAGAAGAAAGAATTAGTGATATAGAAGACCAAATGACAGAGAATAAAGAAGCTGAGCAAAAGAGGGACAAACAGCTACTGGAGCACGAGGGGAGAATTCGAGAGATAAGTGACACCATAAGACGAAACAACATTAGAATAATTGGGATTCCAGAAGAAGAAGAAAGAGAGAGGGGAGCAGACGTTATACTGGAGAAAATTATTGGGGAGAATTTCCCCAATATGGCAAAGGGAACGAGCATCAAAATTCAGGAGGTTCAGAGAACGCCCCTCAAAATCAATAAGAATAGGCCCACACCCCGTCACCTAATAGTAAAATTTACAAGACTCAGTGACAAAGAGAAAATCCTGAAAGCAGCCCGGGAAAAAAAGTCCGTAACATACAATGGTAAAAATATTAGATTGGCAGCTGACTTATCCACAGAGACCTGGCAGGCCAGAAAGAGCTGGCATGATATTTTCAGAGCACTAAACGAGAAAAACATGCAGCCAAGAATACTATATCCAGCTAGGCTATCATTGAAAATAGAAGGAGAGATTAAAAGCTTCCAGGACAAACAAAACTGAAAGAATTTGCAAACACCAAACCACCTCTACAGGAAATTTTGAAAGGGGTCCTCTAAGCAAAGAGAGAGCCTACAAGAGGTAGATCAGAAGGGAACAGAGACCATATACAGTAACAGTCACCTTACAGGCAATACAATGGCACTAAATTCATATCTCTCAATAGTTACCCTGAATGTTAATGGGCTAAATGCCCCTGTCAAAAGACACAGGCTATCAGAATGGATAAAAAAACAAAACCCATCTATATGTTGCCTCCAAGAAACTCATTTTAAAATGAGTTTAAAACTCCAGATTGAAAGTGAGGGGGTGGAAAAGAATTTACCATGCTAATGGACATCAGAAGAAAGCAGGAGTGGCAATCCTTATATCAGATCAATTAGATTTTAAGCCAAAGACTATGATAAGAGATGAGGAAGGACACTGTATCATACTCAAAGGGTCTGTCCAACAGGAAGATTTAACAATTTTAAATATCTATGCCCCCAACGTGGGAGCAGCCAACTATATAAACCAATTAATAACAAAATCAAAGAAACACATCAACAATAATACAATAATAGTAGGGGACTTTAACACTCCTCTCACTGAAATGGACAGATCATCCAAGCAAAAGATCAGCAAGGAAATAAAGGCCTTAAACGACACACTGGACCATACATCACAGATATATTCAGAACATTTCATCCCAAAGCAACAGAATACACATTCTTCTCTAGTGAACATGGAACATTCTCCAGAATAGATCACATCCTCGGTCCTAAATCAGGACTCAACCGGTATCAAAAGATTGGGATCATTCCCTGCATATTTTCAGACCACAATTCTCTAAAGCTAGAAATCAACCACAACAGTAAGTTTGGAAAGAACCCAAATACATGGAGACTAAACAGCATCCTTCTAAAGAATGAATTGGTCAACCGGGAAATTAAAGAATTGAAAAAAATCATGGAAACAAATGATAATGAAAATACAACGGTTCAAAGTCTGTGGGACACAACAAAGGCAGTCCTGAGAGGAAAATATAGAGCGGTACAAGCCTTTCTCAAGAAACAAGAAAGGTCTCAGGTACACAACCTAACCCTACACCTAAAGGAGCTGGAGAAAGAACAAGAAAGAAACCCTAAGCCCAGCAGGAGAAGAGAAATCATAAAGATCAGAGCAGAAATCAATGAAATAAAAACCAAAAAACAATAGAACAAATCAACGAAACTAGGAGTTGGTTCTTTGAAAGAATTAATAAAATTGATAAACCCCTGGCCCGACTTATCAAAAAGAAAAGAGAAAGGACCCAAATAAATAAAATCATGAATGAAAGAGGAGAGATCACAACTAACACCAAAGAAATACAAACTATTATAAGAACATACTATGAGCAACTGTACGCCAACATATTTGACAATCTGGAAGAAATGGATGCATTCCTGGAAACATATAAACTACCCCAACTGAACCAGGAAGAAATAGAAAGCCTGAACAGACCCATAACCGGTAAGGAGATTGAAACAGTCATTAAAAATCTCCAAACAAACAAAAGCCCAGGGCCAGATGGCTTCCCGGGGGAATTCTACCAAACATTTAAAGAAGAACTAATTGCTATTCTCCTGAAACTGTTCCAAAAAATAGAAATGGAAGGAAAACGTCCAAACTCATTTATGAGGCAAGCATCACCTTGATCCCAAAACCAGACAAGGATCCCATCAAAAAAGAGAGCTATAGACCAATATCCTTGATGAACACAGATGCGAAAATACTCAACAAAATACTAGCCAATAGGATTCAACAGTACATTAAAAGGATTATTCACCACGACCAAGTGGGATTAATTCCAGGGCTGCAAGGTTGGTTCAACATCTGCAAATCAGTCAATGTGATACAACACATCAATAAAAGAAAGAACAAGAACCATAGGATACTCTCAATAGATGCTGAAAAAGCATTTGACAACGTATAGCATCCCTTCCTTATCAAAACTCTTCAAAGTGTAGGGATAGAGGGCACATACCTCAATATCATCAAAGCTATCTATGAAAATCCCACCGCAAATATCATTCTCAATGGAGAAAAACTGAAAGCTTTTCCGCTAAGGTCAGGAACACGGCAGGGATATCCATTATCACCACTGCTATTCAACATAGTAGTAGAGGTCCTAGCCTCAGCAATCAGACAACAAAAGGAAATTAAAGGCATCCAAATCGGCAAAGAAGAAGTCAAATTATCACTCTTCGCAGATGATATGATACTATATGTGGAAAACCCAAAAGACTCCACTCCAAAACTGCTAGAACTTATACAGGAATTCAGTAAAGTGTCAGGATATAAAATCAATGCACAGCAATCAGTTGCATTTCTCTACACCAACAACAAGACAGAAGAAAGAGAAATTAAGGAGTCAATCCCATTTACAATTGCACCCAAAACCATAAGATACCTAGGAATAAACCTAACCAAAGAGACACAGAATCTATACTCAGAAAACTATAAAGTACTCATGAAAGAAATTGAGGAAGACACAAAGAAATGGAAAAATGTTCCATGCTCCTGGATTGGAAGAATCAATATTGTGAAAATGTCTATGCTACCTAAAGCAATCTACACATTTAATGCAATTCCTATCAAAGTACCATCCATCTTTTTCAAAGAAATGGAACAAATAATTCTAAAATTTATATGGAACCAGAAAAGACCTCGGATAGCCAAAGGGATATTGAAAAAGAAAGCCAACGTTGGTGGCATCACAATTCCGGACTTCAAGCTCTATTACAAAGCTGTCGTCATCAAGACAGCATGGTATTGGCACAAAAACAGACACATAGACAATGGAACAGAATAGAGAGCCCAGAAATAGACCCTCAACTCTACAGTCAACTAATCTTCGACAAAGCAGGAAAGAATGTCCAATGGCAAAAAGAAAGCCTCTTCAATAAATGGTGCTGGGAAAATTGGACAGCCACATGCAGAAAAATGAAATTGGACCATTTCCTTACACCACACACAAAAATAGACTCAAAATGGATGAAGGACCTCAATGTGCGAAAGGAATCCATCAAAATCCTTGAGGAAAACACAGGCAGCAACCTCTTCAACCTCTGCCGCAGCAACATCTTCCTAGGAACAACGCCAAAGGCAAGAGAAGCAAGGGCAAAAATGAACTATTGGGATTTCATCAAGATCAAAAGCTTTTGCACAGCAAAGGAAACAGTGAACAAAATCAAAAGACCACCGACACAATGGGAGAAGATATTTGCAAACGACATATCAGATAAAGGACTAGTGTCCAGAATCTATAAAGAACTTAGCAAACTCAACACCCAAAGAACAAATAATCCAGTAAAGAAATGGGCAGAGGACATGAACAGACATTTCTGCAAAGAAGACATCCAGATGGCCAACAGACACATGAAAAAGTGCTCCATGTCACTCGGCATCAGGGAAATACAAATCAAAACCACAATGAGATATCACCTCACACCAGTCAGAATGGCTAAAATCAACAAGTCAGGAAATGACAGATGCTGGCGAGGATGCGGAGAAAGGGGAACCCTCCTACACTGTTGGTGGGAATGCAAGCTGGTGCAGCCACTCTGGAAAACAGCATGGAGGTTCCTCAAAATGTTGAAAATAGAACTGCCCTATGACCCAGCAATTGCACTATTGGGTATTTACCCTAAAGATACAAACCTAGTGATCCAAAGGGGCACGTGCACCCGAATGTTTATAGCAGCAATGTCCACAATAGCCAAACTATGGAAAGAACCTAGATGTCCATCAACAGATGAATGGATCAAGAAGATGTGGTATATATACACAATGGAATACTATGCAGCCATCAAAAGAAATGAAATCTTGCCATTTGCGACAACATGGATGGAACTAGAGCGTATCATGCTTAGCGGAATAAGTCAAGCAGAGAAAGACAACTATCATATGATCTCCCTGATATGAGGAAGTGGTGATGCAACATGGGGGCTTAAGTGGGTAGGAGAAGAATCAATGAAACAAGATGGAATTGGGAGGGAGACAAACCATAAGTGACTCTTAATCTCACAAAACAAACTGAGGGTTTCTGGGGGGAGGGTGTTTGGGAGAAGGGGGTGCGATTATGGACATTGGGGAGGGTATGTGCTTTGGTGAGTGCTGTGAAGTGTGTAAACCTGGTGATTCACAGACCTGTACCCCTGGGGATAAAAATATATGTTTATAAAAAATAAAAAATTATTTAAAAAAAGAAAAAGAAATAAGAATTTTCCCAGGCAAACAAAATCTGAAGAAGTTCATGATTATTAAATCAGCACATCAAGAAATATTAAAGGTAGCCCTTTGAGTGATAAAGACCAAAAGCAACAAGGACAAGAAAAGAACAGAGAAAATCTCCAGAAAATCCAACTTTACAGGTAATACAGTGGCAATAAATTCATATCGATCAACAATCACTCTGAGAGTAAATAGACTTAATCTTCCAATCAAAAGATGTAGGGTATCAGAACGGGGAAAAAAAAAAGAACAATCTATGTGCCATAATAGACTCATATTAGACCCAAAGACACCAACAGATTTAAAGTGAGGGAAGGGAGAACCTTTTATCATGCAAATGGACCCTAAAAGAAACCTGAAGCATCAATACTTATGTCAGACAAACTATATTTTAAATCAAAGACTGTAATAAAAGATGAAGAAGGGCACTATATCAAAATAAAGGGATATATCCAATAAGATCTAACCATTGTAAATGTGTATGCTCCCAACTTGGGAGCACCCAAATATATAAAACTAATAACAAACATAAAGAAACTCATTGATATTAATACAATAATAGTAGCTCTTTAACATCACACTTACTTCAATGGGCAGATCATCTAAAAAGGAAATCAACAAGGAAACAAGGGCTTGGAATCACATGCTTGACCAGATAGTCGTAACAGATGTGTTAAGAATACTTCATCCTAAAGTGGCAGAATACACATTATTTCAGAGTGCACATTATCCAGAATAGATCACATATTGGATCACAAATCAGGCCTCAAGATATAAAAAAAGATTGAGATCATGACATGCATATTTCCAATCACAATGTTATGAACATGAAGTCAGGATTGAGAAATAAAGTAAAATTGGAAAGACCACAAATATATGGAGGGTAGGGAACATCTTACTAAAGAATGAGTGGGTTAACCAGGAAGTAAAGAAGAAATTTTAAAAAGACATGGACATAAGTTAAAATGAAAATTAATGGTACACAACCTTTGGGATGCAGCAAAAGTGGTCCTAATAGGAAGGATATAGCAATACAGTTCTACCTCAAGAAGCAAGAAAAGTTCAAAAATGCAACCTTAGACTTAAAGGAGCTAGGAAAAGAACAAATGAAGCCTAAATCCAGCAGAAGGAGGGAAATAATAAAGATTAGAGCAGAAATAAAGATGTAGCAAAAACAAAACAAAACAAAACAAAAAAACACTAGAACATATCAGTGAAACTAGGAGGTGGCTCTTTGAAAGAATTAATAAAATTGATTAATCCATAGTTAGACTTGTCAAAAAGAGAGAGAGAGAGAGAGAGAGAGAGAGAGAGAAAGGACACAAATAAATAAAATCACAAAAGGTAGAGGAGAGATCACAACCAACACCACAGAAATACAAACAATTATAAGAGAAATTATGAAAAATTATATGTCAATGAATTGGATAATTTGGAAGAAATTGACAAATTCTTAGAAACATACAAACTACCAAAGCTGAAACAGGAACACATAGAAGAATTAGGCAGACCCATAACCTGCAAAGAAATTGAATCAGTAATTACAAACCTCCCAACACCCAAAAGACCAGGGACAGATGGATTTACAGGGTAATTCTATCAAAAAATTAAAGAGTTATTGCCTATTCTTCTCAAATAGAAAGAAAACTTTCATTGGAGAAGTGGCGACATATGGCTATCAGACACATGAAAAAATGTTCATCATCACTAGCCATCAGGGAGATTCAAATTAAAACCACATTGAGATACCACCTTAAACGAGGTAGAATGGCCCAAACTAGCAAGACAGGAAACATGTGTTGGAGAGGATGTGGAGAAAGGGGAACCCTAGGATTTATTGTTGGGCTGCAAGGATGGTTCCATATGTGTAAATCAATCAATATGATACATCACATTAATAAAAGAAAGGATAAAAATCATATGATCCTCTCAATAGATGCAGAAGAAGAATTTGAAAACATACAACATCCATTCTTGATGAAAACCCAAACAAGTAGGGATAGAGGGAATATATGCAACACCATAAAGGCCATATACAAGAGACCCACAGCTAATATCCTTATTGGGGAAACATTGAGAGCTTCTCCTTTATGGTCAAGAAGAAGACAGGCATGTCCACTTTCACCAATGCTATTTAACAAAGTACTGGAAGTCTGAGCCTCAGCAATCAAACAAAAAAAAAAGAAATAAAAGGCATCCAAATCAGCAAGGAAGAAGTCAAAGTTTCTTTTTTCCTTCCTTCCTTCCTTCCTTCCTTCCTTCCTTCCTTCCTTCCTTCCTTCCTTCCTTCTTTCTTTCTTTCCTTCTTTCCTTCCATTTTCTTTCTTTATTCTTTCTTTCTTTCTTTCTTTCTTTCTTTCTTATTTATATTAGTGAGAGAGAGAGAGAAAACACACAAGCAAAAAGGGATGAAGGAGAGGGAGAAATAAATGAAGTAGATTTCATATTGAATGCAAAGGCTGACACAGAGCTTGATCTCCCTATCCTGAGGTCATGGCCTGAGGTGAAATCAAGAGTTGGTCACTTAACAAATAGAGCCACCCATGAGCCCCTCAAATTTCAATTATTTACAGATAACATGTTACTCTACCACCAAATTGTTAAAACTGATACACGAATTCAGTAATGTCACAGGATACAAAGTCAGTATACAGAAATCTGTTGCATTTCTATACACCTATAATGAAGCAGCAGAAAGAGATTTCAAGGAATCCATCCCATGTACAATTACACCAAAACACATAGAATACTTAGGAATACAACTAACTACAGAGGTAAAAGATCTGTACTTTAAAAACTACAAAATATTTATGAAAGAAATTGGAAATGACACAAAGAAATGGAAAAACCTCCCATGCTCATGGATTGGAAGAATATTGTTAAAATGGCTATACTTCCCAAAGCAATCTACACATTTATTGTAATCCCTATCAGAATACTACCAGTATTTTTCACAGAACTCTAACAAATAATCATAAAATTTATATGGAACCACAAAAGACCCCAAACAGTCAAAGCAATCTTAAAAAAGAGAAACAAATCTGAAGGCAAAACAAGGTATATTACAAGCTGTAGTCATCAAGACAGTATAGTACTGGCACAAAAAAAGATACACAGATTAATGGAACAGAAAAGAAAATCCACAAATTGACCAACAACTCTATGGTTAACTAATCTCTGACATAGCAGGAAGGAATATCCAATGGAAAAAGGATAGTCTCTTTAACAAATGGTGTTTGGAAAACTGGGCAGCCACAAGAATGAAACTGGACCACTTTCTTACATAATGCATAAATTGAATTCAATATGGATGAAAGACTTAAATGTGAGACATGAAACTATCAAAATCTTGAGGCAGCAACCTGTTTGACATGGGCTATGGCAATGTCTTACTAGACACACTGTAGAAGGCCAGGGAAACAAAAGCAAAAATGAACTATTGGGAGTTCATCAAAATGGATTTTGCACACAAAGACAACAATTAAGAAAGCTTAAAGGTATTGGAAGAGATTTTGCTGAGTGACATAAGTCAAGCAGGGAGAGTCAATTATCATACGGTTTTGCTTATTTGTGCAACATAAGGAATAACACAGAGGACATAGGGAGATGGAGAGGAGAAGTGAGTTGGGGGAAACTGGAGGTGGAGATAAACCATGAGAGACTATGGACTCTGAGATATAAACTGGGGGTTTTGGAGGGGAGGGGGTAGGAAGTTGGATGAGCCTGCTGGTGGGTATTATGGAGGGCATGTATTGCATGGAGCACTGGGTGTGGTGCATAAACAAAGAATTCTGGAACACTGAAAAGAAATTATAAAAATAAATAAATAAAAATTTTAAAAGAATAAGAATGAAAGTATAGATTGCTCTGGGACATATGGACATTTTAACAATGTTTATTCTTCCAAGCCATGAACATGAAATGGTCTTCCATCATTTTGGGTCTTCTTCAGTTCCTTTCATGAGTGTTCTGTGATTCTCTAATTTCCATTTTATAGATTCCTTGTTAGTGTATAAGAAAGTAACTGATTTCTGTGCATTGATTCTGTATCCTGCCACATTACGGAACTGCTGTATGAGTTCTAGTAGTTTGGGGGTGGAGTCTTTTGGGTTTTCCATATAAAGTATCATGTCATCTGCAGAGAGAGAGAGAGAGAGAGAGAGAGAGAGAGAGAGAGTTTGACCTCTCCTTTTCCAATTTGAATACTATTTATTTCTTTTTGTTTTCTGATTGCTATTGCTAGGACTTCCAGTACTATTTTGAACAGTGGTGAGAGTGGGCATCCTTGTCATGTACCAGAGAGCAGGAAGGCTCTCAGCTTTTCCACATTGAAAATTATATTAGCTGTGGGTTTTTCATAAATGGATTTTATGAAGTTGAGTAATGTTCCCTCTATCCCTATACTCTGAAGAGTTTTAATCAGGAACAGATGCTGTAGTTTGTCAAATGCTTTTTCTGAATCAATTGAGAGGACCATGGGTTCTTCTCTCTCTTATTGATTTTTTTTCCCTATCACATTGATTGATTTTCAAATGTTGAATCACCCTTGCATCTCAAAAATAAATCCCACTGGGCCATGGTGGATAACTATTGTTGGATCTTATTAGCTAGGATCTTGTTGAGAATCTTGGCATCCATATTCATCAGGGATATTGGTCTGAAATTCTCCTTTTTGGTGGGATCTTTGCTGGGCTTGGGGACCAAGGGAATGGTGGCTTCATAGAAAGAGTCTGGAAGTTTTCTTTCTGTTTCTATTTTTTGAAACAACTTCAGGAGAATAGGTAGTATTTCCTCTTTGAATGTTTTGTAAAATCCCCCAGGAAATCCGTCAGTTCTGGGACTCTGGTTTTGGGGGAGGTTTTTGATCACTGCTTCAATCTCATTACTAGATATTGGTCTATTCAGGTTATCAATTTCTTCCTGTTTCAGTCTTGGAAGTTTATAGGTTTCCAGGAATACATCCATTTCTTATATGTTGCTTAAAGTATTGGCATATAACTGTTGATAATAATTTCTTATGATTGTTTCTATTTCCTCGGTGTTAGTCACGATCTCTCCCCTTTCATTCATAATTTTATTAATTTGGGTCCTTTCTCTTTTCTTTTGGTTTATTCTGGTTTATCAATCTTATTAATTCTTTCAAAGAACTAGCTTGTAGTTTTATTTATGTATTCTACTGTATCTCTGGTTTCTAACTTATTGATCTCTGCTCTAATCTTAATTTATTTCCCTTCTTGTTTATAGGGTTGGTTTAATTTGTTCTCAATTCTCCAGTTCCTTAAGGTGTAAAGGGAGTTGGTGTATTCCGGATTTTTCAATTTTTTTGAGTGAGACTTGGATGGCTATGTATTTCCCCCTTAGGACCTCCTATGCCATCCCAATGAAAATACCACCCGCATTTTTCAAAGTGCTAGAACAAATAATCCTAACATTTATATGGAACCAGAAAAGACCCTGAGTCATTAAGGAAATGTTGAAAAAGAAAAATAAAGCTGGGGTATCATGTCTGATTTCAACCTTTATTACAAAGCTGTGATCACTAAGACAGCTTGGTACTGGTACAAAAACAGACACATAGACCAATGGAGCAGAATATAGAGCCCAGATATGGACCCATAACTCAATGGTGAAATAATCTTCAACAAGCAGGAAAGAATATCAAAAGGAAAAAGTCTTTTCAATAAATGGCGCTGGGAAAATTGGACAGCTATGTACAGAAGAATGAAACTCGACCATTCTCTCTTTCCATACACAAAGATAAACTCAAAATGGTTGAAAGACCTCATTGTGAGACAAGAATCCATCAAAGTCCTAGAAGAGAACATAGGCAGGAACCTCTTTGACATTGGCCACAGCAACTTCTTTCAAGACACGTCTCCAAAAGCAAAGGAAACAAAAGCAAAAATAAGCTTTTGGGACTTAATCAATATCAAAAGCTTCTGCACAGCAAAGGAAATAGTCAACCAAACAAAGAGGCAACCCACGGAATGGGAGAAGATATTTGCAAATGACACTAGAGACAAAGGGCTGATATACAAGATCTACAAAGAACTCCTCAAACTCAACACCCAAAAAACACATCCAAAAAAAAAATGGGCAGAATACATGAACAGACACTTCTCCAATGAAGACATACAAATGGCTAGCAGACACGTAAAAAATTCTCATCATCATTAGCCATCAGGGAAATTCAAATCAAAACTGCATTGAGATACCACCATTCACCAGTTAGAATGGCAAAGATTAAAAAGGCAAGAAGTAAACAAATGCTGGAGAGGATGTGGAGAAAGGAGAACCCTCTTACACTCTTGGTGGGAATGCAAGTTGGTGCAGTCACATTGGAAAACAATGTGGAGATTCCTCAAAAAATTAAAAATAAAGCTACCCTATGACCCTGCAACTGCACTAGTGTGTATTTACCCCAAAGATATGGATGTTGTGAAAAGAAGGTCATCTGTACCCCAATGTCCATAGCAGCAATGATCAGAGTCAACAAAATGTGGAAAGGGCAAAATGCCTTTCAACAGATCAATGAATAAAGAAGATATGGTCCAAGCAACATGGACGGGACTGGAAGAGATTATGCTGAGTGAAATAAGTCAAGCAGAGAGAGTCAATTATCATATGGTTTCACTTATTTGTGGAGCATAACAAATATCATGGAGGACAAGGGGTGTTAGAGAGGAGAAGGGAGTTGGGGTAAATTGGAAGGGGAGGTGAAACACGAGAGACTATGGACTCTGAAAAACAATCTGAGGGGTTTGAAGTGGCAGGGGGGTGGGAGGTTGGGGTACCAGGTGGTGGGTATTATAGAGGGCATGGATTGCATGGAGCACTGGGTATGGTGAAAAAATAATGAATACTGTTTTTCTGAAAATAAATAAATTGAAAAAATTTTTAAAAATAAAATAAAAAATTAAAAAAAAAGAATATAATAAAAGACATGAACACAATGAGGTCAGAAATGGAAGATATAACAAAACAAAATGGAACTTTTGTACATTAAAAATATGTCAGCCCTTGAAAAACAAGGTTTTGAACTGTGTAGTTCGGTGTCTATGTGGATTTTTTTTCAATAAATTCAATAGAGTACTGAAAAAAAAAGAAGATATGGTCCATATATACAATGACATATTACTCAGCCATCAGAAAGGATGAATACCCAGCTTTTGTATCAACATGGAAGGGAATGGAGGAGATTATGCTGAGTGGAATAAGTCAAGCAGAGGAAGTCAATTATCATATGGTTTCACTTACTTGTGGAACATAAGGAATAACATGGAGGGCATTAGGAGAAGGAAAGGAAAAGTGAATTGGGATAAATCAGAGTGGTAGATGAACCATAACAGACCATGGACTTTGAGAAACAAACTGAGGGTTTTAGAGGGGAGGGGGTGGAGGGATGGATGAGCCTGGTGGTTGGTATTAGGGAGGGCACGAATCCCATGGAGCACTGTGTGTGGTACATAAACAATCTTGGAACACTGAAAAAAAATAAAATTAAATTTTAAAAAAAGGATGCTGAAAGGTAACCTAAGGAATTGGAGAAAAAAATCACAAATGACATATTTGATAAAGTGTTAGGATCCCAAACATATAAAGTACCTATAAAATTCAACACCCATACAATAAATAATTTAAAAAAATGGGCAGAAGCCATGAATATATATTTTTCCAAAGAAGACATACAGGTGGCCAACTGACACATGAAAAGATGATCAACATCTCTCATCAGTGAAACAGAAATCAAAACTACAATGATATATCACCTCACACCTATTAGAAAGGCTAAAATCAACAACACAAGAAACAACAGGTGGTAGTTAGGATGCAGAGAAAAGGGAAACCTATTGTACCATTTGTAGGAATGCAAAGTGGTGCAGCCACTCTGGAAAATAGTATGCAGATTCCTCAAAAAGTTAAAAATAGTACTACCCCATGACCCAGCAATTGTACTAGTAGGTATTTACCCAAAGGATACAAAAATACTGATATTTAATAGCAGCATTACCAGCAATAGCCATATTATGGAAAGAGCACAAGTTCCTATTGATAGATGAATGGATAAATAAGTAGTATACATATACAACAGAGTATTATCCAGACAACAAAAAGAATGAAATCTTGCCATTTACAGTGACATGGATGGAGCTAGAGTGTATTATGCTAAGTAAAGTTAAGTCAGTCAGAGAAAGACAAATACCATATGATTTCACTCATATGTGGAATTTAAGAAACAAACAGATGAACATAAGGGAAAGGGAAAAAAAGAAAGGGAGGTAAGCTATAAAAGAGACTCAAGTGTAGAAAACAGAGGGTTGTTGGTAGGGAGGTGGGCAGGGGGTATGAGCTAAATGTGTGATCTCTATTAAGGAGGGTAGTTGTGATGAGCACTAGGTGTTTTTTTTTTTTTTAAGATTTTATTTATTTATTTGACAGAGAGAAATCACAAGTAGACGGAGAGGCAGGCAGAGAGAGAGAAAGAGGGAAGCAGGCTCCCTGCTGAGCAGAGAGCCCGATGAGGGACTCGATCCCAGGACCCCGAGATCATGACCTGAGCCAAAGGCAGCGGCTTAACCCACTGAGCCACCCAGGCGCCCAGCACTAGGTGTTTTATTTAAGTGAAGAATCACTAAATTCTACTACTGAAAATAATATCACACTGTTAACTATAAACTTAAATACACACATGAAAAATAGAAAGTATAGATCTTATATTCCAGTACTTTCAGCTTTTTAAAAAATTTTCTCCAAATTCTCTATGATCACTTTTTTATATTACCTGTCATGCCTAATACCCGAATTTCCCTGTACTAATAATGCTAAGACAAATATATCTTTTAAATTAGAAGTTACCCAAAATAATCCATTGTTAAGAACTACTGTAATAGACTGACTTTTCTTGGAATAGTTAATCAAAGTAACAAAGTTAATCTTTTCCTTTGAAATTTCTAAGTCAAAACTTACTACAGAACTATTCATTTTAACTATATATATGTGTATATATATATATATACACACACACACATATGTGTGTGTGTGTGTTGGTATTTATAATATATTACAGGAAGGGAGGTAAGCTGCATATCCTTTGTTTTTAATCTTAAACAAGGATTTTATAATTGTTGCTTTGCCACTGATATGATCTTTGGTTTTTTTGTTTTGTTTTGTTTTTTGTTTTGTTTTTTGTTTTTTTGTTTTTGTTTTTGTTTTTTGTTTTTTTTTGTTTTTGTTTTTTGCAAAGAAGGGGTAGGAAACTCAGTAATGGTCTAACGTTTCATCAAAAAAAAAGCTAGTTATCATAGCAAATAAATATTTTGTTCACCATTATCAAATTGAAATCTACTTCATTGCTTTGTAATGTGAGCAGAGTCATGAACCCACTGTTTGGGGAAATTTCTTTTCTAATTGCATTGTGTTCCTTACCCATTATGAAGTCACCAAAATCTATTAACCTGTATATTGATGAAACCATATGTGTTATCGCTTTAATTTCTTTACCATGAGTTATTTTCTCATGGAAGAATGTTTGCTTTGGAGTTTAAAGTATTTTATTTGACTATATAGTAGCTATTTGAACTTAGCCAAATTGCTGAGCCTCTTTGGGTTTGGTTTCTTCAATTCCCAAGAATGTAATAATACCTGTTCTACTTACCTTGCAGAATTTTTATGATTATCAAAGGAAATAAATAGGTGAGAAACTGCTTTGTGAGCCAAATTGCTAAACAAACTTGAGTTTTCAAGGAAGTTACTCACAAGATGTTTTTATCTTTTGCCAAGTCATGGATCTACTAAAAAGAGTCCAACACATGAATTAGAAAGCAAAGGAATGCAATAACAACTGAATTGATCATTATATACTATTGAGTATGTACAATCAAAATCTCCAAGAATGTGTTCAAGCATTCTTACTACCATAAATGTCAGTAATACATATGTTTTGAAGGGAAGATGAAACCTATCCATAACACATTTCTTTGTAAGACTTTTTGTAGCTCCTGGAGTCCATTAGCATTAAACATAAAAAGATATAAGACCTACAAATATTATTAAATCTTTAGTGACCAGAATGATTTGTGACAGTAGCATTTACTGATAATGAAGAAAATGATGTACAGAATAGCTATTGCACTCAGTCTGTATAGTATTCAAATTCTTTGGTTTGTGAAGATAAAACTGTTCTTTAAAAGAGAGTATTATTTTGTATGATCATACTAATGTATAATACATACTTCAGTAATATGGTCTCTAGCACTTAATTAAACTTCTTAATTTAGTATTTGTAATAATGTTCAAAGATCATTATCAGGAACCAAGCAACAAATCTAAAACCTTTTTTTCCTAAAATTAAACACAAGGTACATGTTCTTTCCTTCTGCCACTCAAGTCAGAATATTGAAAGTAACACCAAAATATTTGGATTGAAAGTTTTTATTAGGTCTTATTTTCCTTCTTTTTAAAATCAATTTCTTTGCTCTTGCACACATCTCCTGTCAATAAATAGAAAAATGATATAGATTTAGGAAAATAGTGGTCTCAGTGTAACATCTCTCATGTTATTATTCCAGTATCATCTGTTACAAAGTAAGACCAATTCCCACATCTAATTACAACAGGATTTCAGAGTCATTAAAGAAAATACATTTCCATTAGTGCTGCCATCAGATGATAGAGAAAGACTGAAGATTAGTTCATGTTCCACCTCTGCTTTTCAAGCTTTGAATATTTAGACCTCTGTACTCAGACACCATAAATTTGTGGAAGATCAACAAGGTGACAGACATATAAAAATGCTTCATTATAAATAGTTTAACTGTGTTACTTTCAATTTTTCATTAGTTTTTCTTCCATTGCCTTTAGTTCTGATAGTAAAAATAACGAGAAATGGAAAGGTTCCTTACATTTTACGTAGCAGGTACCTGGAGTATGTCCTTGCATTCTACAAAGAATTGTTCTAAATACTCCTAAGTAAATTAGGTACAAGAAGACTTACATATGAAAATGGATTACTTGCAAGTAGGTAATTTTGATTCAATGAGACAAAGTTTTTTTTTTTCCCCTGCTATTAAAATGCACTGCCAGGATGACATGATTCTTTATACAGAAACCCATAAGACTCCACCCCCAAACTACTAGAACTCATACAGCAATTCAGCAACGTGGCAGGATACAAAGTCAATGTACAGAAATCAGTGGCTTTCTTATACACTAATGATGAAAATACAGAAAGGGAAATTAGTTAATCAATTCCATTTACTATAACACTAAGAACCATAAGATACCTGGGAATAAACCTAACCAAAGAGGTAAAGGATCTGTACTTGAGGAACTACAGAACACTCATGAAATAAATTGAAGAAGACACAAAAACATGGAAGACCATTCCATGCTCTTGAATCAGAAGAATAAACATTGCTAAAATGTCTCTACTGCCTACAGCAATCTATACTTTTAATGCCATTCCGATCAAAATTCCACCAGCATTTTTCAAAGAGCTGGAGCAAATAATCCAGAAATTTGTATTGAACCAGAAGAGACCCTGAATCACTAAGGAAATGTTGAAAAACAAAAATAAAACTGGGGGCATCACGTTACCTGGTTTCAAGCTTTACTACAGAGCTGTGATCACCAAGAAGCATGGTACTGGCATAAAAACAGACACATAGACCAGTGGAACAGAGTAGAGAGCCCAAATATGGACCCTCAACTCTATGGGCAAATAGTCTTCAACAAAACAGGATAAAATATCCAATGGAAAAAAGACAGTCTCTTCAATAAATGGTGCTGGGAAAACTGGACAGCCATATGCAGAAGAATGAAACTCGACCATTCTCTTACACCGTACACAATAATAAACTCAAAATGGATAAAATACCTCAAGGTGAGACAAGAATCCATCAGAATCCTAGAGGAGAACATGGGCAGTAACCTCTTCAATATCAGCCACAGCAACTTCTTTCAAGATATGTCTCCAAAGGCAAAGGAAACAAAAGTGAAAATGAACTTTTGGGACTTCATCAAAATCAAAAGCTTCTGCACAGTGAAGGAAACCATCAAGAAAACAAAGAGGAAACCCACATAATGGGAGAAGATATTTGCAAATGACAGTACAGACAAAAGGTTGATATCCAGGATCTATAATGAACTCCTTAAACTCAACACACACAAAACAGGCAATCATATCAAAAAATGGGCAGAAGATATGAAGACTTTTCCAATGAAGACATACAAATGGCTATCAGACACATGAAAAAATGTTCATCATCACTAGCCATCAGGGAGATTCAAATTAAAACCACATTGAGATATCACCTTTGACCAGTTAGAATGGCCAAAATTAGTAAGACAGGAAACAACATGTGTTGGAAGGGATGTGAAGAAAGGGGAACCCTCTTACACTGCTGGGGGAATGCAAGTTGGTGCAGCCACTTTGGAGAACAGTGTGGAGATTCCTCAAGAAATTAAAAATAGCGCTTCCCTATGACCCTGCAATTGCACTACTGGGTATTTACCCCAAAGATACAGATGTAGTGCAAAGAGGGGCCATATGTACCCCAATGTTTATAGCAGCAATGGCCACGGTCGCCAAACTGTGGAAAGAACCAAGATGCCCTTCAATGGACAAATGGATAAGGAAGATGTGGTCCATATACACTATGGAGTATTATGCCTCCATCAGAAAGGATGAATACCCAACTTTTGTAGCAACATGGACGGGACTGGAAGAGATTATGCTGAGTGAAATAAGTCAAGCAGAGAGAGTCAATTATCATATGGTTTCACTTATTTGTGGAGCATAACAAATAGCATGGAGGACAAGGGGAGTTAGAGAGGAGAAGGGAGTTGGGGGAAATTGGAAGGGGAGGTAGGGGAACCAGGTGGTAGGTATTAAGGAGGGCACGGATTGCATGGAGGACTGGGTGTGGTGCAAAAACAAGGAATACTGTTATGCTAAAAATAAAAATTAAAAAAAAAAGAATGAGTGTTTGAACAAAATATAAATAAATAAATAAATAAATAAATAAATAAATAATGCAGTGCCAGTTTTTAGAATGCAAAAAAGGTTATAAACTAAATAAAGTAAAGTAGATCATACAGTATGCCTAAATGGTTTAAATGCAAACTAAGAGATACATATTTTCTTTTAGTGAATGCACACCATTCATTAATGCTTCATGGAGGACTATATCCTGAAGGAAGTATTGCTGAATGACTGACGTACACAATTAATAGCATTGTATTTAGTTACAGCTTTTCTTATGGAAAGTCTGTTTAGATAGTCCAAAGAGACTCTTAATGTTTTGCTATTCATAGTATGTTAAGCCATACAGTTCATGGAGACCAGAGCTTTTCTACACTGAAGGAAGATATATATAATTGATCTTGTTCTATATGTATAGGAGAGATAAATCTTCTCCTTTCAGTTTTAACTCTTTCAAGAACAATGATAAGCCCAATTCACCTTCCATCATATATTAATGATTTTACCATTTTATTGTGGGGTGGCTGTGGACCAGGGCTACTTTTTTTTTTTTTGACATGTGCTGTTGAGATGCATTATATAGCATTTCAGCACTATCTAATGTGTATTAGTAAGTGTATTCTAGTTAAACTAGAACTCTAGAAAAGAAGCAGAGGGTTGACAATGAAACAGTATCTGGATTATTAGTTTTTTTTTAATTTATTTATACATAATCTCTGACCTAGATGGCCACTCCTAGTATGTCTAAAACACTTTTCTTGCTCCCTTCTGAAATTAAAGTGCCTTATACACAAAGGAAGAATTACCATATTTGTTACTGACCTTAAATGTCATCCACTTCTTATTTTGATATGTAAGAAGAAACAGAGGGTTAGCTACAGGAAGAGAATTGCTTCTTGGCAGACATGTTTCTAGCACCCAGATCTTCTAACATCCAATAATCATTTGGCTTATTCTGCAACCTTGTAACTTAGTTTTAAATGCATCCCCTTATTTTTCCTCTTTTCCAAACCACCCTGATAGTTCTTTTTTCTTGCATGACGGAAAGGGCTCAGCCTGATCAAATGTAATCTAGTTATCTACAATCCACACAAATACTTTATAATACTTTATAAATTGAAGCATGTACCAAATGCATTTTATAAATAATTATAATGGATATTAATAACATCCAAGATGGGAAATAATCAGAAATAGGAAGATTTTGGCTATGAGGCACATGTCTCTCTTCATTTTCTCTTTTCTCTCTCTTTCTCTGTCTCACACTTCCAGAAACATTATTACAGTATTTGAATTCTATTAATATATCCATCAGTTAATTCCAAAAGTAGACACAGCTCATAAATGCAGTAAAAAGAGGATGGTGAAGAGGAAAAGGAGAGGATAGAGTTGGAAATATCATTAAGAAACAGAAGATAGGGGACGCCTGGGTGGCTCAGTTGGTTAAGCAGCTGCCTTCGGCTCAGGTCATGATCCCGGCGTTCTGGGATCGAGTCCCACGTCGGGCTCCTTGCTCGGCAGGGAGCCTGCTTCTCCCTCTGCCTCTAGCCTGCCACTCTGTCTGCCTGTGCTTGCGCTCTGTATCTCTCTCTCTAACAAATAAATAAAATCTTTAAAAAAAAAAAAAAAAAAACAGAAGATAGGCACAAGTGGTGATTTAGACCATTTCACAGGTCAACTGAAAATATCAGTTGAGCTCCTTGAGTGTTTCACTTTCTGTCATTTTGTCAATAGGTCTTCCAGATAATGGTGATAATTATGAGTTTTATGAAAATTTTAAAAACTTGTAAATCGATACTCCTACATAAGGTGTCCCCTATGGAAAACAAACCCACAAGAATTTACAAAAAGAAAGTTTAACCGTCCATGTGCCAAAGTAGGCACATCTGTCTCCATAGAAAGACTAGAGACCCAGAAATCAGGGGTGTTTTACAAATTACTCATGGGGTGCCTGGGTGGCTCAGTCAGTTAAGCATCTGACATTTGGTTTCAGATTAGGTCACAGTATCAGGGTTATGAGACCAAGCCTCATGTTGGACTCTGCATTCAGTGTAGAATCTGTTTGAGAGTCTCTCTCTCTCTCTCCCTTTGTCCTCCATCAAATAAATAAATTTTTAAAAAATTACTCCTATACATTATTTCCAGTGGTAATATCAAAATTTTATGATTTTTTACCAAAGTAAGGTGCAATTTTAAATTGGACCACCTCAATAGGAATTCAACTTTTACAACATGTCTTGAGACTTTTTTGAAATATAGTGACACAAAAATACTTATTTCCAATTCTTGCCATTATGTGATTTTTAATTTTTAATTATGTGATTTTTCCTTCATTGACTATAAATTAGCAGCTAACATAGAATAGAAACTATTTTGTTAAAATAGAAGATTTTATTAAGCTAATATGAATAGAAGATCTTTATTAAATGTTCTGATACAGAGACAATTAAACTTATAAATGCACAGGGATTTACAGAGAAAAGTCAGCGTATAACCATAGCATAGAAAACAATAGGATCACTAGACTGAAGGCATAAAAGTTTTGTTTCTATTACTACTAATTTTCTACTATTATTAAATTGTGTAACTTTGAGGAAGGCACTGGATCTGTTTGTACCATTCTTTTCTATAACAATAGGAAGAATATTGGCTTCTTACTTGCCTCACAAGAATATCATAAAGGCATGAGGAGGTCAATAATTATATTTTGGCAATATGCATATTTTAAAATAATTAAAGTGCTGATATGTATATATCATTTTTATATTAGTAGAGAATAAATTTCTCCATGATTATAAATGATATGCTATTGTAGTTAAAGGACTTAAATGAAGCGTTTTCTCCTGTTTGCCAAAAAGAAAATACTTTGTTCATTGGATAAATGTGTAAAAATTATACATATCTTAACACCCCAAAACACTCCTGGGAAACCTGCACAGCACTCACAAAGATGAAAAACAGTCTTTCTTTGGTCTTGTCATCTTTAACACTAAAATAATATCCTAGACATTTTGCTTATTTAGAATAAAAGACCTAGTTCCTTTGCCTTCTGAAGCACTCGAAAATTTAAAAAATAAAAACTAAAAATGCTGACCGCGTAATAGCTGACTATTCATGGTGGGTGTAGGACATGAAAGGTTACAGTATGGATCTGTGCCTATGCATTTCTTTCAACTTCAGCAGCAATCTCCTGCTTCTGCTAACTTGGCAATCATACAGCTGACAGATTTCTGAGTTTTCTAAATAATGCATGTACTTTTCTTCTAACATGTCAGTGCAAAAGTATCAATTCTGCCCCAGTGTTGTTCATGATGCTGATTTGACTTGACAGCATTCCATTAAACCAGTGAGTTCCTTCTTCTTCTCCTTCTTCTTCTCCTTCTTCTTCTTCTTCTTCTTCTTCTTCTTCTTCTTCTTCTTCTTCTTCTTCTTCTTCATGGTTCCTTAAATATTCCTCTGAGTGATGTATTTGTGGTTTTTTAAACAAATTATGAAGGAATCACATTTATAAGAAAACTTCATGGCAGATACAATCAGAAAAAAAAAAAGTTAAAAAACAGTAAAACTTTATAACAGAACACTTTTCCATTTCTCTTGATTCCTCAAATGTCACCCTTTTCCCTCCCTCAGCCCCAAAATAAAATCTCTACATTTCAAAACTCTGAACTTCTAAGGAAATACCACTGAAATATATAGTAATGCTTAGTATCTCTCTTGGGAAAGCAAAAAACACATTCATTAAATCATGCATGTTAACTTCAGTGTCTATACAAGGAAAAAAAAATGTTTTTTTCCTTATTCAGTCCTTTATAAAAGCAGGACTTTATGGAAGTCCTTTATGAAACCAGGACAATCCACTGATGCTCCATTGATTATGTGCAAGCAGTATAAAGCAGTCTAAAGCCAGAAAGTATGAAGAGAAACGCATTTGTGCTCTATTTTTAGAATAAGGTAAATGTTTTTTAGAGCAGTTGCTGTCCCATAAAATGTAAACCTTAAACATCTGGAGAAAAGAACTTTTCCCTCATGGTTAAAAATGATTGAGATGTAAATATGTCCGAGGGGGTTTTAAAGGCTTCTTTCAAATTTCTACAAGCCATTTAAGATAAATACTAGGATCTTATAATGATCTCCTAGAGAAGGAACTTGTAACTATTCATGACCCAGCTGGAGAGACTTGACAATTTGATTCAGATTGAAAAAGAAACCTGGTCTGGGAATGCATCAACTAAAGTAGACAAGGACGCTGTTTGCACGTGGAGAGTAATACTTGTGAAATGACTTTAATTTTGTTGGCAAGAAAGAGAAGTCAACAATCTTTAATAAAATTTAGAAATACTTTTCCTTATAAAATGTTCTGGGTTCAAAAAAGAGGCAAAATCTGAAACAGGCAGAGTTAAGTATTTGGGTCCCCAGATCTCCTCTTTTCTACTAGTTGTACACAATCTCTATCCATTAGGCTTTGTCCAAGGAACTCCCTCCTTTCATCAGCACCAACTCTCACACTTTCATTCACACTAATATGTAAACAACTAATAAATGTGAAAATTATAATACCCTAGGGAAATTTAAAATGAACTTTGTACTTTGCATTAGAGAAATACTAAGAAAGTTGACAATACCAGAAATATTGTGTTTTCCCAGATATCATTAAACATTCTTATTTACAGATAGAATCACCCCTGGTTAAGTTTCTTATACTAATTGATTAATTAAATCTGATTTTGCTAAAGAAAAAATGTTCTTTGAGAATCCATGCCCAATCACCTTCCCTCAGTAAGTCAGAAACCAAAACCCTGACACATGAGTGAAATATTTCCTACAGTGAGTGTCCAATTAAGGTTCTATATTGGGTTTTTACATTGAAGTCAGTGGCCTTAACTGAGATTTCTAGAAAGTTTCTCCATCTCTATTTTTTTTTATTCCTTGAGAGAAACTGATTTTCACTGTGTGCACTCAGGTGTTTTTTTTTTTCTCCCATATATACTTACTGCTGATTTATTAATAAACTTTAAGCATAAATATAGTCAGAGTATTTTGATAAATAATTACTTATGGTTAAGCATTATCCTTTTATTACTAACATAATATATATATTTATATGTATGTGTGCATAACACATATTTATAAATGTTTGTGTGTGTCCTCTAGCTGCCATCTTATATCCCCATGTGTGTGCACCTTATCTCAGCTGGTCCTCCTAAGACCCCCTGAGCACCAATCCTAGTGCCACAGGTGGTCCCATTTCCATGCCAACGAGATGAAAGAAACTATCATAAACCAGGAGAAACTCACCAAACTTCAAGCACAAGTGTACATTGGTGGGAAAAGAACTGCTCACCAAAAGAGGGGGTTCATAAAACAAGTACAAGAGATGACAAAAACAAAACAAAACAAAACAAAACAAAAAAAACTTTAGTCCTTCTTAAAGAAGTTTGGGGTAAACAATATCTCTGGTATTGAATATGTTCACAAACCAAGGAACAGTGATCCACTTTAACAACCCTACAATTCTGGCATCCCTAGCAGCAAACACTTTCACTGTTACAAGCCATGCTGAGACAAAGCAGCTGACAGAAATGCTACCAAATATCTTAAGCCAACCAGATACAGACAGTCTAACTATTTTAAGAAGACTGGCTGAAGCTCTGCCTTAGTAATCTGCAGATGGAAAAACACCACTTGCTACCAAAGAGAAGGATGATGATGAAGTTCCAGATCTTGTGGAGGATTTTGATGAAGCCTCCAAATGAAGTAAACTGAATTGAGTCAACTTTGGAACAAGATAAAACTTGAAGAAGTTACTAGGAGCTGCTATTTTATGACTGCTTTTTAAAATCTTGTTCATGGATCTGATAAAATCCAGATTTCTATTATTTTTAAACCCAAGCCCCTTGGACACTTAAGTTTTTTTCAGTTTTTGGCTTATGCACAATTCATTCTTTGCAGTTAATTAAGCAGAAGAAGCCTGGGAAAAAAGTTTGAAACAAAATTAATAAAGTTCTTTGCCTAGTTTAAAAAAAAGTGTGTGTGTAATTTTGGGTGTGATAATTCCCTTGAAAGGGCTTTTATTTAACTATTTTAAGGTTTAAGATTAAGGCTTTTGTCTTTCCATACTGTAAGCCAGAAGAGAAAGGAAAAGTCCTAAGAATATAATAATTTCCCTGAGGACATACCTGAATCCATAAACAATGTATTTCTTAAAGGACATGTACTGTGATGATCACTGAGTGTTATACTTACCTAATAAATCACTGAACATTGCATCAAGGACTAATTATGTACTATACAGTGGCTAACTGAAAATAATAAAAAAATAATAAAATTTTAAAAATTAAAAAATTTAAAAAGATTTTGTTTATTTGAGACAGACAGAGAGAGAGAGAGAACAGAACGGGGGAGGGACAGAAGGAGAAGCAGGCTCAGATGTGGGACTTAGTCCCAGGACACTGAGATCATGACCTGAGCTGAAGGAAGATGCCCAACCAACTGAGCCTCCCAGGCACCCCCATAACAATGTATGTTAAGACAGTTCAGTCACTGACAAACTTCCCAACATGTAACTTCTCTTCTTGTTCTCCTGTTCATGCTATTTCAGTGGGAAAGTCTTGTGAAAGCCTCCCCCAACACCTGGAGTCAAATAGTCATGTGTTTATCTCTGGTAGTAAAACTCTTTGCACTCTTCTTGGACTAAACTTTTGTCCCTTAAACAATCTTACCTCCACCTGACCAGTAAGTAGGCAAGGGTTGGAATGCTAGGTCAATTCTAGAAAGACTGTACAAAATCATTGGTTTTGATGAAATGCTGCTATAATGAACCCTTTGTGGTATGATTTATTTCTCTGTTCCATATCAATATACTATAAAATTTTAAAAAGTCAGAAGTCAGTTCTTCTCTCCCTACATCAACTAAAATATCATATATCATTTCTTACTCCTTCAAGTAACAATATTTTCTATTCTCAACATTCATGGGGGCACTGGAGTTTCTGCTATCCAGCAGGATCAGCTTTCCTGTTAAAAAGGGAATTGTAATGTTGGAATATCATGAAATCTGCACAACAAAGTACAGAGTTCAGAGTAGCTAGGATATGTATGATCAATTACAATCTATTTTTTGAAACTGATCTCTGGATATGTAATCCAGGAATTTCAATTTGGGAATATAAAATATTACAGCCACTTCAGAAAATAGTTTGGCATTTCTTTAAAATAGTAAACATAGAGTTACCATTTGACCCAGAAGCTCCACTTATAGTTATAGACCCAAGAGACATGAAAACATATGTCCACCTAAAACCTTGCACATGAACATTTATAGTAGCATCATTTATAATAAGCAAAATGTAGAGACAACTTAAATGTTCATCAACAGATTAATGGTGAAACAAAATATACTCTCTTTATATGATGGAATATTATTCAAGCATTAGAAACCAAGACATAATATTTTCAAGTTTCACCCATGTTGTAGCATTTATCAGTACTTCTTGATTTCTAATGCTTCAATAATATTCCATCATATAAAGACAGTATATTTTTTAAAAAATACATTGTTTATGGATTTAGGTATGTCAGAAAGAGAATTCAGGCTAACAATTATCCAGGCAATAGCTAGGTTGGAGAAAGCCATGGGTGACAAAACAGATTTGATTAGGGCAGAACTGAAAGCCACCAGGGATGATGTTCACAATGTTAGGGCAGAACTGAAAGCCACAAGGGATGATGTTCATAATGCTCTCAATGAGTTCCAATCTAATCTAAATTCCCTAAAATCTAGGGTAACTGAGACAGAAGATAGAATTAGTGATCTGGAGGACAGACAGATAGAGAGAAAGGATTAGGAGGAAGCCTGGAACAAATAGCTTAGAAGCCACGAAATCAGAATTAGGGAAATAAATAACGCCATGAAACATTCCAATGTCAGAATTATTGGAATCCCTGAAGGAGAGGAGAAATAAAGAAGTCTAGAAGATATAGGGGAACAAGTTGTCCATGAAAATTTTCCCAATCTTGGGAATGGAACCAGCGTTCATGTAGTAGAGGCAGAACAGTCTCCCCACAAGATTATAGATTCTCTAAAGTCCTCGAGACTCCTGATAGTAAGAATGAGAAATTATAATTGTAGAGAAACTCTCTTGAAGGCAGCTAGGACAAAGAATCTTCTTATATACAAAGGAAAGCCCATCAGAATAATGTCAGATCTGTCCACAGAAATGTGGCAAGCCAGAAAGGGCTGGCAAGATATATTCAGGGCACTAAATGAGAAGAACATGCAGCCAAGAATACTTCATCCAGCAAGACTGACATTCAAAATGGATGGAGAGATAGAGTTTCCAAGACCAGCAAGGCTTAAAAGAGTATGCGACCACCAAGCTGACACTACAAGAAATATTAAGGGGGGTTCTATAAAAGTGGAAAAATCCTAAGAATAGCATTGAACAGAAATATAGAGACAATCTGCAGAAAGGAAGACTTCAAAGGTAACACAATGTAAATAAAAACATATCTTTCAATGATCACTCTCAATGTGAATGGTCTAAATGCACCCATAAAATGACACAGGGTTGCAGATTGGATAAAATGACAGAATCCATCCATATGTTGTCTACATGATGTCGCGCTCTCTCTGCCTGCAGAGATGACGCAACACCAACACACACTCAGGTCAATGCACAAGCTCTTGTTTATTCCCTGGTCGATCTTTCTCCTCCCTTTCTTTCTCCTCCCCCTGCGGGGAAGTTCCCTTGCCTTATATAGGGCATAACAGCCAATCACAGAGGTGTTCACGTGAACAGGAGGTATACAGCGAATCACAGAGATGTTCACGTGAACAGGAGGTATCTGGGGCTCGTAGGCAGTGGTGGCATAACAGCCAATCACAGAGGTGTATACGTGATGAGCATGAGGTCATGTGTGGCCAGGGAGGATGTTTTTCAGGCTGTCCGTGCTGCTCGGGCTATGTAGCCAGGGCCATCTTAGGGGCGCGACTGGCGCCATCTTAGGGGTGGGACCCCGAAAACATGAGACCCATTTTGAACTTAAGGATACACCCAGACTGAAGGTGAAGGGATGAAGAAGCATCTTTCATGCCAATGGGCCTCAAAAGAAGGCTGGGGGTAGTGATTCCCATATCAGATAAATTAGATTTTAAACTAAAGATTGTAGTCAGAGATACAGAATGACACTATATAATTCTTAAAGGGACTATCTACCAAGATGATCTAATAATTGTAAATATCTACACCCCCAATATGGGAGCAGCCAACTACATAAGAAAACTAATAGATGACATACTGGGTCACAAATCAGGACTCAAGTGATACCAAAAGACTGAGATTATTCCCTGCACAATATCAGACCACAATGCTTTGAAACTGGAGCTCTATCACAAGGAAAAGTTTGGAAGGAACTCAAACACCTGGAAGCTAAAGACTACCTTGCTTAAGAATACTGGGATCAACCAGGAGAGCAAAGAAAAACTTAAACGATTTATGGAAACCAATGCGAATGAAGACACTTTACTCCAAAACCAATGGGATACAGAAAAGGCAGTCCTAAGGGGGAAGTACATTGCCATCCAAGTCTCCCTCAAAAAAAATTGAAAAATCCAGAATACACCAGATGTTTCTACACCAACTGGAGAATCAACAGCAAATTAAACCAACTCCACACACAAGAAGGGAAATAATCAAGATTAGAGCAGAGATCAATGAGGTAGAAACCAGAGATACAGTAGAACATATCAATGAAACTAGAAGATGGTTTTTTGAAAGAATCAATAAGATCGATAAACCATTGGCCACACTAATACAAAAGAAAAGAGAGAAAGCCCAAATCCATAAAATTATGAATGAAAAGGGAGAAATCACAACAAACACCAAGGAAGTAGAAACAATCATCAGAAGTTATTAATCAACAATTATATGCCAGTAAGTTAAGCAACCTAGAAGAAATAGATGCATTCCTGGAAAACTACAAACTCCCAAAAGTGAACAAGGGAAAAATTGACAACCTGAAGAAACCAATATCTAGTAACAAGATTGAAGCAGTGTTCTAAATCCTCCCAAAAAACAAGAGCCCAGGGCCTGAAGAATTCCCTGGGAAATTCTATCAAACATTCAAAGAAGAAATAACACCTATTCTCCTGAAGCTGTTTCAAAAAATTGAAACAAAGGAAAACTTCCAGACTCTTCCTATGAAGCCAGCATTACCCTAATCCCCAAACCAGGCAAAGACCACACCAAAAAGGATAATTTTGGACCAATAACACTGATGAATATGGATGCTAACATTCTCAACAAGATCTTAGCAAAAAGGATCCAACAACAAACTAAAAAAGATTATCCACCATGACCAGGTGGAGTTCATCCCTGGGTTACAAGGATGGTTCTACATTCACAAATCAATCAATGTGATAGAACAAATCAATAAAAGAAGAGAGAAGAACCACATGGTCATCTCAACTGACGCAGAAAAAGCATTTGACAAAATCCAGCATCCGTTGTGATTAAAGTGCTTCAAAGTATAGGGATAGAGGGAACATTCCTGAACCTCATCAAATCTATCTATGAAAAACCCACATCAAATATCATCCTCAATTGGAAAAAGCTTACAGCCTTCCTGTTGAGATCAGGAACACGACAAGGATGCACAATCTCACCACTCTTGTTCAACATAGTATTAGAAGTCCTAGCAACAGCAATCAGACAACAAAGAGAAATAAAAGGTATCCAAATTGGCAATGAAGAAGTCAAACTCTCTCTCTTTGCAGATGACATGATTCTTTATATGGAAAACCCAAAAGACTCCACCCCCAAACTACTAGAACCCATACAGCAATTCAGCAATGTGGCAGGATACAAACTCGATGTACAGAAATCAGTGGCTTTCTTATACACTAACAATGAAAATACAGAAAAGGAAATTAGAGAATCGATTCCATTTACTATAGCACCGAGAACCATAATATACCTGGGAATAAACCTACCCAAAGAGGTACTCGAAGAACTACAGAACACTCATGAAAGAAATTGAAAAAGACACAAAAAGATGGAAGACCATTCCATGCTCTTGGATCGGAAGAATAAACATTGTTAAAATGTCTATACTGCCTAGAGCAATCTATACTTTTAATGCCATTCTGATAAAAATTCCACCGATATTTTTCAAAAACCTGGAGTAAATAATCCTAAAATTTGTATGGAATCAGAAGAGACCCCGAATCACTAAGGAAATGTTGAAAAACAAAAAATAAAACACGGGGCATCACGTTATCTGATTTCAAGCTTTATTACAAAGCTGTGATCACCAAGACAGCATGGTACTGGCATGAAAACAGATACATAGACCAGTTGAACAGACTAGAGAGCCCAGATATGGACCCTCAAGTCTATGGTCAGTTAATCTTCGACAAAACAGGAAAAAATATACAGTGGAAAAAAGACAGTCTCTTCAATAAATGGTGCTGGGAAAATTGGACAGCTATATGTAGAAGAATGAAACTGGGCCATTCTCTTACACGGTTCACAAAGATAAACTCAAAATGGATAAAAGACCTCAACGTGAGACAGGAATCCATCAGAATCTTAGAGGAGAACACAGGCAGTAACCTCTTCAATATCAGCCGCAACAACTTCTTTCAAGATATGTCCCCAAAGGCAAAGGAAAGAAAAGCAAAAATTAACTTTTGGGACTTTAATCAAGATCAAAAGCTTCTGCACAGCAAGGGACACAGTCAACAAAACATAGAGGCAACCCACGGAATAACAGAAGATATTTGCAAATGACAGTACAGACAAAAGGTTGATATCCAGGACCTATAAATAACTTTTCAAACTCAACACACACAAAGCAGATAATCATATCAAAAAATGGGCAGAAGATATGAACAGACACTTCTTGAGCGAAGACATACAAATGGCTCTCAGACACATGAAAAAATGCTCATCATCACTAGCCCTCAGGGAGATTCAAATTAAAACCACATTGAGATATCACCTTATACCAGTTAGAATGGCTAAAATTAACAAGACAGGAAACAACATGTGTTGGAGAGGATGTGGAGAAAGGGGAACCTGACTACACTGTTGGTGGGATTGCAAGTTGGTGTAGCCTCTTTGGAGAACAGTGTGGAGATTCCTCAAGAAATTAAAAGTAGAGCTTCCTTATGACCCTGCAATTGCACTACTGGGTATTTACCCCAAAGATACAGAAGTAGTAAAAAGAAGGACCATCTGTACCCCAATGTTTATAGCAGCAATGGCCACGGTCGCCAAACTATGGAAAGAACCAAGATGCCCTTCAACAGACAAATAGATAAGGAAGATGTGGTCCATATACACTATGGAGTATTATGCCTCCATCAGAAAGGATGAATACCCAAGTTTTGTAGCAACATGGATGGGACTGGAAGAGATTATGCTGAGTGAAGTAAGTCAAGCAGAGAGAGTCAACTATCATATGGTTTCACTTATTTGTTGAGCATAGCAAACAGAATGGAGGACAAGGGGAGATGGAGAGAAGAGAGTTGAGGGAAATTGGAAGGGAAGGTGAACCATGAGAGACTATGGACTCTGAAAAACAATCTGAGGGTTTTGAAGGGGCAGGGGGTGGGATGTTGGGGGAGACAGGTGGTTGGTATTATGGAGGGCACGCTTTGCATGGAGCACTGGGTGTGGTGCAAAAACAATGAATTCTGTTACACTGAAAAGAAATTAAAAAAAATAAACTTTTGTGAGTACAACAAAATAAACATCTTCTGTACAATGAAGGAAACAATAAACAAAACTAGAATGCAATTTATGGAATGGGAGAAGGTCTTTGCAAACGACATATGATAAAAGGTTAGTATCCAAAATATGCAAAGAACTTATAAAATTCAACACCCAAATTACAGATAATCCAATTAAAAAATGGGCAGAAGACAAGACACATTTTTTCCAAAGAAGTTGTCTAGATTGCCAATAAATACATGAAAAGATACTCATCTGGTATTTGTCTTTCTCTGATTGACTCATTTCCTTTAGTGTAATAGCGTATGATTTCATTCAAATACAGAATTTAAGAAACAGAATGGATCAACAATCAGGAGGGGGAAAAGAGAGTGTAGGAAATAGATCATGAAAGATTCTTAACTATAAAAAACAGAGCGTTGATAGAGGGAGGTGGGTGGGGATGAGATAGGTGAGTGGTGAGTATTAAGAAGGACAGTTGTTATGATGAGCACTGAGATTTATATGTAAATGATGAACCACTAAACCTTACTCCTGAACCAATATTGAACTGTATGCCAAATAACTAGAATTTAATAATATATATATTATATATTAAATTATATGTGTATATATAATTTAATTTCTAGTTATTTGGCATACAGCTCAATATCGGTTCAAGAGTAGGGCTTAGTGCTTCATCATTTACATATAAATCTCTGTGCTCATCATAACAATTGTCCTCCTTAATACCCATATTAATACCCATATAATACCCATACACATATATATATGTGTATACAGACACACACACACACATATATATGTATATATATATATATATATTCATCACTACTTACCATCAAGGAAATGCAAATCAAAACTACAATGAAATATCACCTCATCCCTGTCACAATGATTAAAATCAACAATCAGGAACACAAAAAAACAAGAGGTGTTGACAAACACTCTTGCACTGTTGTTTTAACGTAAACTGGTGCAGCCACTCTGGATAAGAGTACAGAGGTTCTTCAAAAAGTTACAAATAAAACTACCCTATGATTTAGCAATCACATTAGTGGACATATACCCAAAGAATACAAAAACATTAATTCATAGGGATACATGCTATAGCAGGATTATTTATGCTAGCCAAGATATGGAAGCAGCCCATGTGTCCACTCGTTGCTGAATAGATAAAGAAGAAGTATATAATATTATTAATCTATAAAAAAACACAAAATCTTGTTATTTGCTACAACATTCATGGAGCTGTACAGTGTAATGCTAAGAGAAGTAAGTTGGTCAGAGAAAGACAAATACCATATGGTTTCACTCATATGTGGTGTTAAGAAACAAAACAAGTGAGCAAAGGGAAAAAGAGAGAGAGAGGCAAACCAAGAAACAGACTCTAAATTATGAAGAAATGATAATTACCAGAGGGGAGGGTGGGGCTAGGTTATAAACGTGATTGGGAATAAGTAGTGTATTTGTCATGATGAGCACCAGGTGATGTAGGGAATTGTTGAATCACTATATTGCACACCTGAAACTAATATACCACTGTATGTTAACTAACTGGAATTAAAATAAAAACTTACAAACCAGAAGAAAAGAAAACATTACATCAAGTTAAAGAAGCCAGGCCTAAGAAGTCACATACTATATGATTCTACTTATAGGAAATGTCTGAAACAGGCAAATTTAAACAGTATAATTAATTATTAGATTAGTGTTTGCCAGAGATGGGGGAGTTGGAGAATTGTGGAGTGACTCCTAATGGTTACAGGATTTCTTTTGAAGGTAATGAAAAATGTCTGGAATTAGATAATGGTGATAGTTACTATGAATATAGTAAAATAACTGAGTTGTACACATAAAAAGGGTAAATTTTGTTACGTGTGAATTGTATTTTAATCAAGCTCATAAAAATTTCACTTTGTGACAAAATGGATGGACTTTGATGGCATTATGCTAAGTAAAATAAGTCAGATGGAGAAAGACAAACACTGTGTGATTTCACTTTATGTGGAATCTAAAAAACAAAACAACTAAGCTCATAGATACAGAAAACAGATTGATGTTTGTGAGGTGAAGGGATACAAAAAGTACAAACTTCCAGTTATAAAATAAGTCATAGTGATGTAATGTACAACTTAGTGCCTATAGGTGATAACAGAATACTTCATATTTGAAAGTTGTTAGATGAGTAAATCTTAAATGTTCTCATCAAAAAAATGTAACTATGTATGATGACAGTTGTTAAATAGATTTATTGTGGTGATCTCACAACATATATAAATGTCAAATCATGCTCTATAGTTAAAACTAATATAGTTATATGTTGATTACATTTCAACAAAGAAATGTTATATAATTGTTTTCTAGTCCCAATGTGCAGAATATTTGGAGCTGATAGATTAACATTAACCTGAGTCACAAAATAATAGAAACTTTTGAACAATTTACAAGATTTCTGTATAACAAAAGCTGATTTTTCAAGACAAAAATCCCCTCACTTTAGATACTTAAAAATTTTAATTCCCACTAAAGGCACAAGTGTTTATTGAACTTGAATTCAATGCATGCAATAGGTCATCACATATATTGGTCATATTCATACAGCAGTAATAATGATATCCAAGTATCATAGAACCAGAGGGAATTACAGTTTAGAAAAAACGTTTATTTCTATATTCCTTACACTAATATGTTCACTAACTGTGAACATTCACTAAATGTGAAAAAATGTTTAATGTTCCCAACTGTAAAAGTTTATGCATATTAAACTTCCCTTTATAAAGGAAATATAAATTAAAAATTGCATGATGACTATTTTAATTTTTATACACACATACACTCTTAAGAGGTAGATATGTGTTGTAAATAAGGTTTTAAAATACGGCATGGTAGTAAGCTATGCAATTTACTATTGAATTTCTTTCAAGTTCAACTAATTTATAAAATTTTATTTTTAAAATAAAATATAGCAATAATCAGCTATTGTAAACCCCATTTATGAACACAATCTCCCAAGTAACATATACATGACAACTCATTTATAATAATTTCTCCAAAGTTTTCAGAGGAAGGAATTAAAATTCTATTTTTCTTGGTCTAGTTTAAGAGCTATTCCTTATATTTTCCTTTTCTGTTTTTTGTCACCTGTTTGTTTAATCCTTAAGGAAAATATGTGTTTCTTAGAAGATACTGCAAATCGATTTGCAAATACCTTGTAGAGAACAGTATGGTGGGAAACACTTAGCATAACTTCCTAAAGATCAAGACTTGTCAGATGAAACTAATCTCCTTCTGTGACAGAATTACAGCCTGAGGATAAAGGGAAAGCAATAGATATAATTTATTTTGACTTTATTAAGCTTTTGAGACCAGTCTTAACAAGTGGCTCATCAATAAAGTGTGAAAATCCAGGCAGGTCACATGGCTAGAGAGAGTTCCCAGAAGGCAGAAGGGGAGCACTCAAAGGTGGTCACCCCTGAATTAATGTCAGTATGGGGCAATGATAAAAATATCTCGTAGATCCCAAAGGGAGTCAAACATTTTTATCAGTGTCCTTAACACAAGTATAGGGTATTTTGATCAGGTGACACTAGACTAAAACTTCTGACAATGGGTTCAGAATCGAAAGTGACATTGCCACATGGAAGACAAAATAGGAGATAAATTATATGGAATTTCAGAGCACTGGATTCAGGAGAGTACCCATTAAATAAACATAAGTTAAACAGATAAAGGAGACAGAAAGATGTTCATGTATCATAGAAATGAAGATTAGAATTAAAAAAACAATAAAGATTATCTCAAACTCCCTCATTTTAATTAAGGCACAAAAATAGAACAGGACTTGTTCAAATCATAAATAGAACAAAACTGTAGCAGAAATACATATTTAGAATTAATGTGCAAAAACATAAAAATGCTTAAAGAGCTTAACATGTAGAAATGAAGACAGGAGATCCAACAATGGCTAGATTCTCCCTCAGAAGTGGATTTCTGCCCTTTGCTCAATTAATAGTCTCTTTGGGGGAAGGAGGAAAGAGTAGTATTAAGAATAAAGACAAAGAATTATTAATGACTGACAAATAAGATCAATAAGGAAAGATCACATTGTTTTGAATTATTCATCGTGAAAAAAGATAATGCTTAGGCTTAACTTGGAGGTGTTTTTATGCAAACTACCTTAATAACACTGACAGAATAAGTTCTTAATCCACTATATCAGTTTTTAAGAGTAGACATAATAAATAATTCTCCATTAGTCAGAGTTTCTTACGCCTAGAGTAAGTTTTTGAAAGATCTTTAAAAATACAATGGATTCTGGGAGGCCCTGGCTGGCTCACTTGGCAAAGCAAGCTCTTAATCTTTGGGATTGTGAGTTTGGACCTCACATTGGGTGTAGAGACTCTTAACTTTAAGAAATAAACTGAGGGTTGCTAGAGTGGAGGTGGATGGTGGCATGGGGTAATTGAATGATGGGCATTAAGGAGGGCACATGATGTGATGAGCACTGGATGTTATATGCAACTGATGAATTACTTAAGTCTATATCTGAAACAAATAAAGCTATATGTTGGCTAATTTTATTTAAATTAAAAAACAATGGGAAAGCAAATAAATAAAAGAAACCAATTGGTTCTTCTGGCCTACATTCCTTTTTTAAACGGCTATAGGCATGAAAGTAAGATGGATAAAGTGCCCAGTGTTCACAATTCTATAATAAAGACATCTAAAACCAGTTCTCAGCATCAGGATCCAAAAAAAAAAAAAGCATGTTTCACTGGATTCTCTAGAACCATCTTGTTCCATATCCAAAGAAGTGTTTGGATGACATGAAGAATATGAAGGTAACTTTGGGATTTTCTATTTCAACCTTGGAAGTTAATCAACCTTATACAATTTTATTCTTTTCACTATAGGCTATATTGTCTAAAACATAAAGTGTTCAACATATGCACAGAAGATAAACCAACACAAAAGTCAGAACAAGCAGGGACTCAGAGGATAAAAATTTACATGATTAACATCTTGGGTTCTCTAGAGGAAGTCACCGTGCACAGTTCTTACTGACAAATAAACAATATAGTTGAAAAATACTTTGCTTATTTCTACTTCCATTTATTTCTAAATGGGCAATCCTTTAAGTCTTTGTTATATGAAAAAAAAAAGGATCTGCTTCTGTATAACTATATTTCTGATTTGACAGCTACAATTATAATCATTCAGGCATCTATTTCCTACAAACTCCCCACAGCCATAACATTTAATGATTAATTATAAAGTTCCAGGAGCAATAATACATATACTAATTTCCTAAAACAATAAAAGACAGAATTTCTCATTTGGAGTTAAACTAAACATGAACACATTGTTATTCATGCTGAAATCTTGATGCAAAGTCATGGTGCAGCCATTATAGAAACTATTAAACAAAATCTCAAATCAAAGAAACTATAGGTCTGCCTTCAAGAGAAAATACTGTTTTGCCTAAGAAATTTCTAACATCTAAGCTTGCTTCCTGCCCCCTTCCCCCACGATTTGGGGTCCCTTCTGATTTGGTTAAAGCACATTTTCCTGGGATCTGTGCCACCCTTTTAGTATTTTATTTGCTCCTTCATATATTCTTATCTGGAAAGAATGACAAGGCAGAAAAACTCATCACAAAAAAAAAAAAAAAAAAACCAAAAACCAAAAAAACAAGAGGGAGTACTGAAGACTAGGGACCTAATCAATACAGACATTAGAAATATAACAGATATAGAGTTCAGAATGACGACTCTCAAGGTTCTAGCCAGGCTCAAAAAAGGCATGGAAGATATTAGAGAAACCCTCTCGGGAGATATATAAGCCATTTCTGGAGAAATAAAAACTAAAATCTAACCAAGTTGAAATAAAAAAAAGCTATTAATGAGGTGCAATAAAAAAATGGAGGCTCTCACTGCTAGGATAAGTGAGGCAGAAGAAAGAATTAGTGATATAGAAGACCAAATGGAAGAGAATAAAGAAGCTGAGCAAAAGAGAGACAAAAAACTACTGGACCATGGGGGGAGAATTCAAGAGATAAGTGATACCATAAGATGAAACAACATTAGAATATTTGGGATTACAGAAGAAGAAGAAAGAGAGAGGGGAGCATAAGGTATATTGGAGAGAATTTTTGTAGAGGATTTCCCTAATATGGCAAAGGGAACAAGCATCAAACTCCAGGAGGTGCAGAGAACCCCCCTCAAAATCAATAAGAGTAGGTCCACGCCTAGTCACCTAATAGTAAAATTTACAAGTCTTAGCGACAAAGAGAAAATCCTGAAAGCAGCCCAGGAAAAGAAGTCTGTAACATACAATGGTAAAAATATTATATTGTCAGTGGACTCATCCACAGAGACCTGGCAGGCCAGAAAGAACAGGCATGATATATTCAGAGCACCAAATGAGAAAAACATGCAGCAAAGAATACTATATCCAGCTAGGCTATCATTGAAAATAGAAGGAGAGATAAAAAGCTTCCAGAACAAACAAAAGCTGAAAGAATTCGCAAACACCAAACCAGCTCTACAGGAAATATCGAAAGGTGTCCTCCAAGCAAAGAGAGAGCCTAAAAGTAGTAGATCAGAAAGGACAAGAGACAATATACAATAACAGTCACCTTACAGGCAATATAATGGTACTAAATTCATATCTCTCAATAGTTACCCTGAATGTAAATGGGCTAAATGCCCCAATCAAGAGACACAGGACATCAGAATGGATTTAAAAAAAAAAAAACATCAATATGCTGCCTACAAGAAACTCATTTTAGACCCAAAGACACCTCCAGATTTAAAGTGAGGGGGTGGAAAACAATTTACCATGCTAATGGACATCAGAAGAAAGCTGGGGTAGCAATCCTTATATCAGATCAATTATATTTTAAGCCAAAGACTATAATAAGATATGAGGAAGGGCACTATTTCATACTCAAAGGATCTGTCCAACAAGATGATCTAAAAATTTTAAATATCTATGTCCTCAGCATGGCAGTAGCCAACTATATAAACCAATTAACAACAAAATCAAAGAAACACATTGACAATAATACAATAATAGTAGGGGACTTTAACTCTCCCCTCACTGAAATGGACGGATCATCCAAGCAAAAGATCCACAAGGAAATAAAGGCCTTAAATGACACATTGGACCAGATGGACATCACAGATATATTCAGAATGTTCCATCCCAAAGCAACAGATTACACATTCTCCTCTAGTGCACATGGAACATTCTCCAGAATAGATCACATCCTGGGTCCTAAATCAGATCTTAACCAGTATCAAAAGACTCAGATCATTCCCTGCATATTTTCAGACCACAATGCTCTGAAGCTAAAACTCAATCATAAGAGGAAATTTGGAAAGAACCCAAATGCATGGAGACTAAACAGCATCCTTCTAAAGAATGAATGGGTCAACTAGGAAATTAAAGAAAAGTTGAAAAAATTCATGGAAACAAATGATAATGATAACAGAATGGTTCAAAATCTGTGGGACACAGCAAAGGCAGTCCTGAGAGGAAAATATATAGTGATACAAGCTTTTCTCAAGAAACAAGAAAGGTCTCAAATACACAACCTAACCCTACACCTAAAGGAGCTTGAGAAAGACTACGAAAGAAAACTTAAACCCAGCAAGAGAAGAGAAATCATAAAGATACAAATGTCATGATCTGAAGGGGCATATGCACCTGAATGTTTATAGCAGCAATATCTACAATAGCCAAACTATGGAAAGTACCTAAAGGTCCATCAACAGATGAATGGATAAAGAATATGTGATACACACACACACACACACACACACACACACACACACACACACAGAGTGGAATACTATGCAGCCATCAAAAGAAATGAAATCTTGCCATTTGTGACAACATGGATGGAACTAGAGGGTATTATGCAAAATAAGTCAATCAGAGAAAGACAATTGTCATATGCTCTCCCTGATATGAGGAAGTGGAGAGGCAACGTTGGGGGTTTGGGAAGTAGGAAAAGAATAAATGAAACAAGATGGGATCAGGAAGGAGACAAACCATAAGAGACTCTTAATGTCACAAAACAAACTGAGTGTTGCTGGGGGGAGGGGGGAGGGAGAGGGTGGTGGGGTTATGGACATGGGGGAAAGTATGTGCTATGGTGAATGCTGTGAAGTGTGTGAACCTGTTGATTCACAGACCTGTACCCTTGGGGCTAATAATACATTATAAGTTTATTTAAAAAAATACTTGTCAGTAAGATTGTAAACAATACATGCTTTAGAGTTAATCTAAGAATACAATTAATTAAAACATTCCAGTTATGAAACATAGTATTTCCTCAAGCCAAATACTCAACTCCTACCCATGTTCTAGAGGCAGGCTGAGAGTTCTGAGAACCACTATTTGAAAATGACCATCCTGGGAAATTCATTGTACAGCCTCCTTACATTGTTTAAGGCCATCCATTTTCTCATTTCATTTTCAGATCATTTAAAGACCACTTGTATTATTACACCCTACACTTGAATTTCTTTCTGATTCTCTTTATTCATAAGAAATTTCCTCTTTCTCTATAGTCCCATAGTACTTTGTTCCTCTCATTAATTTTAATACATTCCATTTCAGAATACAGCCATTCATAATTTTTTTTTTAATTTCTTCTCCTAGGTCACAAGCATTGAAAGGCAGTTAATTTTGTCTTTTCTCACCATTATATCAGCATATTGCCTTTTTATTATCGAAATATTATAACTTGTGTATGAAAGCTGAATTTAGTAAAGAATCATATTCAAGAATTACTCTAACCTCTTAAAGAGTGTCTTATTAATGGTCATTATCCACACTGGTCATTTCACTCACATACTGGACCTTTATGAAATATGAAATATGAAATATCTATCATTTGATAGTCACTTCAACTACACCACTGGAATTAAGTGCAACCAAAATAAAATAAACAAAAATAAAATAAACAAAAATAACCACCATAGACCATAATCTAATGCTCAGCATCTAGGTCACCACACAAGTCATATAGAACATTCAATATATTTTCCTAATATAATACTTCACAACCTACTTGACTGAATATTATCACTGCACTGACCTAATTTCCTGACCTAATTTGATCTAGTACTTATCCTGTAAATAGAGACTTAATGATTCTCCTTACCTTTGGTGTGAGTGTCTGACTTTCCATTTCTACTTGAACCACAAACATTCAGAAAGACTATGCCTGGGGTGCCTGGGTGGCTTAGTGGGTTAAGCCTCTGCCTTTGGCTCAGGTCATGATCTCAAGGTCCTGGGATAAAGCCCCGCATCAGGCTCTCTGCTCGGCGGGGAGCCTGCTTCCTCCTCTCCCTCTGCCTGCCTCTCTGCCTACTTGTGGTCTCTCTCTCTCTCTGTCAAATGAATAAATAAAATCTTAAAAAAAAAAGAAAGACTATGCCCATTAATAGTAATCAGTCCCTAAATGCTGTTAATTGATATCTTCCTTGTCAATATCTAACTGCTTCTTTCCCTTCTTGGAAGGCACTAAAATAAATCAAAAGTTTATAAACATGGAAATCAAAACAAGAGAAATTGAGTGCAGTGTTTGATCTCAAACAAATTAAAGAACATCACCAATTTAAATCCTGTGTTAGAATACCCAAAGAGTATCAAAGACACACTAGTCCTTTCGAATATCCAAAAAAAAAAAAAAAAAATCAGTGGGGGCGCCTGGGTGGCTCAGTGAGTTAAAGCCTCTGCCTTTGGCTCAGGTCATGATCCAGCATCTGGGATACAGCCCCGCATCAGGCTCTCTGCTCAGTGGGGCTGGATCCCAGAGAGAGATCTCAGGATCTCTCTCTGTCTGACTCTCTGCCTACTTGTGATCTCTTTCTGTAAAATGAATAAATAAAATCTTTAAAAAAAATTCAGGGCACATATTGCATGGAGCACTGGGTGTGGTGCATAAACAATGAATTATGGAACAATGAAAAGAAATTTAAAAATATAAATAAAAATATTAAAAAAAAACAATTCAGATCCAAAATTCTTAATATGAGTTTCCATTTGCATATGATCACCTGTGAAACTAGCTTATTTTTTTCAATGAGCAGAGATTTCATTTCCCCACATTTTTCCCACATTTATTGAAGTGTAATGACAACTACAAATCTTATATATTTAAGGTATACACTTAATAATTTGATATACATATACATTGTGAAATAATCTCTATAATCAAGTGAATTAACATATCTATCACCTCACATAATTAGCATTTTTTCTTCTTTTTGGGTAAAAACATTCAAGATATTAGCAAATTTCAAGTAAACAAGTATCATTAACTACAGTCACATTGTACATTAGATCCCCAAAACTTATTCACCTTGCATAACTGAGACATTGTATACCTTGACCAACACCTCCCCATTTCTGCACTCTCCAGCCCTTGGTAACCGCTATTCTCTGATTTTGACTATTTTGGAATCTACATGTAAGAGAGATCATGTAGTACTTTGCCTTTCTGCCTCAAGGTTTTTGTTGTTGTTGTTGTTGTTGTTTTTACACTTAGTATGACATCCTTGAGATTCAGTTATGCTATTGTAAGTGGAAGGATTTGCATTTTTATGGCTGAATAATATATTCCAGAATATATCACATTTTCTCTACTGATTCATCTTTAGAAAGACATTTAAATTGCTTGCACATCTTGGTTATTGTGGACACTACTGAAATGAACACAGGAATGCAGATGTCATTTTGAGGTCCTGATTTCATTTTCTTCAGATGCATACCCAGAAGAGGGATTGCTAGATCTTAAGGCAGTTTTATTTTAAATTTTAAATTTTAATTTTAAAATTTTGAACTACTATACTCTTTCCCATAGTGATTGTACCAGTTTACATTACCAACAGTATGCAAGAGTTTCCTCTCTCCACAACATTGTCAGTACTTTCATCTTTTTGTTTTTCTGATAAGAACAATTCTAACAGGTGTGAGATGATATCTTATGGTGTTGATTTGCATTTCTGCAATGATTAGTGAAGTAGGGCACCATTTTAAATACCTGCTTGGGATGGTATGTCTTTATTTGAGAAATGGCTATTTAGCTCCATTGTCCATTTTTTAACTGGATTATTTGGGGTTTCTTTTGGCTATTGAATTGAGTTCCTTATATATTTTGAATTTGAGCCCCTCATTAGATATATAGTTTACAAATATTTTCTACCATTCCATAGGTTTCCTTTTCACTCTGTTGATTGTTTCCTTTGTTGTGTAGAAGCTTTTTAGGTTTAGAAAATCCCATTTGTCTATATTTTACTTTTGTTGCTTCTGCTTTTTCTATTATAACAACAACAACAACAACAACAACTACAAAAAATCATTGCCCAAGTCAATGTCAAAAAGCTTTTCTTCTTATATTGTATCCTAGTAGTTTTTTTTCAGGTCTTGCATTTTAGTCATCCTCCATTCTGAGTTGATTTTTGTATATGATGTGAGATAAGTTTCAATTTCATTATTTTTCATAAGGATACACTGTTTTCCCAGCACATTTATTGGAGACTATCCTTTCCCTGTTTTGTGTTTTCAGAAGCCCTGTCAAAGACCCATTTATTGTAAATACATAGATTTATTTCTGTGCTCCTAATTGTGTTCCAATAGTCTATGGGCCTGATTTTATGTCAGTATCATACTTTTTTGATTACTAAAACTTTGCTGTTTATTTTAAAATCAAGCACTGTGCTGCCACTAACTTTCTTCTTTCTCAATCATGGTTTTGCTATTCAGGATATTTTGTGGTTCCATAAAAACTCTAGAATTTCTTGTTTTATTTCCATTAAATATGCCATTGGAATTTTGATAAAGATCACAACTGAATTTGTAAAATACATTGTGTAATATGGATATTTTAACTATATTTTCCACCATGACTGTGGGATATTTTCCCATTTATCTATGTCTTAATTTTCTTCACTAATATTTTGTAATATTTGGTGTACAAGCCTTTCATCTCTTTCATTAAGTATATTCCTAAGTATTTAATACTTTTTGTTGTTATTTTAAATGAAATTGTTTAATTAATTTCCTTTTTAGATAGTTTACTATATGTGTATAGAAACACCACTAATTTTTTTAAAGGATTTTTATTTTATTTATTTGACAGACGGAGATCGCAAGTAGGCAGGGAGATAGGCAGAGAGAGGAGGAAGCAGGCTTCCTGCTGAGCAGGGAGCCTAAAGAGGGGCTCGATCCCAGGACCCTGGGATCATGACCTGAGCCAAAGGCAGAGGCTTTAACCCACTGAGCCACCCTGGTGCCCCGAAACACTACTAATTTTTATATACTGATTTTATACACTGAAACTTTATGAAATTCATTTATTGGTGATATTTTTGTTGTTGTTGACTCTTTAGAATTTTCTACATATAAGACCATATCATAGGATTACATATAAGATTATCTCAAATAGAGGTAATTTTACTTCATCTCTGCAATGATATTTTTTATTTATTTCTCTTCTCTAATTGCTCTAGCTAGGACTTCCAGTATTATGTTGAACAGAAGTGTTGGAAGTAGACACCCTTGCCTCCTACCAGAATGTAGATGGAAAGCTTTATGATTTTCACCACTGGATAAAGTGTCAGATGTGTGCTTTTTTTTAAGATTTTATTTATTTATTTGATAGACAGAGGTCACAAGCAGGCAGAGAGGCAGGCAGAGAGAGAGAGAGGAAGGGAAGCAGGCTCCCTGCTGAGCAGGAAGCTTGACTTAGGGCTTGATCCCAAGACCCTGGGATCATAACCTGGACTGGAGGAGAAGCTTTAACCCACTGAGCCACCCAGGTGCCCCAGCCTTGTGCTTTTAATGTATAGTCTTTATTTTGTGTAGTCTAATATTTTTCTGTACCTCTTTTGTTTAGAATTTTCATCATGAATGGCTGTTGAGCTTTGCCAAAAGCTTTTTCTGTGTCTATTAAGATAATCATGTGGTGCTTTCTTTCATTTTGGCCTTTTATCATACTCATTGATTTACATTTCTTAAATTTACCTTGCATCCCAGAGATAAATCCTTCTTGGTCATGGTGTATTCCCCTTTTAGTGTACAATTAAATTTGGTTTGCTGCTATTCTATTGAGAATTTCAGCATCTAATTTATCAGAGATATTGACCTTTAATTTTTCTTGTATTTTTTATTTGTTCTTTTTTAAATGTAAGCTTTATTTTATTTTTTCAGTGTTTTTTAAAAAAAGATTTTATTTTTTAAATTTTTATATTTTTAAATTTATTTTCAGTGTTCCAGAATTCATTGTTTATGCACCACACCAAGTGCTCTATGCAACACGTCCCATCCATAATACCCACCAGCAGGCTCACCCAACCTCCCACCCCCCTCCCCTCCAAACCCTCAGTTTGTTTCTCACAGCCTGCTGTCTCTCATGGTTCATCTCCCCCTCCAATTTCCCCCAACTCACTTCTCTCCATCTCCCCATGTCCTCCATGTTATTCCTTATACTCCACAAATAAGCAAAAACATATGATAATTAACTCTCTGCTTGACTTATTTCACTCAGCATAATCTCTTCTGGTTCTTTCCCTGTTGATACAAAAGTTGGGTATTCATCTTTTCTGATGGAGGCATAATTCTCCATAGTATATATAGACCATATCAGCCTTCCCTTTGAGATCAGGAACACAACAAGGATGCCCACTCTTGTCACTCTTGTTCAACATAGTATTACAAGTCTGAGCAACAGCAATCAGACAACAAAGACAAATAAAAGGAATTCATGGCAATGAAGAAGTCAAACTCCCTCTCTTCACAGATGACATGATTCTTTATATGGAAAACCCAAAAGACTCCACCTCCAAACTACTAGAACTCATACAGCAATTCAGTAAGGTGGCAGGATACAAAGTCAATGTACAGAAATCAGTGGCTTTCTTGTACACTAATGATGAAAATACAGAAAGGGAAATGAGAGAATCGATTCCATTTACTATAGCACCAAAAACCATAAGATACCTGGGAATAAACCTAACCAAAGAGGTAAAGCATCTGTACTCAAGGAACTCATGAAAGAAATTGAAGAAGACCCAAAAAGATGGAAGACCATTCCATGCTCATGGATCAGAAGAATAAACATTGTTAAAATGTCTATACTGCCTAAAGCAATTTATACTTTCAATGCCATTTTGATTAAAATTTCACCAGCATTTTTCAAAAATATAAAGCAAACAATCCTAAAATTTGTATGGAACCAGAACAGACCCCAATTTGCTAAGGAAATGTTGAAAAAGAAAAACAAAACTGGTGGCATCACTTTGCCTGATTTCAAGCTTTATGACAAAGCTGTGATTACCAAGACAGCATGTACTGGCACAAAAACAGAAACACAGACCAGTGGAACAGAGTAGAGAGCCCAGATATGGACCCTCAGCTCTATGGTCAAATAATCTTTGACAAAGCAGGAAAAATATATAGTCGAAAAAAGATAGTCTCTTCAATAAATGTTGCTTGGAAAATTGGACAACTACGTGTAGAAGAATGAAACTCAACCATTTTCTCACACCATAAACAAAGATAAACTCAAAATGGATAAAAGACCTCAATGTGAGAGAGAAATCCATCAGAATCCTAGAGAACATAGGCAGTAACCTCATCAACATTGGCCATAGATACTTCTTTCAAGATATGCCTCCAAAGGCAAAGGAAACAAGTGAAAATGAACTTTTGGGACTTCACCAAGATCAAAAGCTTCTGCACATCAAAGGAAACAGTCAACAAAACAAAGAAGCAACCCACCGAATGAGAGGAGATACTCACAAATGACAGTAAAGACAAAAGGTTGATATCCAAGATCTACAAAGGACTCCTCAAACTCAACACACACAAAACAGATACTCATGTCAAAAAATGGGAAGAAGACATGAACAGACACTTCTGCAAAGAAGACATACAAATGGCTAACAGACATATGAAAAAATGTTTATCAACACTAGCTCTCAGGGAGATTCAAATCAAAACCACATTGAGATACCACCTTGCACCAGTTAGAATGGCCAAAATTAACAAGACAGTAAATAACATGTGTTGGAGAGGATGTGGAGAAAGGGGAACCCTCTTACACAGTTGGTGGGAATGCAAGTTGGTGCAGCCACTTTGGAAAACAGTGTGGAGATTCCTTAATAAATTAAAAATAGAGCTACCCTGGGGCGATTGGGTGGCACAGTGGGTTAAAGCCTCTGCCTTTGGCTCAGGTCATGATCCCAAGGACCAGGGATTGAGCCCCAAATCAGGCTCTCTGCTTAGCAGGGAGCCTGCTTCCTCCTCTATGTCTCTCTCTCTCTATGCTTGCCTCCCTGCCTACTTTTGATCTCTGTCTGTAAAATAAATAAATGAAATCTTTAAAAAAAAAATAGAAGTACCCTACGACCCTGAAATTGCACTACTGGGTATTTACCACAAAGATACAGATGTAGGGAAAAGAAGGGCCATCTGTACCACAATGTTCATAGCAGCAATGGCCACTGTTGCCAAACTGTGGAAAGAACCAAGATGCCCTTCAATGGACAAATGGACAAAAAAGATTTTATTTCTTTATTTGAGAGGGAGACCAAGAGAGCACAAGTTGTGGGGAGAGACAATTGGAGAGGATGAAGGAGACTCCCTGCTGAACAGGGAGCACAACAATGTAGGGATTCATCCCAGGACCCTGAGATCATGACCTGAGCCAAAGGAAGAGTCTTAACCAGCTTAACCAATTTAGCCACCCAAGCACCCCATTTAACTCGCTTTTTTTAAAATTATTTTTTATTTATTTTCAGGATAACAGTATTCATTATTTTTACACCACATCCAATGCTCCATGCAATCCGTGCCCTCTATAATACCAATCACCTGGTACCCCAACCTCCCACCCCTGCCCCTTCAAAACCCTCAGATTGTTTTTCAGTGTCCATACTCTCTCATGGTTCACCTCCCCTTCCAATTTCCCCCAACTCCCTTCTCCTCTCTAACTCCCTACGTACTCCATGCTATTTGTTATGCTCCACAAATAAGTGAAATCATATGATAATTGACTCTCTCTGCTTGACTTATTTCACTCAGCATAATCTCTTCCAGTCCCATCCATGTTGCTACAAAAGTTGGTTATTCATACTTTCTGATGGAGGCATAAAATTCCATAGTGTATATGGACCAGATCTTCCTTATCCATTCGTCCTTTGAAGGGCATCTTGGTTTTTTCCACAGTTTGGCGACCATGGCAATTGCTGCTATAAACATTGGGGTACAGATGGCCCTTTTTTTCACTACATCTGTACCTTTGGGGTAAATACCCAGTAGTGCAATGAAGGGAAGCTTCATTTTTAATTTCTTGAGGAATCTCCACACTGTTCTCCAAAGTGGCTGCACCAACTTGCATTCCCACCAACAGTGGAAGAGGATCCCCCTTTCTCCACATCCCCTCCAACACATGTTGTTTCCTGTGTTGTCATTCTAACTGGTGTAAGGTGATATCTCAATGTGGTTTTAATTTGAATCTCACTGAGGGCTAGTGATGATGAACATTTTTTCATGTGTCTGATAGCCATTTGTATGTCTTCATTGGAGAAGTGTCTGTTCATATCTTCTGCCCATTTTTTGATACGATTGCCTGCTTTGTGTGTGTTGAGTTTGAGGAGTTCTTTATAGATCCTGGATATCAACATTTTGTCTGTACTGTCATTTGCAAATATGTTCTCCCTTTCCGTGGGTTGCCTCTTTGTTTTCTTGACTGTTTCCTTTGCTGTGCAGAAGCTTTTGATTTTGATGAAGTCCCAAAAGTTTATTTTCGCTTTTGTTTCCTTTGCCTTTGGAGACATATCTTAAAAGAAGTTGCTGTGGCTGAAATCGAAGAGATTACTGCCAATGTTGTTCTCTAGGATTCTGATGAATTCCTGTCTCTTTGAGGTCTTTTATCCATTTTGAGTTTATCTTTGTGTACGGTGTAAGAGATTGGTCAAGTTTCATTCTTCTACATATAGCTGTCCAGTTGTCACAGCACCATTTATTGAAGAGACTGTCTTTTTTCCACTGTATATTTGATCCTGATTTGTCGAAGATTAATTGCCCAGAGTTGAGGGTCCATATTTGGGCTCTCTGCTCTGTTCCACTGGTCTATGTGTCTGTTTTTATACCAGTACCATGCTGTCTTGGTGATCACAGCTTTGTAGTAAATCTTGAAATCAGGTAGCATGATGCCCCAGTTTTATTTTTCTTTTTCAACATTTCCTTAGCGATTCGGGGTCTCTTCTGATTCCATACAAATTTCTGGATTATTTTCTTCAGCTCTTTGAAGAATACAGGTGGAATTTTGATCAGAATGGCATTAAAAGTATAGATTGCCCTAGGCAGTATAGACATTTTAACAATTTTTATTCTTCCGATCCAAGAGCATGGAATGGTCTTCCATCTTTTTGTGTCTTCTTCAATTTCTTTCATGAGTGTTCTGTAGTTCCTCAAATACAGATCCTTTACCTCTTTGGTTAGGTTTATTCCCAGGTATCTTATGGTAATTGGTGCTATAGTAAACGGAATGGATTCTCTAATTTCCCTTTCTGTATTTTCATTGTTAGTGTATAAGCAAGCCACTAATTTCTGCACATTGACTTTGTATCCTGCTACATTGCTGAATTGCTGTATGAGTTCTAGTAGTTTGGGGGTTGAGTCTTTTGGGTTTCCATGTAAAGAATTATGTCATCTGCAAAGAGAGAGAGTTTGACTTCTTCATTACCAATTTGGATACATTTTATTTCTCTTTGTTGTCTGCTTGCTGTTGCTAGGACTTCTAATACTATGTTGAAAAAGGGTGGTGAGAGTGGGCATCCTTGCCGTGTTCCTGATCTTAATGGGAACGCTGCAAGCTTTTTCCCATTGAGGGTGATATTTGCTCTGGGTCTTTCATAGATAGATTTGATGAAGTTCAGGAACGTTCACTCTAACCCTATACTTTGAAGCATTTTAATCAGGAATGGATGCTGGATTTTGTCAAATGCTTTTTCTGCATCAATTGAGAGGACCATGTGGTTCTTCTCTCTTCTCATATTAATTTGTTCTATCACATTGATTGATTTGCGAATGTTGAACCATCCTTGTAGCCCAGGGATAAATCCCACCTGGTCATGGTGGATAATCTTTTTAATGTGCTGTTGGATCCTGTTTGCTAGGATCTTGTTGAGAAGCTTAGCCACCGTATTCATCAGTGATATTGGTCTGAAATCCACCTTTTTGGTAGGGTCTTTGCCTGGTTTGGGGATCAGGGTAATGCTGGCTTCATAGAAAGAGTCTGGAGGTATTCCTTCTGCTTCAATTTTTTGAAACAGCTTCAGGAGAATAGGTGTTATTTCTTCTTTGAAAGTTTGGTAGAATTCCCCAGGGAATCCATCAGGTCCTGGGCTCGTTTTTTGGGAGGTTTTTGATCACTGCTTCAAATTCGTTACTAGATATAGGTCTATTGAGGTTGTCGATATCTTCCTGGTTCAATTTTTGGAGTTTATAGTTTTCCAGGAATGCATCTATTTCATCTAGGTTGCTAAGCTTATTGGCATATAACTGTTGATAATAACTTCTGATCATTGTTTCTACTTCCTTGGTGTTCATTGTGATCTCTCCCTTTTCATTCATAATTGTAGATATAATCTCTTGAAAACCACTAGGACAAAGAGGCTCCTTACTTACAGATGAAAGCCCATCAGAATAACATGAGACCTGTCCACAGAGACCTGGAAAAACAGAAAGGGCTGGCAAGATATATTCAGGGCATTAAATGAGAAGAACATGCAGTCAATAATACTTTATCCAGCAAGACTGACATTCAAAATGGATGGAGTGATAAAGAGTTTCCAAGACCGGCAAGGCTTAAAAGGCTGTGCAACCACCAAGCCAACACTGCAGGAAAGATTAAGGGGGGGGGGGTCTATAAAAGAGGAAAAATCCTAGGAATAGCATTGAACAGAAATATAGACACAATTTACAGAAAGAAAGACTTCAAAGGCTTCAAACACGATGTCAATAAAAACGTATCTTTCAATAATCACTCTCAATGTGAATGGCATAAATGCACCCGTATAACGGCGCAGGTTTGCAGATTGGATAAAACGACAGGACCCATCCATATGTTGTCTACAAGAGACCCATTTTGAACCTAAAGATACACCCATACTGAAAGTGAAGGGATGGAGATGCATCTTTCATGCCAATGGGCCTCAAAAGAAGGCTGGGGAAAAAAAAAAAGGCTGGGGTAGCGATTCTCATATCAGATAAATTAGATTTTAAACTAAAGACTGTAATCAGAGATACAGAAGGACACTACATCATTCTTAAAGGGACTATCCACCAAGATGATCTAACAATTGTAAATATCTTTGCCCCCAATAAGGGAGCAGCCAATTACATAAGAAAACTGTTAATCGAGATAAAGAGTCATATTGATATGAATACACTAATAGTAGGAGATCTTAACACGCCTCTCTCAGAAATAGACAGATCATCGAAGCAGAAAATCAATGAAGAAACAAGAGCATTGAATGACATATTGGACCAGATGGACCTCATAGATAAATACAGAACATTCCACCCTACAACAACAGAATACTCATTCTTCTCAAGTGCACATGGAACCTTCTCAAGAATAGACCACATACTGGGTCACAAATCAGGACTCAACTGATACCAAAAGACTGAGATTATTCCCTGCATATTCTCAGATTACAATGTTTTGAAACTGGAGCTCAATCACAAGGAGAAGTTCAGAAGGAACTCAAACACCTGGAAGCTAAAGATCACCTTGTTTAAGAATGCTTGGATCAACCAGGAGATCAAAGAATTAGAACAATTCATGGAAACCAATGAGAATGAAGACACTTTGGTCCAAAACCTATGGGAAACAGCAAACGCGGTCCTAAGTGGGAAATACATAACCAAAGACTCTCTCAAAAAAATTGAAAAATCCAGAATACACAAGCTGTCTCTACGTCTTAAAGAACTGGAGAATCAACAACAAATCAAACCAACTCCACACATAAGAAGGGAAATCATCAAGATTAGAGCTGAACGTATCAATGAAACTAGAAACTGTTTTTTTGAAAGAATCAATAAGATGGATAAACCATTGGCCACACTAATCCAAAAGAAAAGAGAGAAAGCCCAAATTCATAAAATTAACTCGCTTTTTAATCAGTGTAATGCTGGGAACATAAAGTGAGTTTGGAAGTTTTCCCTCTTCCTCAATTTTTGGAAGATTTAAGAAGGATTGGAGTTAATTCTTATTAATTCTTTAGTAGAATTCACCAGAGAACTCATGTGGACCGGGGATAATTTTTTTTTATTTTTGTTATTGTTGGGAAGTTTTGGATTACTGATTCAATATTCTTACTAGTAATTTATCTAGTCAGGCTTTTTCTGTCCTTTTCAGATTTGGCAGGTTATGTATTTCTAGAAATTTATCTGTTTCTTCCAAATTACCATTTGTTGGTGTGTAATTGTCCTTTATAATCTCCTGTCATCCTTTATATTTCTGAGGCATTGTTGTAATGGCTTATCTTTCATTTATGATTTTTGTATTTGATTCTTTTCTCTTTGTTCCTTAGTCTAGCTAAAGTTTGTTGATTTTGTTTCTTTTCAAAAAAACAACTTTCAGTTTTGTTGATTTTTCTATTGTTTTTTTAATCCTCCACTTGATTTCTTTCTTTTTTTTTTTAAAGATTTTATTTATTTGTCAGAGAGAGGGAGAGAGAGCGAGCACAGGCAGACAGAATGGCAGGCAGAGGCAGAGGGAGAAGCAGGCTCCCTGCCGAGCAAGGAGCCCTATGTGGGACTCGATCCCAGGACGCTGGGATCATGACCTGAGCCGAAGGCAGCTGCTTAACCAACTGAGCCACCCAGGCGTCCCCACTTGATTTCTTTCTGTTGTAATCTTTATTTTATCCTACCTTCTGCTAACTTTGGGTTTAAATTGTTCTATTTTTCTACTTCCTTCAGGTGTAAAATTGGGTTGAGGTTTTTTTTTTTTTTCTTTTTTAATGTAGGCATTTATCACTATAAACTTCCTTCGTAGTACTACTTTTGCTATATCCCATAGATTTTTTTAATGTTTTATTTCATTTTCATTTGTCTAAAGGTGTTTTTTAAGTTGCACCATTTTTGTTTATTTAAACATCTTTTTGATTTCCTCTTTGACTTAATGCCTATTCAAGAGATCATTTTTTATTTTTTATATAATTACACATTTTCCTTCCTCCTTTCTGTCATTGATTTTGAGTTTTCATTCTATTGTAGCCAGAAAGAATACTTGGTATGATTTCAAATTTTGTAAATTTGTGAAGATTTGTTTTGTTATCTAACATGGGATCTATCAAGAATGTTGCAGGGGCACCTGGGTGGCTCAGTGGGTTAAGTCTCTGCCTTCAGCTTGGGTCATGGTCTCAGAGTCCTAGGATCAAGCCCCTCATTAGGCTTTCTGCTCGGTGGGGAGCTTGTTTCCCCCCTCTCTCTCTGCTTACTTGTGATCTCTCTCTCTCTCTCTCTGTCAAATAAATAAATAAAATCTTTAAAAAAAAGAATGTTGCAAATGTACTTAAAATAATGTGAATTCTGCTGTTGGGTAGGCCATTCTGAATATGTCTGTTGTGTTCATTTGTCCATACAGTTGCTCAAGATGACTTTAATAGCTTTTTATTTATTGATTTTTGGTCTAAATGCTCTATCCATTATTGTAAGTGGAGTATTGAGGTCCCTTGCAATTATTGCATTGCTGCAAATTTCTGACTTTATGTCTGTCAATATTTGCTTTATATACATAGGTGCTCTGATGTTGGATGTACATATATTTATAAATGATATCACTCCCTGTGGAATTGACACTTTTTTTTAAAAAAACATTTTAAAATGTCTTTTATTGATAAAGATGTATTCATTTTTGTGGTACAAGAGTAAAAATCATTTGAGGGCTACATTGAATAAGAAAACAAATTATTGTGTTGAATAATAAAGCCCTCTATTTCTTTAAAGATACATTTCTTTTTTTTTTAATTAATTTTTTATTTTTTATAAACCTGGTGATTCACAGACCTGTACCCCTGGGAATTGACACTTTTAATCATTTGAAATACCTTCTTGTTTCTAGAAACAATTTAAGACATAAAGTCTATTTTGCCAGATATAATTATAACCACTCTTGCTTTCTTCTGGTTACCATTTGCATAGTATGCCTTTTTTTTATCTCTTTGTTTTCAACCTATGTCTGCCATTAAAACTTAATTGAATCATTTGTCAATGGCATATTGTTGGACCTTATTTTTCATTGCAACACTTGTCTATTCATGCTTTACATTTTCCAATTATATACAATTACCATGTAGTATTTTTAAAATTTTATTAAAGTATAATTAACACACAATATTATACTAGTTTCAGGTGTATGATACAATGATTAAAACATTATATACATTTCCCAGTGCCCTTCAAATAACTGTAGCATCCTAACATCCACTTCTCTGCTGGTACCTAATTGTACTCTGTATTTAAAGGTCTAATGTTTGTCTCTTTTTTCTTTGTTCATTTGTTTTGTTTCTTAAATTCCACATATGGGTAAAATCTTATATTTGTCTTTTTTTGGCTAATTTCATTTAGCATTATAAACTCTAGGTCCAACAGTGTCTCAAATGGCAGAAATCACATTCTTTCTATGACTAAGTAGTATTCCACTATATGACTATACCACACATTCTCTCTCCATCCATCTTGCATTTAACATGAGTTGCTTCCATATCTTGGATGTTATAAATAATGCCCCAGTAACTATGGGGGTATGTATATTTCTTCAAATTACTGTTTTTGTGTTCTTTATTAAATGCCCAGCATTGTGTTTACTGGATTATATGGTAGCTATTTAAAATTTTTTGAGGGACCTCCATATGTTTTCTGTAGTGATTGCAAAAATTTGAATTCCCAACAACAGGGGTCCTTTCTCTCCACAGTCTCACCAATACTTGCTGTTTCTTCAGCTTTTGATTTTAACCACTCTGACAAATGTGAGGTGATATCTCATTGTGCTTTTGCTTTATATTTTCCTGATAATGAGTGATGTTAAGCATCTTTCCATGTGTATGTTGACTATCTGGGTGTCTTCTTTGGAAGAATGTCTGTTCATGTCTTCTGCCCATTTTTTAAAATTTTTAAAATATTTTTATTATGTATTTTAGAGAAAGAGAGACAGAGACAGATAGAAAGTGCACGCATGAGTGCAGGGAGGGGCAGAAGGAGAGAATCTTCAGGCAGACTCCCCACTGAGTGTAGAGCTCCACATAGGGCTCAATCCCACGACCCATGAGATCATGACCTAAGCCAAAACCAACATTCAGATGCCCAATGAACTAAGCCATCCAGGCATCCCCTGCCCATTTTTAAAATGGATTTTTTGTTTTCCTTGTGTTGAGTTATACACATTCTTTATATAATTTGGATAATAACCCTTTATCAGGTATGCCATTTGCAAATAACTGCTCTCATTCTGTAGGTTGCTTTTTAGTATTGCTGATTGTTTCTTGCACTGTACAGAATTTTTTTTATTTTTTATTTTTTGAAACTTTTTATTTTGATACAGTCCCAATAGTTTATTATTGCTTTGGTTTCGCTTGCCTCAGGAGACTTATCCAGAAAGATCTTGTTACACCTGATGTCAGAGAAATTATTGCCTGTGCTCTGTTAAAGTATATTTTCAGGTCTCACATTTAGGTCTTTAATCCATTTTCAGTTTCCTTTCATGTATGGTGCAAAAAAGTGGTCCAGTTTCTTTCTTTTGCCTACTGTCCAGTTCTCCCAGCACCATTTGTTGAAGAGTCTTTCCCATTGGATATTCTTGACTCCTTTGTGGAAGATTAATTGACCAATTAATCATGGGACTGTTTCTAGGATTTATATTCTGTTTTATTGATCTAGGTATCTATTTTTGTGCCTGTACCTTAGTGTTTTGATTACTACAGCTTTGTAATATAATTTGAAGTCTGGAATTGTAGTACTTCCAGCTTTGCTTTTCTTTGTCAAAGCTGCTTTGGCTCTTCATGGTCTTTTGTGGTTCCATACAAATTTTAGAGTTGTTTGCTCTATTTTTGTGAAAAATGCTTTTGGTATTATGGTAGGGATCTCAATAAATCTATAAAATTGCTTTGGGTAATATAAACATTTTTAAATATTTTTTTCTTCCGAGATATGAGCATAGACTGTCCCTCCATTTCTTTGTGTTATCTTCAATTACTTTCATCAATGTTTACATATTTCAGAGCACAGGTAGTTAGGTCTCTTTGGTTAGGATTCTTCCTAGATATTTTTTTTTTTTGGTGCAATTGTACATAGGATTGTTTTCTTAATTTCTCTTTCTCCTGCTTTATTATTAATGTATAGGAATGCAACAGATTTCTGTACATTGGTTTTGTATCCTGTAGCTTTACTGAATTCATTTATAAGTTCTAACAGTTTTTCACTTAAGCCTTTCAGGTTTTCTATATAAGGTATCATGTATATGCAAACAGCAAAAGTTCTACTTCTTTCTTACCAATTCAGATGTCCTTTATTTCTTTTTATTGTCTAATTGTTGTGGTTAGAACTTCTGATACTATGTTGAATGAAATTAGTGAAAGGGAAGATCCTTGCCCTGTTCCTGACCATGGGAAAAATCTCTTAGTTTTTCACCATCGTGTATGATGTTAGCTGTGGGTTTTTCATGTACGACCTTTATTACTCTGAGATATGCTCCTTCTAGACCTATTTTCTTTATGATGTTTTTTGTATGTTGCATGTATTATATACTTTGTTCTTACGATGAACTGAGCTAGAGAAAAGAAAATGTTAAGAAAGTCATAAGGAAAATAAATTTAAGCACTGTATTGTAAAAAACAAAAACAAAAACAAAAAAAACGGCATTTAAATGGACGCATGCAGTTCAAACCTGTGTTGTTCAAGGGTCAACTAGATTTTTTCCTTGAATGGATGTTTTACTTTGCCAAATGTTTTTACGATTCTACTGAAATGATCTTATGGTTTTAATCCCTTCTCTTGTTGATGGAATATATCATGTTGATTGATTTGTGAATACTAAACCATCCTTGTAGGCCAGGAATAAATCTCAGTTGATTGTGATTAATGATTTTTAATGTATTGTTGGATTCAGTGTGCTAGTATTTTGGTGAGGATTTTTGCATCTATGTTCATTAGAGGCATTGGCCTGAGTTCTCTTTTTATTGTGGTGTCTTTATCTGGTTTTGGTATGAGTGATACTGGCCTTATAGAATGAATTTGGCAGTTTTTTCTCCTCCTATTTTTTGGGGAAAAACGAGAAAAATGGGTATTAATTCCTCTTTAAATGTTTAGTAGACTTGACCTGTGAAGTCATCAGGTCCTTGGTTCTGTTTGTTGGAGTTTTTGGATTATTGATCCAATCATTGCTGCTTATTGGTCTGTTCAACTTTTCTATGTTTTCCCGCTTTAGATTTAGTAATTTATGTATTTCTAGGAATTTATCGATTTGTTCTGGTTATCCAGTTTACACACATATAATTCCCCAAAATATTTTCTTACCATCCTGTTTTTCTCTGATGCCAGTTTATTTCTTCTCTTTTTTTTCTTATTTTGTTTATTTGAGTCTTCTCTTTCTTTTTATGAGTCTGCTAAAGGTTTATTGATTTTGTTGATCTTTTCAAAAAAATAGATCCTGGTTTCATTGATCTGTTTTACTTGTATTTTAGTTTCTGTATCATTTATTTCTGCCCTAATCTTTATTATTTTCTTCTTTCTGCTGGTTTTGGGTATGTCTGTTCTTCCTTTTCTTTTCTTTTAGGTGTAAGTTTAGTTATTTCTTTGAGTTTTCTGGGTTCCTGAGGTAGGCCTGAATTGCTATAAACTTCCCTTTTCTCATTGCATCCTCCAAATTTTGGAATTCTGTCTTTTCATTTTCATTTTTCTCCATATATTTTTAAATTTATTCTTGATTACTTAGTTGACCTATTCATTGCTTAGTACCATATTATTTAACCTTCATGTATTCATGCTCTTTCTAGATTTTTTTCTTGTGGTTAAATACTACCTTCATAAAGTTATGGTTAGAAAACATGCATGAGGGGCGCCTGGGTGGCTCAGTTGGTTAAAGCCTCTGCCTTCGGCTCGGGTCATGATCCCAGGGTCCTGGGATTGAGCCCCATGTCAGGCTCTCTGCTCAGCAGGGAGCCTGTTTCCTCCTCTCTCTCTGCCTGCCTCTCTGCCTGCCTCTCTGCCTACTTCTGTTCTCTGTCTGTCAAATAAATAAATAAATAAAATCTTTAAAAAAAACATGCATGATATACCTTTGATGTTTTTAATTTTTGAGACTTGTTTTGTGGCCCAGTATGTAATCTATTCTGTAGAATGTTCTGTGTGCAGTTGAAAAGAATGTGCCTTCTGCAGTTTTAAAGTAGAATGTTCTGAATATATTTATTAAATCCATCTGGTCTAGTGAGTCATTCAAAACCACTGTTTCTTGGTTTTCTGTTTGGATGATCTGTCCATTGATGTAGTTGGGATGTAAAAATATCCTACTATGATTCTGTTACTACCGAATTAGTTAGATCCTTTATATTTGTTGTTAGCTCTCTTATACATTTGGGTGATCCCATGTTGGGTGCACAAGTATTGACAATTGTCATATCTTCTTGTTGGATTGTTCCCTTTATTATTATATAATGTCTTTCTTTGTCTCTCTTTTTCAAATTTATTTTTATTTATTTATTTATTTATCTATCTATTTATTTATTTATTTTCATTTATTTATTTTCAGCATAACAGTATCATTCTTTTTTCACCACACCCAGTGCTCCATGCAATCCGTGCCCTCTATAATACCCACCACCTTGTACCCCGACCTCCCACCCCCCCGCCACTTCAAACCCCTCAGATTGTTTTTCAGAGTCCATAGTCTTGTTACAGTCTTTGTTTAAAGTCTAGTTTGTCCAATATAAGTACTGATACTCCAGCTTCCTTTTGCTATCTATTTGGGTGATAATGCTTCTCCATCCCCTCACTTTCAATCTGCAGGTGACTTTAGGTCTGAAATGAGGCTCTTTTAGGTTCTATACAGATGGGCCCATTTTTTTTAATACATTCTATCAATCTTTGTATTTCGATAGGAGTATTTAATCAGTTTATATTCAAAGTAATTATAAATATGTATTTACTGCAATTTAAAAATTTATCTTGTAGTTGTTTTCATAGAACTTCCCTGTTCCTTTCTTCCATTGGTTTCTTCTCTCACCATAAGTTGGCTTTCTTTAGTGATATACTTGGATTCCTTTCTCTTTATTTTTACAATATCTATTACTGGATTTTAATTTGTGGTTACCACTAGGTTTATATATAACATCTTCTGCATATAGCTGTCTTATTAAGCTGATGGTCACTTAAATTTGAAATAATTTTTTAGGTTTCTTCTCCCTACCCTTTAGGTATATGGTGTCATACCTTATATCAATTTATTATGTGAGTTCATTGACTGATTTTAACAGATATATTTATTTTTACTGATTTTATGTTTCTTGCTTTTCTTACTCTTATTTATGGTCTTTCCAATGAAAGTCTTCTTTAATATTTCTTGCAGGGTTGGTTTAGTGGTCATGTATTCTCTTAGCTTTAGTTTGTCTGGAACACTTTTTTTTTAAGATTTTATTTATTTATTTGACAGAGAGATGCACAGCAAAAGAGAGAACACAAGCAGGGTAAGTGGGAGAGGGAGAAGCAGGCTTCCTGCCAAGAAGTGAACCTGATGCAAGACTCGATCGCAGGACCCTGGGATCATGACCCGAGCTGAAGGCAGACACTTAATGACTGAGCCACCCAGGCACCCTGTCTGGAACAATTTTTATCTCCATTTATTCTGAATGATGGTCTTACTGGATAGAACATTGATTTAGCTGCAGATTTTTTTTTTTAATTCAGCACCTTCACTATATTATGCCACTGCCTTCTGATCTGCAAAGTATCTTTTGAAAAATCCACTGATAGCCTTATGAGGCTTATGAGATTTCCCCTTCTAGGTAACTCTTCTGCTGCTGTTTTTATTTTATTTTATTTGTATTTCTTTGAAAGTTTTTTCTTTTTAAATGTATTTTTTTATGTTTTTTTTAAATTTTTTTGTTGTTCTATATTAGTCACCATAAAATACATCATTAGTTTTTGATGTAGTGTTCCAAGATTCATTGTTTACATATAACACCCAGTGCTCCATGCAATATGTGCCCTCCTTAATACCTACCACCATGTCGCTTTTAATATCCTATCTTTATCAGTACATTTTCCATTTTAATTACTATGTGTCATGGTGTGGAACTCCTTGGGTTGGTTTCTTGGGGGATTTCTGTACCTCCTAGAATCTGATTTCTTTTTCTTTCACCAGATTAGGAAAGTTTTCACCTTTTATTTTTTTGAATAAATTTCCTGTCCCATTTTTTATACTCTTCTTTTGGGAAACTGTAATGTGAATGTTGTTACACTGGATAAAATTGTTGAGTTCTGCAAATCTATCCTCATATTCCATATTTTTTTTCCCTTTCACCTACTCAGTTTGATTGCATTCCATAACTCTGACCTGCAGGTTGCTAATTTCTTCTTCCATTTCCTCTACCATGCTATTTATTCCAACTAGTATTTTTTTTTTAATTTTTATTTTTTAAATTTATTTTCAGTGTTCCAGAATTCATTGTTTATGCACCACACCCAGTGCTCCATGCAATACGTGCCCTCCATAATACTAGTATGTTTTTACTTTTATTCTTATTTACTGTGTTACCCATCTCTGATTTGTTCTACCATGTTTTCTATCTCTTTGTTAAGAGTCTCATTGATGTTCTCCCCTTTCATCTTAAGTCCAGTGAGTATTCCTATATTTACTTCCCTTTTTAAAAAATTTTAATTTAAATTCTGGTTAGTTAACATACAGTGTAATATTAGATTCATATATAAAATTAAACAATTGAATATATAGAACACCTGGTGATTATCGTAACAAGGGTCCTTCTTAATTCTCAGCACATATTTAACACATCTCCCCACCCACCCTCCATCAGGAAACCATCAGTTTGTTCTCAATACTGAAGAGCCTGTTTCTCGATTTGCAGCTCTCTCTTCTTTTTCATATGCTTGGTTTTTTCCTGATTTGTACATTCCATATATGTGTGATATCATACTATATTTGTCTTTCTCTTACTGACTTATTTTGCTTGGTATAATACTCTCTAGCTCCATCCATGTCATTGCAAATGGCAAGCTATCATCTTTTTGTGGCTGAGTAATATTGCATTGTGTATATATACCATTTCCTCTTTATTCATTCATTAATTGATGGACACGAGCTGTTTCCAGATTTCAGATACTGTAAATAATGCTGCTATAAACATTATGGTTTATTTCTTCCTTCAATTTTGTATTTTTATATTATTTTGGTAAATATCTAGTAGAGCAAATGTTGCATCATAGGGTAGTTCTGTATTTAACTTTTTGAGCAACATCCATACCGCTTTTCCATAGTGGCTGCACCAGTTTCATTTCTCACCAACATTGTAGTTGGTTCCCCTTTCTCCACATCGTCACCAACACATACTGTTTTGTGTTCCTGAATGTTGATTTTAGCCATTGTGACAAGGGTGAGGTAATATCTCATTATAGGTTTGATGTGAATTTCCCTGATGATGAATGATGTTGAGTATGTTTTCATGTATCTGGTGGCCATCTGTATACCTTCTTTTGAAAAATATCTACTGATGCTTTCTGCCTATTTTATTTTATTTTTAATTTGGAAATATCTTTATTTTTTTTAATGTTCAGGGATTCATTAGTTGCATATAACACTCAGTGCTGATCACATCACATGCCCCATTTAACACCCATCACCTAGCTGCTCAATCTACCTACTCACCTCCCTTTCTGCAGCCCTCAGTTTGTTTCCCAGTGTCAAGAATCTCTCATAATTTGTCTCCCTGTCTGATTTCTTCCTTTTCAGTTTTCCCTCCCTGTCCCTATGATCCTGGGTGTTATTCCTTATATTCCACATATGAATGAAACCATGTGATAATTGTCTTTCTCTGATTGAATTACTCTCTAGTTCCATCTGTGTCAATGTAAATGGTAGGCATTCATCCTTTCTGATGGCTGAATAATATTTCATTGCATTTATGTACTATATCTTCTTTATCCATCCATCTGTTGAAGGACATCTAGGCTCTTTTCGTAGTTTGGCTATCATGGACATTACTGCTATGAACATTGGGGTGCATGTCCCCCTTTCTTTTTACAATATCTGTATCTTTGGTGTAAATACCAAGTAATGCAATTGCTGGGTCATAGGGTAGCTCTATTTTTAAACTTCTTGAGGAACCTCCATACTCTTTCCCAGAGTGGCTGTACCAATTTGTATTCCCACCAACAGTACAAGAAGATTCCCCTTTATCCACATCCTTGCCAACATTTCTTGTTTTCTGTCTTGTTAATTTTAGCCCTTCTAACTGCTGTAAGGTGATATTTCATTGTCTTTTGCCTATTTTTTAAAAGATTTTTATTTATTTATTTGACAGACAGAGATCACAAGTAGGCAGAGAAGCAGGCTCCCCACTGAGCAGAGAGCCCGATGCGGGGCTCTATCCCAGAACCCAGGATCATGACCTGAGCTGAAGGCAAAGGCTTTAACCCACTGAGCCACCCAGGTGCCCCATCTTCTGCCTATTTTTATTTGGATTATTTGTATTTTGGATGTTGAATTTTATATTTCTTTATATATTTAAGATATGAAAATCTTAATGTCAGATGTCATTTACAAATATCTTCTCTTATTCCATAGGTTGCTTCTAGTTTTGTTCATTGTTTCCTTTGCTATGCAGTACTTTTTATTTTGATGAAATCCTAATATTCTATTTTGCTTTAATATCCCTTGCCTTAGGAGACATATCTAGAAAGAAGTTGTTACAACCAATGTCAAAGACATTACTGTTTTTGTTCTCCTCTAGGATCTTAATGGTTTTCTACCTCGAATTTAGATTTTTCATTCATTTTCAATTTATTTTTTCTGTATAGTGTAAGAAGGTGGTCCAGTTTCATTCCTTTCCACATAGATGCCCAGTGTTCCTAACACCACTTGTTGAAGAGACTTTTTCCCACTGGATCTTCTTTCCTGCTCTGTTTAATATTAATTGAATATATAGTTGTAGGTTCATTTCTGGAATTTCTATCCTGTTCCACTAATCCACGTGTCTATTTTTGTGCCAGTACCATACTGTCTTGGTCACTACAGATTTGTAATATCACTTGAAGTCTGGAATTGTGATGCCTCCACATTTGCTTTTCTTTTTCAAGGTTGCATTGGCTATTCAGGTCTTTTGTGGATCCATACAAATTTTAGGATTGTTTTTTCTAGCTCTGTGAAAAATTCTATTGGTATTTTGATAGAAATTGCCTTAAATGTGTAGATTGCTTTGAGTAATATAGCCTTATTAACAACGTTGTTTCTTCTAATCCATGAGCAAGGAATGTTTTTTCCATTTCTTTGTGTCATCTTCAGTTTCTTTCATCAGTGTTTTAAACTTTTCAGAGTATTAAAATTCTACCTTTTTGGTAAGGTTTATTATACCTAAGTATCTTGTTGTTTTCAGTACAATTGCAAGTGGTATTGATTCCTTGATTTCTGTTTCAGATGCTTCATTATTTATATACAAATGCAGCATATTTCTGTAAATTAATTTTTTATCCTGCAACATGACTGAATTCTGGTATCAGTTCTAGCAATTTGTGGTGGAGTCTTTTGGGTTTTCTATATATAGGATCAGGTCATCCTCAAATAGAAAAAAATTTCCCTTCTCCCTTGTCAATTTGTATAGCTTTTATTTCTTTTTGCTGTGGGATATCTGAGGCCAGGACTTCCACTACTATGTAAATATCAGTGGTGAGAGAGGTTATCCCTTTCTTATTCCTGACTTTAGAGGAAAAGCTCTCATTTTTTTCCCCATTGAGGATGATATGAGCTGTATTTTTGGGGAGTTTTTGTTTGTTTGTTTGTTTATGGCCTTTATTATTTAAGATATGTTTGCTCTAACCCTACTTTGTTGAAGGCTGTTATCATGAATGACGTTGTACTTTGTCAAATGCTTTTTCTGCATCTGTTGAAAGGATCATATGATTCTTACCCTTTCTTTTTTTAATACAATGTATCATATTGATTGACTTGTGAATATTGAACTACAATCGAAGCCCAGGAATAAATCCCACTTGATTGTAGTGAGTGATTGTTTTAATGTAATATGGGATTCAGATTGCTAGTATTATTGAGAATTTTTACATCTATGTTCATCAGGGATATTGGCCTGTAGTTCTCTTTTTTAGTGGGGTCTTTATCTGATTTTGTATCACAGTAATGCTAGTTTCATCGAAGGAATTTGGAATTTTCCTTCCTTTCCTGTTTTTGTTTTGTTTTATTTTTATTTTTGTTTTTTGGAACAGTTTGACAAGAGTAGGTATTATGTCTTCCTTAAATGTTTGGTAGAATTAACCTTTCAAGCCATCTAGCCCTGGACTTTTGCTTTTTGGGAGTTTTTGATTACTGATTCAATTTATTTACTGGTTATAGGTCTGTTCAAGTTTTCTATTTCTTCCCGCTTCAGTTTTGGTAATTTATATGTTTCTAGGAATTTATCTGTTTCTTCCACGTTGTCCAATTTGTTGGCATTTAGTTTTTCATAATATTCCCATAAGGGGGCATTTTTGTGGTATTAGTTTTTATTTTTCCTCTCTTATTTGTGATTTTATTTTTTGGGACCTTTCTCTATCCTTTTTCGCAAGTCTGGCTAGGGGTTTATGATTTTTTAAAAAAACTTTTTACAAGGAACTAACTCCTCTTTTCATTAATCTTTTTTACTATCTTTTTTGTTTGTTCCTAGAGGATTTTTTATGCACTAATTTTTATTATTTCTTCCTTCTGACAGCTTTAGGCTTCATTTGTTTTTCTTCTTCTAGCTCCTTTAGGTGTAAGTTAGGATATTTGAGATTTTTCTTGCTTTTTAACATATGCCTGTATTGCTATATATGTCTCTCTTATAACCACTTTTGCTGCATCCCAAAGGATTTGGACTACTGAGTCTGCATTTAATTTGTTTCTTTTTTTTTTTAATTTCGTCTTTTATTTCCTGGTTGACACATTGATTACTTAATAGAAGGTTGTTTAACCTCCATGTATTTGTGGTTTTTCCAGTTTTTCTTGCAGTTGACCTCAAGTTACATAGCTTTGTGAACAAAAAATATGCATGGTATTTTTTCAATCTTTTTATAGTTTTTGTGGCCTGATTTGTGATCTAGGATGAGATCTATTTGGAGAATGTTCCATGTACACTCAAAAATAATGCATATTCTGCTGCTTTAGGATGGACTGTTCAACTATATCTATTAAGTTCAACTGGTCCAGTGTTATTCAAAGCTATTGTCTCTTTTTTGATTTTAGGTGATTGTCTATCGAAGTAAGTGTAGTGTTAATGTCCCCTACTATTTTTGTATTATTATTCTTTATATTTGTTATTAATTATATATACATATATAATATATATATATTATATATATAAAGATTTTATTTACTTATTGGACAGAGAGAGAGAGAGAGAGTGCATAAGTAGGGGGAGGAGCAGAGGGGGAGGGAGAAGCAGGCTCCCAACTGAGCAAAGAGCCTGATGTGGGACTCAATCACAGGACCCCAAGATCATGACCTGAGCTGAAGGCAGATGCTTAACTGACTGAGCCACCCAGGAGCCCCCTTAATTAATTATATTTGTTCTTTGTTTTATATTTGTTATTTGTTTATATTTGTTATTTATATTTGTTTTTAATTTGTATATATTTTAATTTATATTTATTTGTTATTAATTGTATAGTTGTCATTAATGATTTTTATATTTGTTATTAATTATTTTATACATTTGGCTGCTCCCATGTTGAGTACATAAATATTTATAATTATTGAATCATCTTGTTGGGTAGTCCCCTTTGTTATAATACAGGGCCCTTCTTTATCTCTTTTTATAGAGTTTATAGTATCTCTTTATAGAGTTTAGTTTCTCTGATATAAATATGGCTATTGAAGTTTTCTTTTAATGTCCATTTTTATGACAAATGTTTTTGCATTATTTCCCTTTCTATCTGCAAGTGGCTTTAAGTCTAAAATGAGTCTTTTGTAGGCAGCACATAGATAATTATTTTTTATCCATTCTGATACCCTATATCTTTTTATTGGAACATTAATTTCATTAAAATTCAAAATAATTTTTTTAATAGAGAGTCATTTGGGGAGGAACAAAGGGAGATAGAAAGAAAGAATCTTAAGCAAGCTCCACACTCAGCACAGAGCCCAACATGAAGCTCAATCCCACAACTCTGAGATCATGACCTGAGCTGAAATTAATAGTTGACACTTAAACAACTGGGCTACCCAGGGGCCCCAACATTCAAAGTAAGTATTGATAGCTATGTATTTAGTGTCATTTTATTACTTGTTTTGTCATTGTTTCTGGATATTTACTCTGTTCCTTTCTTGTCTTTGTCACTTTTGGTCTCTCTTTTCCACTCAAAGAGTCCCTTTAATATTTCCTGTAGGTCTGCTTTAGTGGTGATAAACTCCCTTAGATTTTGAGTGTTTGGGAAACTCTTGATATCTTCTTTTATTATAAATTATAGCTTTGCTGACTGTAGAAGATTATGCTGAGATTAAACCTTGCTGAATAGAGTAATCCTCACTGCAGTTTTTCCCATTCTGCACTTTGAAAATATTATGCCACTCCCATCTGTCTTACCACGTTTCTGTTGAGAAATCTCCAGCTAACTTTATGTGTCTTCCCTTCTAAGTTAGAGACTTCTTTGCCTTGCTGCTTTTAATATTTTTTATCAGTATATTTTGCAAATTTAATTTAATTGCAAATTTAATTTGTTGTGGGTCCACTTCTGTTATTTTGTTGGGAGTTCTCTGTGCTTCCTGGATTTGAATGTCTTTTTCCTTCCCCAGATTAGACAGTTTCAGCTATTGTTTCCTCAATTAAGTTTTGTGTCCCCTTGTCATTCTCTTCTTCCTCTGGGACTCCTGTAATATGGATGTTATTACATTTGAAAAAGTCACTGAATTCCCAAGGCTGTTCCTGTGTTCCATACTTCCTTCTTGCTATTGTTCAGCTTTATCATCCTCTGTTATTTTATATTCTTCTATATCACTATTTATTCCTCAGCTTCTACCAGCCTTGTGTCCTTTGCATCAAGCCTTTTTCCAAACTCAATTATCACATTTATCATTTCTGAATATTTATTTTTTAACTCTTATTTCTGTGGTAAGCACCTCCCTGAAGTCTCCATTCTTTTCTTAGTCCCGATGAATATCCTTTTGACAGTTGCTTTAAATTCTCCATCAGACATGTTACTTACACTTATTTTGCTTAGATTTCCTGTTTCATTTGGGACGAATTCTTCCCTCTTGACATTTTGTCTAAATTTCTGTTTTCTTCTATGTGTTAGAAAAGCCCATAATGTGTCCTTTTCATGAGATTAGTATCTTTATGGAATGAAAGCCATATAGCTTCCAGGGTCCGGTGTTTCAGGAATCATCTTTGTTATGTGTTGCATACACACTGCTATTGTATTTTGGCTGTTTTATCCTTCAGGCCCATTGTTTGCAGAATTTCTTATTGACTGAAGTGGGCAATGTTTGGTTCCTGGGTAGAATGTGGAGAGTTTTAATTAAGTGTGCTCTTGTCTGCTTGTGGAATGAGAACTAATACCATTTTCACTAGAACTGAAGTCCTGTAGAATTCTCCAGTCAGGAAACGTGGTGTAAGGAGGGGTTTCTGCTGGCCTTTTGGTGACAGAACCCACTGCACTGAGAATGAAGAAGTCTTTACTGAGAAAGGCAGTCCAACCAGAGCACAGGGGTGTTGTTCTTGAATTAAGCAAGTTAGGCAGCCATTGAGGGTGCTACATTGGTTCTGTCATGTGGCTCCTGCTTTATGCTGCGGGGCGGGCGAGGGAAAAGCTACTGCCCAGCTCCTTTGTCCTTACAAAGACTTCTGAAATGCTTCCTTTCAGGGATGCACTCCAACATGGGGAATAGTCTCCCCAGTATGTGTCCTAGGTGTTGGTTTGGCAGGCTCTGGGAGTGCAGGAGTGCAGGAGAAACAATAGAAATGACCACTGGGTCCAGGTCTTCCAGCCTCCACACTCTCCCTTTCCTTAACCCTTGAATCTCCTGCCAAAAGGATATATGCCCAGGTCACATCTCCATAGGTAACCTGATACCTATGCAGGAAACAGAGGTATCAGGACCCCCCACCCCATACCCTCCGATACCCTACCATATATGGATGTGAGCCCATGCCCTACTTTGGCCTGATAAAAGACCCCCACCAACTCCCTCCCAGTGCGATTTCCTCAACTTATCCTTTCCAAGTCACGGAACCTCACCCAAGAGTGCCAACCTCCTCCTGGCACAATTTTCCTGACTCCCCTTCTCCCGAGCCCTGAAACTTCACTGGAGAGTGCCTTTAATAAATCTTGCCTTGCACTCACCTTGCCTGGTGTTGTGCTTACCTCACCTGCGAAACTTTAAACTAGGCACACATCAGATAGCTGTTCCCATGGCTTCTGCCACAGGTTGTTTGTTTTCTCTCCAGGAATATGGCAGTGCCCTCAAGGCTCTATCACAGCCATGTCCTCTGACCTTTAAACCTCCAGTCTTTAACCCTGCTGGTTTCAAGAACTTACAAAAATCAGCACCTCTTGTTTTCCCAGCCAACAGCTTTAGGAAAATGTTCTCCCTGTGTGTTCCCCTGTGTGCTCTTCTGTCTTCCCTGTGAACATGGCTCCCACCTCTCCTCAGCACCTACTCTTTCCTCCCTATATTATGTCTTCACACTTCCTACCTTCTTCAAGGTGTATTCTCTCTTTAAATGTGTAGTTTATTCTGTCCATCCTCAGGTTAATTTCTAGAGTATTTAGAATGATTTGATAGTCATCTTATTGTGTTCATAGGACAAGATGAGCATAGGTTCCTCCTACTCCTCCACCATCTTCTCTCTTCTCCCCTCTTATGATCATTACTTTAAATTATCTATCAGACATATTACTTATATCCATTTCAGTTAGGGCTCTTGTAGTTTTGTCCAGTTCTTTCATTTGGGAAATATTCCTCTGTCTTCTCATTTTCTCTGTCCCTTTGTATCTGTTTCTCTGTGTTAGGAAATGTTAGCTATATCTTCTGCTCTTGAAAGTAGTGGTTAAGATTTACACTTTTAATAAGGTGGTGCTGGTCCTTTGCTAGAGAGGATATGTCTCTGCTGTAGATACAAGGGCCAGCCTGGTCTGCTCTGCAAACTACACAGAGATGGAGCTCACTGTACTAGCTAGTTTTGTGCACTGGTCTTCTTCCACAGGGGACTCACAGCAGCTGTGTATGTACACTGAGGCCAGCTGGGGCCATTAAGACAGGGCACCTAGTGTCTACATATTTTGTACACCTGTCATATTTCATAGAGAATGCACAACTGCTGATGAGCTTGGGGAAGCTGGTGGATGCTCTGCAAATTGAGTGTGGATGGGCTGCATAATGCCTGCAAGTTTTGTGCAACAGTACTGTTCCACAGGGATCAGGCCACCACTATGAAGGTCTGTGTTAGCTGGGGTCTGATTCACAAAGTGTGTGAGTGAGGCTCACGATTTTAACAAGTTGCAAAGTGACTTGGCACTGCTGAAGGACTGAGGCCCCACAAAGCATGCAGTTGGGAGATGTAGTGTTGGCAAAGTTTGCATGGGTCTTCTGGGGGAGAGGACCCATAGCACTGGTACCGAGGCAGGCCAGGATAAGGGGTGGGGGTGAAGTGTAACTGAGTTTCCATGTGAATACCTATGCTGTGCTAGTTCCCACAGGTAGCTGTGTGTGTATGTGGAAGTTTGAGGAGGGAAATGGGAAATGGAGCCTACCAACTTCTTTGTTCCTGGAGGAGTCTCCAGTGAAAACTGTGGCTCTGGGACCATGCTCTGTTATTAGTAAATAACTCTACCATATATTCTACGTATTTTTCCAAATTGCTAGTTCTATGCTGTGTCTCACAGGCAGTTTTTTGTGCTGTCTCTTAAGATGGAGGAACTCAGTTTCTTCTGGTTCTCCCAGAGCTGAACCTGCTGATTTTTAACATTCCAGGATTTAATTCCTGCTGCTGTATGAACTCATGAAATTCAGCCTCTCTGGTTTTTAGAGTCAATTCTATGGGTATTTTCCTCCCTGTGTAGCTTTGTGGTGTGAGGGTCTGTTTCTCTCCCCTCCCTGAAGCCATGGCTCCCACCCAGAAATGGTCCACAAGTTCATTTAGCTCCCCACTTTGTCACCACCCTTCCTACACTCTTTGATGTGGTCTCTTCTCTCCATTTAGTTGTAGAGCTTGTTCTGCCAGTCTTTGTGTTGTTCTCTGGGTTATTTACATTGATCTGAGTGTTATCTAGTTGTATTCATGGAGCAAAACAAGCTTAGGGTCCTTCTGCTCCACCATCTTGCCCAAATGTCTGTATGTTCTTCTGTCAAAAATGCTGTTGGCATTTTGATAGGGTTTGCATTAAATGTGTATATTGCCTTAGGTAGTACAGACATTTTAACAGTATTGGTTCTTGCTATCCATGAGCATGGAATATCTTTCCACTAGCTTGTGTCATCTTCAATATCTTTTATAAATGTTTTCTGGTTTTCAGAGTAGAGATCTTTCACCTAAGGAGCTCAAGTTCATCCCCAGATATTTTATTATTTTTGGTGAAATTTTGTATGGGTTATTTCTTAATTTATCTTTCTCTACTTCATTATTAATGTATAGAAATGCAACAGAATTCTGTTTATTATTGCATGCTGCAACTTTACTGAGTACATTTATAAGTTCTAGTACTTTTTAAAAGTAGAACCTTAGAGTTTTTCTATATATGGTATTGTCATCTGCAAATAGTGGGAATTTTGCTTATTCCTTACCAATTTGAATTCTTCTTATTTCTTTTTCTTGTTTGATTGCTGAGATGATGACTTCCAGTACTACACTGAATTAAAATGGAGAGTGGTCATCCTTGTCTTGTACCTGATCTTAGAGGAAAAGCTCTGTTTTTCACCATTGAGTAAGGTGTTAGCTGTGGGTTTTCATATACAACCTTTATTATGCTGGGTATATTGGCTCTAAACCTACTTTGTTGATGGTTTGTACCATTAAGGAATATTGTACTTTGTCAAAGCTTTTTGTGCATCTATTGAAATGGTCATATGGTTTTTATCATTTCTTTTTTTAATGTGATGTATCACATTGGTTGATTTTGTATTGAACCACCCTTGCATTCCAAGAATAAATTCCCACTTGACTGGACTTTTTATTTTTATTCTTTAAGGCAGTTGGTGCATTTTAATTGGTTGGTTTAATCCATTAAGTAGTGAATAGGTAATGACTTACTCTTGCCATCCTGTGAATACTTTTTTGGTTTAAACTTGCTCTGTCCTTGTCTTCTATTGTTGCCTTCCATTGTTATTTGTTAAGTTGTTTTGCTAGTGATTTGCTTTGATTCTATTGAATATCTATCATAGTTTTTAACTTCCTGTTTAACTTGGGTTTGTATACAATATGTATATTATTTATATATATATTTATTTATTTAGGGAGAAGCAGGCTCCCCAATGAGCAGGGAGCCTGATGCAGGACCCTCTGATTATGACCTGAGCTGAAGGCAGATTCTTAACTGACTCAACCATCCAGGGTTCCCTGCAATGATGCTATTTCTAAACAAGTTCACGTTCTGAGGTGTTAGGGGTGAGGATTTCAATATATCTTTTTTTTTATTTAATTTAATTTTTATCAATTTTCAATATATATTTTTAAGGGGCAAAATTCAACCCATCAGAAAAAGTGAGTTAAAAAAGTTACAGATGCCAAATGCTGGACCCAGACTCAGTTGGTCCCTTCTTTCCTGAATTGTTCTCACACTACCTGGGTTGATCAGTTTCTCAAATTACTTACCTAACTCTCTAGTGTTTAGCAACTACTCAACTGCCTTGCACTTCAATAAAATTTTTATTTTAAGTAGATAATAATTTAACTTCTTTTTTTCCCCTATATTCAGTTAGCAGGTATACAGTACACTATTAGTTTATGAAGTAGTGTTCAACTAATGAATCATTGAAAAATTTAACTTCTATTACATACAAAAATTCTCCACTTTTACTTTCCTACACACCTTTTTTGTTTTTGTAGTCAGAATCTGCTTCTTATATTGTGCATTCATTATCAAATTTTTGTCTTTTCATTTTTTTTTTGTTTTTTAAATTTCTTTTCAGTGTACCAGAATTCATTGTTTATGTACCACACCCAGTGCTCCATGCAATACTTGCCCTCCATAATACCCACCACCAGGCTCACCCAACTTCCTATCCCCTGCCCCTTCAAAACCCTCAAATTTATTTTCAGAGTCCATAGTCTCTCATGGTTCATCTCCCCTTCCAATTTCCCTCAACTCACTTCTCCTCTCCATTTCCCCATGTCCTCCACGTTATTTCTTATGCTCCACAAATAAGTGAAACCATATGATAATTGACTCTCTCTGCTTGACTTAACTTCACTCAGCATAATCTCTTCCAGTCCTGTCCATGTTGATACATAGTTTAAAATTTTCTTTTTTTTATTATGTTCAGTTAGTCACTGTATAGCACATAATTAGTTTTTGATGTAGTGTTCAGTGATTTATTAGTTAAGTACAATTATTTATGCACCATTACAGTGTTACATTAACCTGTATTTATCTATCCATTTACCTTTTCCAGTGATATTTATGCATTCCTGTGATTTAACACTGCTGTTTTTATTGTGTTTTCATTTTATTTTAAGAACCCCCTCAAGCTTATCTTGTAAGGGAATTCTAATGGTGATGAAGTACTTCAATTTTTATCTGGAGAAAACTTAATTTTTTCCTATATTTTTGAAATATTTTTCCAGTTACTGTATTTTTGGTGATAAGTGTTAGTGCTTTAAATATACCATCCTGTTCTCTTCTACTCTGCAAAGTTTCTGCCAATAAATCTGCTTATTTTCTTATGGTGATTTCTTCATATGTAACAAATTGACTTTTCCCTTTATACGTTCAAATATTCTCTCTGTCCTTGATCTCTGACAATTTTATTATAATGTATCTCTGTGTAGTCTTCTTTGGATTGATCATATTTGAGGATTTTTGAGCCTCATTAACCTGGTTGTCAATTACCCTCCCTAGATTTGGAATTTTTCAGTAATTATTTCTTTAAAAAAGCTTGTTTCCCCCTTTCTCTCTCTCCCCCCCCCAAACTCCCATAATGCATATATCAATGCAAGAGAAACAATATAACCTAATATTCTGTAAATCCTGTAGGCTTACTTTCCCCTATTTCATTTTTTTCCTATTTCTACTCTGAAAAATTTTAAATAACCTATTTTCAAGTTTGCAGTTTGTTCCTTCTTAATTGACTGTGTCTTATATTAAAGTTTATATCATATTTTCTGTTTCTTTCATTGTATTCTTCAACTCCAGAATTTCTTCCAGAATCTCTTATTGACTGTTATCTCTGTTGAACTCCTCATTGTGTTCATGTATTGTTTTCCTGATTTCCTTGAGTTATGTTAAGTGTATTCTCTTATAATTTATTCAGCTTGCAGAAAACAATTATTATGTAATTATTATTTGAATTCTTTGTCAGGCAATTCACCACAGATCTTCATTTCGTTAGGGTTAGTTTATTTAAAAAAATATTCCTTTTGTGTGGTGTTTTATTGATTGTTTATCTTCTCTCTGACTTTGCATTGCTATCTGCATATTTGAGGCAGTAGCATCTCTTTCAGATTTTATGGACTCACTTCAGTAAGGAAAGACCTTCATGTGAAGGTGGATACAAAGACATTGGCTGGGTGGGGTGTGGCAGCTCTGGCTCTAGGACAGTGAAATGACAGCTCCAAATCTAGAAATGGGAAGGCACAACATTGTTGACTTTGTGCAATTCCATCAGCTGAGATCGCCATTGGCAAAGACTGCCAGGTTCTTTGACAGACAAATCTGTGGTTGTCTGTGGTGGCAGTGAGAGCTGCTGGAGTTGTTGGAGGCCACGGCATGGTTGGAGTCATGGATCAAACCAGGCCCTGTATTGTGCCTCCTTTAAAGGCTGAATAGCCGACCTAAAGGCTTAGGTCAATAAAGTCGAGTAATACTAAGGAAGGGTCTGTGCTATGTGTCATGCGCTTGCCTACGTGACTTCCCACACACTCTCCCTACAGAAGGGAACAATGTGGTCAGGGTCAAGAGTTCTTAGTTGGTCCTTGTTGTTCCTGTACCTCCCATAACCCACTCTTTGGTTGATAGTCTTACTAATGGCATTAGCTGAGACTACCTGGCATCACGAGATTTGCTTGTAGTTAATGTAAACTTGTTATAGGAACTTGCAGTCATCTGACTAGATACTGATGTATTATTCCTTCTATTGTGGTCTGCCTTATAAATGCTTGTAAGATGTGGAATAAAATCGGCACTGTTGGACATCATCCTCAGTGTCCCTCCTGCCCCCATCTCTTTGTCTCTTAATTTCTTTTCACCATCCTCTTACCCTCACGTTTCCTGTTCAATCTGTTGTGCCAGCCGTGACTTGGAGTCCTCAGTGGAGAAGACTGCTGAGGTCTACCTGTTCTCCCATAACCCATGAGGGGAAGTTATGATGAAAGGGATCTCTCCTGATAACACACTCTAGTGTGCATATACACACAAGGCAGTAGTGCTCATTTATAGACTTCAAAAATCTCAGGGACTTCATATAAATATGTATTATTATTATTTTCATCACTATAATTATTTTTATATCTGCTTATCTTCAGTACATCAAGATAAGGATAAATTGCCATCTTCAAGCTCAAACACAGTGGTTACTCTACTTTCATTTCTACACCAAATATAACATTATACACAGATGGAAACCTAATACTTTATTTTATCACAATGATGGATGGATGGAGTTAGGACAGATTATATTTAGCCAGGAAAATTAACTACTTACTAAGTTAGAAATTAGGTAATCAGTACATCTCTGAAAATGTCTTTATTGTCCTGTTATAAAGTAACAACTTAGAAATTTTGTACAGTTTTTCATAATCTGGTATACCTAAGAAAAATATGACAGAAATTACTGCTTGAACTCCCATTAATTTTTATTGGTAAAAAAATATTTTTTTATATACAAGAGGTTTCCTGCCAAATGTGGTTATTTCTAAGACACTATAAGATTTGAAACCCGATATGAAGTAAGAGGTGTTAGGAATAGGAAACTGATCATCAGTTTATTAGTGTATCCTCATGATAAAAACAACTTTTATTTGAAGGGTTTGATAAAATAAAATTTCTGCAACAAAACAGCATTAAAGAGGAGGAAGAATGTAAATAAAACAGACTCTGGACTTAACCAGACATGGGATTGAAATGTACCTCTGCCGCTTACTAGCTCTGGGACTATGAGCAAAGCTGAACCACATTGTGCCTTTGTTTCCTTATTTGCAAAATAGAGTGTTGAAAATGTCTTTTTTTTTCTGGAAATTTGGTAATAATTAAATATGTTAGCACAAGAGATAGATGAATAAATGCTGCACAACATTGAGATTACAATTAATAATACTGTATTATACACTTGAAAGTTGCTAAGAGACTAGATCTTATAGGTTCTCACCATAAAAAAATAATAATGTGATGTGATGGTGGTATTAGATTAATGCTATGGTGCTATCATATTACAATAGATAAGTGTAACAAATCAACACATTTTACACTATAAACTTACACGGTGTTATATGTCAATTATATCTAAATTAAAAAAAAACATAACTAAAGAACAAACATGGGAGATAGCACATAATAACTGGTAACTTACTGTTATTATTCTTTGCTTAGTACCAATTTTAGTATTATCTATGTGTTGCTTACAGTTGCCACAAATTAAATAAAATAATGCATTTTTCCATTGATTTCCTGCTGTGAACACTGGTTGAAGCCCAGCCCTCATTCCATAATTCACTCTGAATATTTTAATTTTAGATGAGGAAAGCTACACTGTATTAAAGTCAGAGTATTTTATTATACTGATCTGAGTCAGTTATTTCCCTCTTTAATTACCCTGCTTTTTTCCCTCTAAAATAAATTCCCACTGTGCTTGAAATTCTAGGAACCTAAAGAAGAGAGGTAAGACTGCCACCAATCTACCTATCACATTATATTAAATTTAGCTACAGAATTAGATCAGAAACGTATGGCTTCTAAGAATATCTTTGGTTGCCCTTTCTTATGTCCCAATAAAATTAAGACATATTTATTTATTTAATTATATATGTATCCATTAATGTATGCTGATATCTATAATCCAAGTTACTTTCAAAAGAGATCTGAGGGGTAGTCTTATGATCAAAACCAAGGTAAAATTATCACAAGATAAAGGAGAAAAAACAACTGGCAAGAAGGGAGAAGATATTCTATTCCACAGGCATCTTTCTCTTCCTTTATTCTGTCTTTTTCTTTTCTTTGCTTTCTCTTTGTTCTACTTCTTTTCATTAGCCCTTGCCAATGACCTGAGTATGCCAGCGCCTTTACTTAGCTAAGGAGGTGGTAGTCCACCTAAAATGACTGCAAGTGAGCCAAGGTGGATTTTCAGAACTCTCAGTGGTACATTGTTGAGAGAAAGTTAAAGTAAGAAACCTGAGGTAAAACTGAAGGGGACAACTTTTCACAGGCAAAAGGTAAAGTAGCTAACACTATAAAAATTAGTAATTGATTCCACTACAAAAACAATGAAGGTAACTGATTCCTGAAATTTAATTCTGTTTTTAATGGTTTTCCAGTTTCACTGTACTAGTTAGAGGTAGGGTTAACCATCCTTATGCAATAACTGCTCAAAATCAAAGTATACAAATTATTCTCTCCTCTCCCCCTCATACTTTCTCTCTCCAATCTCAGAATACATTAGTGAGAGTCACCTATCTTGTAGTCCTGAAGACACTCACCAGTATTAGAATTAAGATCATCAGGCTCTGACTCAGTCCCATTTTGGTTTCCATTTCCCTGAAGAGTGTTTATTGCCATAAGCTTCATCTTCTGCAGCTTCATTGCCTCAGCCATTGCTGCAGCTGTTATACCTAAAACCAGAACAATCCCTTTTAAAATGAGGACCATTTATTAATGTAATTTAAAGCTGGATACATTTCTTTAATAGACCTATGCTTCATAGAACAAACCAAAAGAAATCCCTTATCTAATCTGTGTACAATGTTCTTTACCAAGTAATGTTCAAGTAATGTTCAACTCCTGCTTTTTTTTTTTTAGTTTGTCTTACAATGGATAGTTTAAAAATCTACAAAATAATTAAATAAATATTAAATTCCATATAAAATAACATTGTCAGATAAAGCACTGTGAAATACTTGAAGAAATTACTTTCTAGTGAATGTATTGTTGGGACTTCTGCAAAAGGATGAGCTGTCTTCCCTGTGAGAATTACCTTAGAAGGAAAGGGGAGAGAGGAGGGAGAAAATGATTTCAGATTTTCTTTGTACCTTTTACTGTTCTCTTGCTTATACATTGAGGAACCAAATAAATGAAAATATGACAAGTAATCTCTGAAAATATGCCAGCCCCCACAGTATAATTACATTCTTTTGTATTAACATAAAGTAGTGTACCCCAATGTTTATGGCAGCAATACCCACAATGACCAAAATACGAAAAAAAGTCCAGATGTCCATCAACAGATGAATGGATAAAGATGTGTGTGTGTGTGTGTGTGTGTGTGTGTGTGTGTAGATAGATAGATAGATAGATATGAAGAATATTATTCCGACATCAAAAAAATGACATGTCATCTGCAACAATTTAGATAGAGTGTAGATAGAACTAGAGGGTATTATGCTAAGTGAAATAAGTCAGAGAAAGAAAATACTATATAATTTCATCCATATATGGAATTTAAGAAACAGAACTGATGAACATAAGGGAAGGGAAGGAAAAATAAGTTAAAAAAAAAAACAGAGAGAGGCAAACTATGAAACTCTTGACTATAGGAAACAAACTAAGAAGGGTGAGCCATAGCAGGACTGCCACCCATAAGAGCACAGCAGCATATGTGGAATCGCAACATGAAATTGGCAGTTTATAAAATGCTGGGGGAAAACAAGAAACAGATCTTTTCATACTGATTTAGTAGCATATTGGGGGACCTTGAAAATGAGAGAGCTGGGGAGGAAGCAAGATGGTGGAAGAGTAGGGGACCTAATTTCATTTGGCCCCTTGAATTTAGCTAGATAACTATCAAACCATTCTAAACACCCATGAATTCAGCCTGAGATGTACGGGAAAAAATATCTGGTACTCTATAAGTAGAAAAGTGTCTGCTTTTTGCAAGGCAGGAGGGGTGGAGAAGTGAATCTGAAGAGAGATATTGGAACATAAATGGAGAGGGGAGGGAGCCTCCAAAAGTCGGCTACCAGAAAGTGATGTAGTCCGAGATGACAAAATCAGAACTGTTAGAAATCTGCTCCAGTGAGAGACATCCCTGTATGAAAGGGGCTCATGGGATGAAAGAGGCAGAATTCTAAGTGGGTCAGTGTGGTTTCAGCATCCCAGGGGTCACAAAACTAACAGGGGTGACTGAGCCAGTAGGGTGCCCAAGCAGTAGAGTGAGGAAACTGGTTACTGTCAGTTAGCTGAGTAGGGGGTAGGGGTGGAGGTGGGTAAGGGCTCTCAACTCAGTCACCAAAAACTGCATGCCAAGCCCAATTGGATGTCCACTCTCTGCCTGGGCACCGAGAAGTAGAATGATACTCAGGGACCCTCCACAATCCCCTGGGAGTAGTGGAGCAAGTATGTGCATCATCCCATGACAGCTCTCAGTGCCATGGCCCTACAAAGGGCATTAGCGCAGTATCCTCAGACTCCCCCCAGCAGGACAGCCATGGGCACACACCACAGGAGTCTGCAGAGGTTAGCACAAACAAAAGTGAAGATTGTTTGTCTCAGAGTATTTACTGAGAAGGAGAGACTGTGATCTTTAGGTTCTGAGGCTAGAGATCAGGGCATGGTCATTTTTATTCTGATCCTCTAAAGAGGCACAGAAAGCCTTCAAGAAAAAAAAAAGCCACACAGAAGACCAGCATAACCTGAATTCAACCCTCTGGCAAGGAGTGGTGCAACTCTGCCCAGGCAAAGAAACCTGAGGAGCAGAACAGCAGGCCCCTCCCCTAGAAGAGCAGATGCACAAGTTTTCAGATCCCACAAGACTGTAAATCTCCAGTGTGGTGCAAATAGTATACAGAGCTTCATGAATTTTCTCATGATTCATTTATCTTTTAGTCTAAATTTTTCCAATTTTTTTTTCCTTTTTAACTAGTTTCTTATTTTATCAACTCTTCCTTTTTAAGACACTTTTTAATTTTTTCAAAGATTTTATTTATTTATTTATTTAACATGGAGAAAGCACAGCAGGGGGAGCAGCAAGCACAGGGAGAGGAAGAAGCAGATTTGCTGAGCAGGGAGCCTGATGCAGAGCTCTATCCCAGGATGCTGGGATAATGACCTGAGATGAAGGCAGATGCTTAATGACTGAGCCACCCAGGCACCCCAGAAGCTTACAAATTATAGAGAAAAAGAGAATCTTGTGAGAAGCTCAAAACAAGAGGAACTTTACAGAGGGAAGAACATCAGACTGACATCATACCTATCCACAAAAACCTGGCAGGCCAGAAAAGGATGGCATGATATGTTCAAGGTACTAAATGGGAATAACATGAATCAAAGAATACTTTATTCAGCAAGGCTATCATTCAGAATGGAAGGAAGGATAAAAATCTTCCAGGATAAACAGAAACTGAAAATTTGTGATCACTAAATGAACCCTGCAAGAAATATTAAAGGGGCTCTTGTAAGTGAAGAGAGGACCCAAGAGTAACATAGATGAGAAAAAAGAAAAAAAAAAACAAAAAACAAAAAAACAGACAATCTACAGAAACAGAGACTTTACAGGCAAGACAATGACACTAAACTCATATATTTCAATAGTTACTCTGAATGTAAATGGGCTAAATGCTCCAGTCAAAAGACATAGGGTAGAAAATTGGATGAAAAGGCAGGACCCATCCATGTACTGTCTATAAGAGACTCATCTTAGACCTACAGACACTTCCAGACTGAAAGTGAAGGGGTAGAGAAATATTTACCATGTTAATGCACCTCAAAAGAAAGCTGGGGCTGCAATCCGCACATGAGAAAAATTAGATATTAAACTGAAGACCATAGTAAAAGAAGATAAGTATCATACTTGAAGTGTTTATCCAAGAAGAAGGTCTAACAATTGTAAATATTTATGCCCCCAACACGGGAGCAGCCAATTATATAAACCAATTAATAACCAACAAGAAGAAACATATTGGTAATAATACACTAATAGTAGGGGACATCAACATCCACTCACAATAATTGACAGATAATCTAACCAGAAGACCAACAAAGAAACAAGGACTCTGAATGACATATGAACCAAATGGACTTCACAGATATATATAGAACATCCCATCCTAAAAGAACAGAATATTCATTCTTCTCAAGAGCACATGAAACTTTCTCCAATATAAATCACATACTGGATCACAAATCAGTTCTCAGCTGATAGCAAAAGATTAAGATTATTCCCTGAATATTTTCAGACCACAATGTTTTGAAACTTGAACTCAAACACCAGAGGAAATTTAGAAGGAACTCAAACACTTGGAGGTTAAAGAGCATCCTACTGAAGAATAAATGGGTCCACCAGGAAAATAAAAAGAATTTTAAAAAAATCATGGAAACTAATGAGAATGAAAACACATCTGATCAAAACTTATGGGCTATAGCAAAGGCAGTCCTAACAGGGAAGTACATTGCAATATGAGCCTCTCTCAAAAAATTAGAAAGATCTCAAATACACAACTAACATTATACCTAAAGGAGCTGGAGAAATAACAATATATAAATTTTAAATCAAGAAGAAGAAATAGTAAAGATTAGAGCAGAAATCAATGAAATAGAAATCAGAAGAACAGTAGAACAAATAAACAAAATTAGAAGTTTCTTCTTTGAAAGAATTAAAAACATTGATAAACCTCGGGCCAGACTTACTTGAAAGAAAAGAAAAGGACCAAAATTAATTAAATCATGAATGAAAGGGGAGAGATCATGACAAATAGAAAGGAAACAGACAATTCAAAAAATATATCAACATATTAGGCAATCTGGAGAAATGGATGCATTCTTGGAAACTTACAAAATACCAACACTGGAATAAGAAGAAATAGAAAATCTGAGTAAACCAATAAATAGCAAACTGAAGCAATAATAAAAACCTCCCAAAAAATAACAGTCCAGGACCAGATGGCTTCACAGGGGAATCATACTAGACATTTAAGGAAGAAATAATACATATTCTACTGAAGATGTTTCTAAAAATACAAATGAAAGTAAAACTTCTAAACTCATTCTATGAGGCCAGCATTACCTTGCTCCCAAAACCAGACAAAGACTCCATCAAAAGGAGAATTACATACCAATATCCCTGATGAATATGGTTGCCAAAATACTCAACAAAATACTAGCCAATAGGATACAACATACCTTAAAATATTTATTCACCAAGACCATGTGAGATTTACTCCTGGTATTAAGGGTGGTTCAACATTCGCAAATAAATCAACATACTAAAGCACATTAATAAAAGAAAAGATCCTCTCAATTGATGCAGAAAAATCATTTGACAAGATAGAGCATACTTTCTTGATTAAAACTTTTCAAAGTATAGGGATAGAGGGAACAAAACTCAATATCATAAAAGCCATCTATGAAGAACCCACAGTGAATATAATTCTCAATAGTGAAAAACTGAGAACATTTCCCCTAATGTCAGAACATGGCAGGGATGCTCACTCTAACCACTGTTATTCAACATAGTACCTAGCCTCAACAATAAGACAAGAAAAATAAATAAAAATTATTCAAATTGGCAAAGAATAAGTTAAACTCTCACTCTCCAAGGATGAAAAGTCCAAAAGACTCCACCCCAAAATTGCTAGAACTCATACAGCAATTCAGCAAGATAACAGGATACAAAATCCATGCACAAAAATCAGTTGCATTTATATAAACAATGTGACAGAAGAAAGAGAAATTAAAGCATAGATCCCACTTACAACAGCACCAAAAATCATAAGATAACTAGGATAAACCTAATCAAAGAGGTAAAAGATCTATACCCTAGAAACTACAGAATACTTATGAAAGAAATGGAGGAATACAATAAGAGGTAGAAAAACATTCCATATTCATGGATTAGAAGAATAAATATTGTTAAACTATCTTTGGTACCCAGAGAAATCTACACATTTGATCAATCCCTATTAAAATAACATCAACATTTTTACAGAAGTATAACAATCCTAACATTTGTATGGAACCAGAGAAGACCCAGAATAGCCAGAGAAATGTTGAAAAAAGAGACAAACCATGAAAGACTGTGGACTCTGAGAAACAAACTGAGGGTTTTGGAGGGGAGAGGGGTGGCAGGTTGGGTGAGATTGGTGGGGGGTACTATGGAGGGCATGTATTGCATGGAGAACTGGGTGTGGTGCATAAACAATTAATTATGGAACACTGAAAAGAAATCTTAGTGATTCGGGGTCTCTTCTGATTCCATACAAATTTTTGGATTATTTGCTCCAGCTCTTTGAAGAATACCGGTGGAATTTTTATCAGAATGGCATTAAAAGTATAGATTGCTCTAGGCAGTATAGACATTTTAACAATGTTTATTCTTCTGATCCAAGAGCATGGAATGGTCTTCCAACTTTTTGTGTCTTCTTCAATTTCTTTCATGAGTGTTCTGTAGTTCCTCAAGTAGAGTTCCTCTACCTCTTTGGTTAGGTTTATTCCCAGGTATCTTATGGTAATTGGTGCTATAGTAAATGGAATCAATTCTCTAATTTCCCTTTCTGTATTTTCATTGTTCGTGTATAAGAAAGCCACTGATTTCTGCACATTGACTTTGTATCCTGCTACGTTGCTGAATTGCTGTAGGAGTTCTAGTAGTTTGGGGGTTGAGTATTTTGGGTTTTCTGTATAAATATCATGTCATCTGCAAAGAGAGAGAGTTTGACTTCTTCATTACTAATTTGGATACCTTTTATTTCTCTTTGTTTTCTGCTTGATGTTGCTAGGACTTCTAATAGTATGTTGAACAAGAGTGGTGAAAGTGGACATCCTTGTCTTGTTCCTGATCTCAAGGGGAAGGCTGCAAGCTTTTTTCCATTGTGGATGATATTTGCTGTGGGTTTTTCATAGATCGATTTGATGAGGTTCAGGAATGTTCCCTCTATCCCTATACTTTGAAGCATTTTAATCAGGAATGGATACTGGATTTTGTCAAATGCTTTTTCTGCATCAATTGAGAGGACCATGTGGTTCTTCTCTCTTCTCATATTAATTTGTTCTATCACATTGATTGATTTGCGAATGTTGAACCATCCTTGTAGCCCAGGGGTGAATCCCACCTGGTCATGGTGGATAATCTTTTTAATGTGCTGTTGGATCCTGTTTGCTAGGATCTTGTTGAGAATCTTAGCCACCATATTCATCAGTGATATTGGTCTGAAATCCTCCTTTTTGGTAGGGTCTTTGCCTGGTTTGGGGATCAGGGTAATGCTGGCTTCATAGAAAGAGTCTGGAGGTATTCCTTCTGCTTCAATTATTTGAAAAAGCTTCAGGAGAATAGGTGTTATTTCTTCTTTGAAAGATTGGTAGAATTCCCCAGGGAATCCGTCAGGTCCTGGGCTCGTTTTTTGGGAGGTTTTTGATCACTGCTTCAAATTCGTTACTAGATATAGGTCTATTGAGGTTGTCAGTATCTTCCTGGTTCAAATTTGGGAGTTTATAGTTTTCCAGGAATGCATCCATTTCATCTAGGTTGCTAAGCTTATTGGCATATAACTGTTGATAATAACTTCTGATGATTGTTTCTACTTCCTTGGTGTTGGTTGTGATCTCTCCCTTTTCATTCATAATTTTATGAATTTGGGATTTCTCTCTTTTCTTTTGGAATAGTGTGGCCAATGGTTTATCAATCTTATTGATTCTATCAAAAAATGAGCTTCTAATTTCATTGATACGTTCTACTGTATCTCTGGATTCTACCTCATTGATCTCAGCTCTAATCTTAATGATTTCCCTTCTTATGTGTGGAGTTGGTTTGATTTGTTGTTGATTATTCAGTTCTTTAAGGTGTAGAGACAGCTGGTGTATTCTGGATTTTTCAATTCTTTTGAGGGAGGCTTGGATGGCTATGTATTTCCCAATTAGGACCACCTTTGCTGTATCCCATAGGTTTTCAACCGAAGTGTCTTCATTCTCATTGGTTTCCAGGAATTGTTTCAGTTCTTCATTGATCTCCTGGTTGATCCAAGCATTCTTAAGCAAGGTAGCCTTTAGCTTCCAGGTGTTTGAGTCCCTTCTGAACTTTTCTTTGTGATTGAGCTCCAGTTTCAAAGCATTGTGATCTGAGAATATGCAGGGAATAATCTATACTGCCTAGAGCAATCTATACTTTTAAAGCCATTCTGATCAAAATTCCACTGGTATTCTTCAAAGAGCTGGAGCAAATAATCCAAAAATTTGTATGGAATCAGAAGAGACCCTGAATCACTAAGGAAATGTTGAAAAACAAAAATAAAACTGGGGGCATCACGTTACCTGATTTCAAGCTTTACTACAAAGCTGAGATCACCAAGACAGCATGGTACTGGCATAAAAACAGACACATAGACCAGTGGAACAGAGTAGAGAGCCCAGATATGGATCCTCAACTCTATGGTCAATTAATATTCGATAAAACAGGAAAAAATATACAGTGGAAAAAAGACAGTCTCTTCAATAAATGGTGCTGGGAAAACTGGGCAGCTATATGTAGAAGAATGAAACTCGACCATTCTGTTACACTGTACACAAAGATAAACTCAAAATGGATAAAACACTTCAACGTGAGACAGGAATCCATCAGAATCCTAGAGGAGAACATAGGCAGTAATCTCTTCGATATCAGCCACAGCAACTTCTTTCAATATATGTCTCCAAAGGCAAAGGAAAACAAACAAACAAACAAACAAACAAACAAAAAATAAAATAAACTTTTGGGACTTCATCAAAATCAAAATCTTCTGCGCAGCAAAGGAAACAGTCAAGAAAACAAAGAGGCAACTCACAGAATGGGAGAAGATATTTGCAAATGACAGTACAGACAAAATGCTGATATCCAGGATCTATAAAGAACTCCTCAAACTCAACACACACAAAACAGGCAATCATATCAAAAAATGGGCAGAAGATATGAACAGACACTTCTCCAATGAAAACATACAAATGGCTATCAGACACATGAAAAAATGTTCATCACTAGCCCTCAGGGAGATTCAAATTAAAACCACACTGAGATATCACCTTACACCAGTTAGAATGGCCAAAATTAGCAAGACAGGAAGCAACGTCTTAGAGGGGATGTGGAGAAAGGGGAACCCTCTTACACTGTTGGTGGGAATGCAAGTTGGTGCAGCCTCTTTGGAGACCAGTGTGGAGATTTCTCAAGAAATTAAAATTAGATCTTCCCTATGACCCTGCAATTGCACTTCTGGGTATTTACCCTAAAGATATAGATATCATGAAAAGAAGGGCCATCTGTACCCCAATGTTTATAGCAGCAATGGCCACGGTCTCCAAACTATGGAAAGAACCAAGATGAATGAATGGATCAATGGATGAATGGATAAGGAAAATGTGGTTCATATACACTATGGAGTAATATGCCTCCATCAGAAAGGATGAATACCCAACTTTTGTAGCAACATGGATGGGACTGGAAGAGATTATGCTGAGTGAAATAAGTCAACAGAGAGAGTCAATTATCGTATGGTTTCACTTATTTGTGGAGCATAACAAATAGCATGGAGGACAAGGGGTGTTAGAGAGGAGAAGGGAGTTGGGGGAAATTGGAAGGCAGGGTGAATCATGAGAGAGTATGGACTCTGAAAAACAATCTGAGTGGTTTGAAGTTGTGGGGGGGTGGGAGGTTGGGGTACCATATGGTGGGTATTATAGAGGGCATAGATTGCATGGAGCACTAGGTGTGGTGAAAATTAATGAATACTGTTATGCTGAAAATTAATAAATTAATTTAAAAAAGAGAAATCTTAAATAAATAAATAAATAAATAACCAAAACAGCTGGGGATATCACAATGCCTGACTTCAAGCTATATTACAGGGCTGTGATAATTAAAACAGCAAGGTACAGGCAAAAAAACAGACACAAAGATCGATGGAACACAGTAGAGAACCCAGAAATCGATATTCAACTTTATGGTCAACGAATCTTTGACAAAGGAGGGAAAAATGTCCAATGGAAGAAAATGTCTCTTCAATAAATGGTACTGGAAAAACTGGACAGCCACATGCAGAATAATGAAACTGGACCATTCTCTTATGCCACATACAAAGAGAAATAAAACGGATGAAAGACATAAATGTGAGACAGTAATCTATCGAAATTCTAGAAAAGAATGCAAGCAGCAACCTTTTCAACCTCAGCTGAAGCAACTTCTTGCAAGAAACTTCTCTAAAGGCAAGGGAAAATAAAGCAAAAATCACTATTGGGACTTCTAGATAAAAATATTTTGCACTGCAAAGGAAACAATCAACAAAACTAAAAAGCAACCTATGGAATGGGAGAAGATATTTGCAAATGACATATCAGGTAAAAAGCTGGTATCTGTGAACTATAAGGAGCTTATCAAACTTAACACCCTAAAAAACAAACAATCTAGCCAAGAAGTAGGCAGGAGGCAGGAACAGAAACTTCTCCAAAGAAGATATACAAATGGGCAACAGACACGAAAAAATGCTCAACTTTGCTTATCATTAGTGAAATACAAATTAGAACCACAATAAGATAATACCTCACACATTAGAATGGCTAAAATTAACAAGACAGGGAACACCAAATGTTGGTGAGGATGTGGAGAAAGTGGAACCCTCTTATACTTGTTGGTAGGAATACAAACTGGTATAGCCATCCTCAAAAAGATTATGGAGACTCCTCAAGACATTAAAAATAGAACTACCTTATGACCCAGCAACTGCACTCATGTAATGTATATTTTCTTCAGGGGTACAGGTCTGTGAACCATCAGTCTTACACAATTCACAGCAATCAACCATAGCATGTACCCTCCCCAATGGCCATAACCCAGCCACCCTATCCCTCCCCATCCCAGCAACCCTTGGTTTGTTTCTTGAGATTAAGAGTCTCTTATGGTTTGTCTCCCTCCCTGGTCCCGTCTTGCTTCATGAGGAATTTGAGAGGCAGAGTGGGGGGTCGTAGGGGGAATAGAACTACCCTTTGATCTGGCAATTATACTATTGGGTGTTTACCCAAAGAATACAAAAAACACTAATTCAAAGGGACACATGCAACCCAATGTTTATATCAACATTATTTACAGTAGCCAAGATATGGGAGTAGTTCAGGTGCCCAACCACTGAAGAACGGATAAAGAAAATGTGATATATATCTGTGATGGGATATTATTCAGCCATAACAAAGAATGAAATCTTGCCATTTGCAACACCATGGATGGAGTTAGAAAGTATAAGGATAGGCAAAATAAGTCAGTCACAGAAAAACAAATACCATATACTTCCACTCATATGTGGAATTTAAGAAACAAAACAAATAAGCCAAGGGAGAAAAATGAGAGAGAGGTAGGCAAACCAAGAAACAGACTCTTAACTAGAGAATAAACTGATAGCTCTCAGAGGGAAGGCAATGGAAGGATGGTTTAAATATATGAGAGGGATTAAGGAGTGTACTTGTCATGATGAGTACAGGGCGAGATACTGAAATGTTGAATTACTATGGTGAACACTTGAAACTAATATTACATACATAAGCAATATAGCATGTTCAGGTAACTGTATGTTAGATAACTGTATGTTAGATAACTGTTAGATTAACTGTATGTTAGATAACTGGAACTAAGCTAAATAAATCAAACCAAATCTCCTTTAAGCTGTGTTCCTAAATTCCTTCACATGAATTTTATTTCTAAATATTCATAATTCATAAGAGTACCCTGAAGGATTAATGATGATGGCAGATGTTTTCATAGACTTGGTTTCTCAACTTATGATATGAATGGTGAAAGTGAATCAGATCCAGGCCTCTTTTAAGGAGCACACACTTTTCTGCTCTCTTGTCTCCAGTTAAAATTAACAATGGTGAGCTTTATTGAAAATATCTTATCTCTCTCCCTCCCTTTTCTTCTTCTTCCCCATCCCCTGTTTCCTTCCTTTCTTCCTCCCTTCCTTCCTTCTTTTTACCTTCCTTCCTTCCATCCATCCATCCATCCATCCTTGTGTCTTCCATTCCTTCTAATGATTGTTGAACATTTTCTTTGTCCTTGACACAAAAAATACAGAGATAAAACTCAAGGTCCCTGACCTCAGTAACCTAAGTATAATAAGAGAAGAAGGAAAAGACAGTTAGCATACATAAGAAAGGCTACACTTACAGTATACACATGTAATCTGGGAGTTCAAAGGAAGAACAATTAAGACAGCTCACAGTGGGAATGGAAAGGTTGGGAAAAGGAAATACCAAGTAAAATCACTAAAGCTTTCCCTGTAAAAGAGAGTTTCCTGAGATTAGCACTAAAAAAATTATAATTAGTTATGTGAAGCCCAGGGCATAACACTCCAAACAAACAGATCAATGAATTTGTGTAAAGGTGGTTTAAGCCAGTATGGCATGTTCAGGTGACTACAATCTGTGTGTGTGAGTGTGTGTGTGTATACATATATGTATATATATACACATGAGGAGGGAATGTTCTGATGAATGAGATGAAGAGTCATTCAAAAGTCAGATGAAGAAACATCTTATAATTACCAAAACTAATCTAAGAAGGAGAAAACATGAATATATCTATAGTAAATAAGTTAAATCTTAATTTAAAACCTTATCAACATCATAATGCAAAGCACAAATGGCCTCACTGCTAAATTTAATTAAATATTTACAAAGGAACAACAATCCAGTAGAGCAAATGGTACTCCTATGTTATTGGTGGTACTGAAAATTAGTTGAGTCACTTAATCAATTTGGCAGTTTTATTTTTTTCTAAATTTTATTTATTTATTTGACAGAGAGAGATCAACAAGTATGCAGAGAGGCAGGCAGAGAGAGAGGGAAGCAGGCTCCCTGCTGAGCAGAGAGCCCGATGTGGGACTCAATCCCAAGACCATGAGACCATGACCTGAGCCAAAAGCAGAGGCTTAACCCACTGAGCCACCAAGTTGCCCCCTGGAAGTTTTCTTCTAAAGTTACATATGCTTACCATATGACCCAACAATCCTATTCCTAGTTGTTACTCAAGAGAAATGAAAATATATGTCCAAGTGCCTGTAAGTATAACACCATAAACTCATAGCACTATTCTTTATATTAGCAAACAAGGAAATCATCATCAACTAGTGAATGGATAATCAAATTTTGTTATACCCATACAGCAAAATTTAATGAATTATTGATGCAGGCAATGTCATGGATAAATCTCAAAAAGATTATGCTGTATGAAAGAAGCTATAAGCAAAAGATTACATAATGCATAATTCCAAGATAAAACTTTACTAAGAGAGCAAATCAATGGATGACTGCCTGAGATTAGGATGACTAAGTACAAGGGGTAGGAAGTCATCTGTATCTTGATTATGGCTTTTATTGCTGCATACAATTGATAAAATTCTTTTTTTTTTAAGATTTTATTTATTTATTTGACAGACAGAGATCACAAGTAGGCAGAGAGGCAGGCAGAGAGAGAGAGGAAGCCTGCTTCCCTGTGGAGCAGGGAGCCCGATGCGGGGCTCGATCCCAGGACCCTGAGATCATGACCCGAGCCGAAGGCAGCAGCCCAAACCACTGAGCCACCCAGGCGCCCCAATTGATAAAATTCTTTACATGTTACATAAAAAATTGCAAGTTTTACTCTTTGTAAATTATAATCCAATAGAGATGGAGGGAGCTTATATAAAGGGCAATTAAAATCCACTAAAGACATCTAGGTTCTTTCCATAGTTTGGCTGTTGTGGACATTGCTGCTATAAACATTCGAGTGCATGTGCCCCTTTGGATCACTACGTTTGTATCCTTAGGGTAAATACCCAATAGTGCAATTAAAAAAAAATCCACTAAAGAGTCTTCAGTTGTTGACTGAAAATAATGAAGAACATTTTTATGGTATTGGCAGTGAGAACAGTGGGGAGAAAACAGATATGACAAGGTTAAAAGATAAAATGTATAGGATAAGTTGATTGTTTACTTGAGTGACAAGTTAATAATGACTTCCAGATTTCTAGTTTGGTTGTTGTACCATTTTCCCTGAGAAAGAGAACACATGGAGGAGGATAAAATATTGAGGATGAAGATATTGGACTCGATTTTATATATGTTGAGTTTAAGTAGCTTTTGGGACATCTAGATACCCAGTAAGGGTATGAACATATAGTCTCAGGCTCAGGTGACAGACTTGGGCTGGTATGCAGTTATTTCCTCCTACTTATTTATGGATGATGAATTTTCACTTTATTTTGGTTTCATTAGTTTGTTTTGGGGTAGTATAATTGATTGAGAACTTCAAGTTTAAGCATAGTGAAAGTACTCCAATTATACTTTTGTCACAAACCATGGATGATTCCCTAATCTCAAAGCCTATTGATCTGTAGAGCTACTAAGAAGTTTCCTAGAACAATTGTGGAGCTCATCAAAGATGAGAGTTACCTCCCTTAGCAAATTGTCATCATAAACCAAAACTAATCTACTGTCAAAAAATGTGCCTTGTGGAGTTAATATCAACAAGAGTTTGCCTGGTCAAAGCTCTGAAGGACCAAATCATAGTACCGTTTTGTGGTAATGCACCCAAAGACTGAGCTAAATCCTCTCTGTCACATTGGACTTAAAAACATATGTATTTATTTAAAACCTTATGAGCTTTAAATCTGTTCAATATATGAAAGCTACTGAAAATAGATAAATGTAATAACTCATTAGAAGAAAAGATCCACAATGTGAACTGGAGAGTGATCATGACTAACATAATTAAATTCTTCCCAAATCCATAGCTCAATACCTTTGGATTTTTTATATTTCATGTATCTAGTTGTTTTCCTGCTCACATATCAACCTTTGTTAAGGAAAAAATTATTATATTTGTTAAGTAGTAATCAAACAGTATCTGGAATATAGATACACACATCACATTCAGTCATCAGGAATCTAGCACAAAGTCATCAAATACATGGAACATGAGCCCCATGCAAAATGTAACATTTCATATGCCACATATTTAGCCATGTAAACTATGAAAAAACTAGAAAGGCTTAATATTACTTTTATAGAAACAAATCACACACTCAGAGGAACATTCTACTCTAACTCTCCTGTCCCTCGATTCATATGTTAATTAAAACTAACCACTGAAATTTTTAAGAATAAATGAAATTTTAAAACATTCAACCACAAAGTCCAAACCTAAATTTACACAAACAAATGTCATTACAACATCATCTATTTTAAACACCATGAACATTTCATAGGGCTGAACAGTTAATATTTTTCCAGAACCCACAATAAGCAAGGCACTTTATTGACCAAGCTTTGTAGGAGATCTATAGAAATTTTTTAAACTGCACTTAAAGAGAAGGAAGATGGAGGTGAAATAGGAGGACCTTAGGCTCCTGTCCTCCCATGAACACAACTCAATAGCTACAAAATCATCTTAAATACCCAAGAAATAGACCTAAAAGCTAACAGAACAAACTCCACAACAAAGGTGAGAGAAAAGACTACATCAAAGAAGGTAGGAAGAAATGACAAGTGGTTTTGGAGAGAAATGTATCACAGGTATTGCAGAAGGGTGGGAACCATGGTGGCAGAGAAGGACGTGAGAGATAGGAACACACAGAAGAATACACAAGGAGAAAAGTTTCTCCAAAGCCATTGGGTTAGAAAATGAGTGTGGCTGGATTTCATGAGTTATTTCAACCAGGTGTCCCAAAGCCCAGCTACCCTAAAGGTCAGCGAGCTAGACTGAGAGAGAACCTGAAGGGCACTGCCCTGCTTTTGAAGAGAAGGCAGGCAAACAACTCAGGTACAGACAGCATGAAAATAGCCCTGTGAAGAATGTCTATAGCACAAAATGAGAAGATTATTCATTCTTCTTGGAGCTTATCTGCAAGGGGCAACATTCATAGAGATGTTTCTCTGGGAACAAAGGAGATGGCTGGCAACATTTTCCTCTGCAGCCCATCAGCATAAACACAGAGCCACCTGCAGAAAGTAGTACAATGTGGACTCTGACTGCCTAACTTCCTTACACCAAGGGCCACCTCCTTGATATCTAGCAGCACCGACATTCTCAGTCAAGCTTGCCTCAGTCCCATAGAGGTAGACACCTCCCCCAAAATACTAATGCAAACCTCTGCCCATACCACCTCTCCCAACCAGAGAGTTCTGCAGGGTGTCAGTGTTGGTGGAAGTGGTATCAGGTCTCCTTTCACAAGCAGACCAGAGCACAACTAGATGAAATTCACCACGTTCAGATCAGGCACTACCAGAGAAGGCAAGGAGAACCTCTACAGATGACAGGCATGAAGGATTGAGCAGGCAAAACTCAACAGCAATGCATATAAAAGCACACAAAGGAGACACTCCCTGAAGCAACAGGCACTGAGAAACACATGACCGCTTCTTCATAAGGCCATTACATTCAGAAGCTGGAGACATAATTAGCTTTTCCAACACAGAGAAGAAGACAGAAACTTACACAAAATGTAATGACAGATGAATATATCCCAAATAATAGAACAAAAGGCGGCTATGGCCAGAGATCTAAATGAAACAGATACTAGTAACATGAGCAACAATCATAGGGATACTCATTGGACTTGAGAAGAGGGTGAGATATGGGTGAGAATTTTAACAGAGAGGTATGGAACAGCATAGCATTGTTAAAGGCCTCAATAAAAAAAAAAACATAAACAAAAGCACATTTGATGGAAGGAACAGCAAGCAGGAAGAAGCAGAGGAATGAATTAACGTCCTAGAAGACAAAGTAATAGAAAGAAAGGAAACTGAACAAATGAAAGAAGAAATATGAAAATGAGAATACACTTAAGGAACTCAGGGACTCCACCAAAAATAATGAAACTCATACTATAGGAGTCTCAGAAGAAGAAGAAGAGAGAGAAGAGAGGGCAGACAATTTATTTGAAGAAATAATAGCTGGGAACTTCCCTAAGCTGCAGAAGAAAACAGATATACAGATCCAGGAGACAGAGAAACTCCCATCAAAATCAACAAAAGCAGGCCAACACCAAAACATATTGTAATTAAATTTGCAAAATATAGTAATGAAGAAAGAACCTTAAAACCAGCAAGACAAAAGAAGTTTTTAATGTACAAGGGAAGGCCCATAAGGTTAGCCAGAGACTTCTCAACAAAATCATGGCAAACCAGAAAGGAGTGTCATAATATAGTCAAAGTGCTGAATGGGAAAATTTTCAGCCAAGAACATTCTATTCAACAAGACCATGACTCAGAATAGAAGGAGAGATAAAGAATTCCCCAGATGATCAAAAGTAAAGGAGTTTATGACCACTAAACCAGACCTGCAAGAAATATTCAATGATACTCTTTATCATTTATCAAGTGGAAAGGAGAAACCAATAGTGACGAATACAAAAAAGGATCAGAGAAAATATCCCAGAAACAATGACAAAACAAATAATAAAATGGCACTAAATACATATCTATCAATAATTACTTTGAATGTAAATAGACTAAACATCCCAACAGAAAACCTAGGGCGACAGAATGGATGAAACACGAGACTTGTGATTTGACAAGTTGTGGCTCAGTGGGTTAAGCCTCTGTCTTCCGCTCAGGTCATGAACTCAGCTTCCTGGGATTGAGCCCCACATCGGGCTTTCTGCTCAACGGGGAGCCTGCTTCCTCCTCTCTCTTTGCCTGCCTCTCTGCCTACTTGTGATCTCTCTGTCAAATAAATAAATAAAATCTTTAAAAAAATAAAAAGTAGACTTTATGATAAAAAAAAAACAAAACACGAGACTTGTCTATATGCTACCTACAAGAGACAAATTTCAGACCTAAACACATCTGCACATTGAAAGTGAGGGAATGGGAAAAAATTTGTCATGAAAATGTACATCAAAATGTATCCAGAACAGTGATACTTATATCAGACAAAATAGATTTTATTGTATTTTTTAAGATTGTATTTATTTATTTATTTGACAGAGTGAGAGAGGGAGATCACAAATAGGCGGAGAAGCAGGAAGAAGGGGAGAGGCAAGCAGGTTTCCTGGTGAGCAAAGAGCCCGACCCGGGGCTCGATCCCAGGACCCTGAGATCATGACCTGAGCCAAAGGCAGAGGCTTAACCCACTGAGCCACCCAGGTGCCCCCACAAACTAGATTTAAAAAAAAAAAAAGAGGGACAAGATGGCGGGGAAGTAGGAGGAAGCGCCTTTTCAACCTGTACCCTAAAGTGAACTGATTACCTACCAAGAACTCCGATCACCCATAAAATCAGCCTGAGATCAGAATTATACACGTCTGGATCTCTACAGGGGCAGAAGACGCCTGTGGGCAGGTAAAGTGGTGTTGGAAGGGCAGACTGATATCGGAAGATAAACAAAAGGGGGAGGGAGCCACCAGAGGCGACTGGTTGGAAAGTAATACCCCCAATACGAGCAAGAGTGCCCTGCATCTGGGGACAAGCATTAACTTGGATACTGGTTGAAAGCACTCCAAAAGAGCAAAGGATCGCGGGGGGGAAATTGTGGGAATCGGGGTGCCAAGGGACAGGGGCTTAAATCCCTGGTCCCTGGACAGCCTCCCCTCGTGCTTAGCCAGAGAGAGTGTGGCACAGAAACCAGGTCTAGGTCCCTAAGCCGCCAGCACGCCCCAGAACGCGTGGGGTCCGGCTCCTGTGAGGGGGTGGGAGCCACGCTGGATGGCAGAACACAGGAGCCCTGCTATAGAGTCTGAGATGCGCATGCCCCTCATCCTCCCAAGAAAGAGGTACAAAGGCCCAGCTGGCGCCCTTTGATACACGCCATTGTTTCAGAGCCTAAGAGGCATGCACCAAACTCTCCCCCCCAGAGAGGTGCGCAAAGGCACACCCTGGTGCTTTCAGACCTGCGCCCCACTCTCAGAGCCTGAGACCCACGCGCGACCCACAGACTCGCCTGAAAGAGGTGCACACAAGTGGGGCGCTCTTAGACCCAGAGACCAGGCACTCCCAGCCAGGGCCAGCGGGAAAATCTCAGTGTGCGATTGCTGCTTGGAACCTCTCTGGCGGTCTGGAGCTGCCCAGACAGCCGCCACTGCCATGGCTTTGGTTACAAGCAAATGATCCTGCATTCCCAGGGACCGTGACTCGGAACCTGCTCTGCCAGCAGCCAAGGGGGAACTTATTTGGGCTCTGCAGCCAGACAGAGGCTTCTCTCTGAGAGGGATGTCAGGGTGCACTTTGTTTTCCTCTAAAACTAGAAAAACCATCAAAAGCGGTCAAGGTGAGAGAAAAAAGAAGTGAACAAACATAAAAACCGCCAGAGAACAAAAGCCTGAAAAAAAAAACAGTTTCCTCAGAGCCCACCCCCTTGAGGGGGGCGAAAGGACTTAACTCAGGGAACATCATTGACTGAAAACCCACGTGGAAGGCCCCTCCCCCAGAAAACAAACCAAGAAAGAAAAAAAAAAAAAAAAAAGGACGACAAGAGAACAACCACCACTACTACATAGGAAAACTTTTATTTTTTACTCGTTCCCACTACTCCGGGTTTTTTTTTTTTTTAAATATAGATAATTTTTTTAACCTATTTACCATCATGGTGAGCTGTCCAGTACATCAAATTCCATAATAACCTTCTAACCTCAACTTTTTGATACATACAGCTATGTTTTCCTTTTGCATTTCTATTTTTTGAATTTCTTTTTTTTAATTTTAGTTTAGTCTAGTTTATTCCTTTTTATTTTTATTTTCTAATATTCATATAGAGTTAAACTTCAAAGCAATACCCTTTCCCCAATCAATACTGCCCCTATAGATAAACCAATTTTTAATCCCCCTTTATTTTAGGAAAGTTAAGTCCTTTAACAAAGATATCAAGATACATCCAGGAAGAATAAAAACAACCCTCCTCGCCCACACTGAGAATTTATGACCACTCTCCCATCTTTTTCTTCCACCAGTGTTTCTGTGTTTATGTGTTTGTCCTGATAGTATATAAATCTTAGAGTTGGGGTTCTTTTTGACAAGGTTCTTCCTTTATTTGTATATATATATATTTTTTCTCTTGTCACATACTTTATCAGTCTTTTTGTTTGTCTGTTTTTGTTTGTCTACTTCATAAATCTTACCTTGGGGCCCATTTGGGCTGAACCTTCTCTTTCATCTTCCCTTTCTTTCCTGTCTCTCTCTTTCTCTATTTTTTTTCTTTTTCTTTTCTTTTGTCTCTTGCTTGGGTGGGGAATCCTGATTGCTCAGAAGTGTTCCAGGGTGCACCTTGACTGCATCATGATCAATACATCCAGCTATATCTGTTCAGTCATCTCTCACCAAAATGACTAGGATGAGGAATGTCCAACAGAAGAAAAATACAGAGGATGGACCTTCCGCAACAGAGCTAATGTCTATCAACATAGACAATATGTCGGAAAGAGAATTCAGGCTAACAATTATCCAGGCAATAGTTAGGTTGGAGAAAACCATCGATGACCAAATGGACTTAATTAGGGCCAAGCTGAAAGGGACCAGAGATGATGTTCACAATGTTAGGGTGGAGCTCAAAGCTACCAGGGATGAACTTGACAATGCTCTCAATGAGTTCCAATCTAATCTAAATTCTCTCAAAGCTAGGGTAACTGAGACAGAATATAGAATTAGTGATCTGGAGGACAAACAGATAGAGAGAAAGGATCAGGAGGAAGCCTGGAACAAAAATCTTAGAAACCACGAAAACAGAATCAGGGAAATAAACGATGTCATGAAACATTCCAACATCAGAATTATTGGAATCCCTGAAGGGGAGGAGAAAGAAAGAAGTCTAGAAGATATAGTGGAACAAATTCTTCGTGAAAATTTTCCCAATATCGCAAATGGAAACAGCATTCATGTACTAGAGGCTAAATGGTCTCCACCCAAGATTATACATTCCAAAAAAACATCATGACACCTGATAGTCAGATTGAGGAATCATAATTATAGGATAATCACTTGAAAGCCGCTAGGACAAAGAGGCTCCTTACTTACAGAGGAAAGCCCATCAAAATAACATCAGACCTGTCCACAGAGACCTGGCAAGCCAGAAAGAGCTGGCAAGATATATTCAGGGCACTAAATGAGAAGAACATGAAGCCAAGAATACTTTATCCAGCAAGACTGACATTCAAAATGGATGGAGAGATAGAGTTTCCAAGACCAGCAAGGCTTAAAAGTCTATGCAACCACCAAGCCCACACTGCAAGAAATATTAAGGGGGGTTTCTGTAAAAGAGGAAAAATCCTAAGAATAGCATTGAACGGAAATGTAGAGACAATCTACAGAAAGAAAGACCTCAAAGGCAACACGATGTCAATAAAAACGTATCTATCAATAATCACTCTCAATGTGAATGGCCTAAATGCGCCCATAAAATGGCACAGGGTTGCAGACTGGATAAAACGAGAGGACCCAACCATATGTTGTCTACAAGAGACCCATTTTGACCCTAAAGATAGAGGCAGACTGAAAGTGAAGGAAGGGATGGAGAAGCATCTTTCATGCCAATGGGCCTCAAAAGACGGCTGGGGTAGCGATTCTCATATCAGATAAATTAGACTTCAAACTAAAGACTGTAGTCAGAGATACAGAAGGACACTACATAATCCTTAAAGGGACTGTCCACCAAGATGATCTAACAATTGTAAATATCTATGCCCCCAATATGGGAGCAACCAATTGTGGGGAGCCATGTAGCAAGAGCTGGAAGTCACGTAGATGGATATGCCTGAGGAGGAAGGGCTGTGAATGTTTAACCCAAAGAAAAATGGGTGCGCTCATGGACGACGCACGTTCAATGCTTGGAGTCACAAGGAGGGTATATGATTAACCTGCAGTTTTGGGAAAGGCACAAGATCTGTAGAACAATAGAAACCTATGGAGTCACGTAGGTGCTCACGAGCATCTCACATGCTCATGGATAAGGTCACTAGTAGTCCTTCTGATTGGTGTTTAGGTGAATCGCGTGATATGGTGATTGGGCATTTGTAACTACTGATACTATAATAAGGGGCTAAACTTGAGGAGCGGGGTTCCTGAATCAAGATATGTAGAAGACTGACAATAAAGAAGTTTGCCACTCAACCTCGTCTGCGGGTCGTTCTTGCGGGTCGAGAGCGACATCTGGTGCCGAAACCCGGGAACCCGACTCTGGACGTGGACCGAGGATTGGGGTAAGAGCAACGAGAAAGTTTGCCCTAAGGGCCCAAGGGCAACGAGCTAAAGTGCGCGCCTATTTCCTGTCTTTAGACGGGGGTGGATTCTCTGAGGACGAGTTTAAAGTTCCCCAGAAGGGAGAAAAGTCTCCGGGGACGAGCGTAAAAGTTAAAGTTCCCCAGAAGGGAGGAAAGTCTCCGGGGACGAGTTTAAAAGGGCTAAAATAAAGTTCCTCAGAGGGGAGAAAGCTTTCCGGTATGGGAAACGAGCTAGCCCGGTATAAAATGGAAGGTCCATTGAGAGACCTTTTGAAAGCCCATGGCACTCCATTAAAGACTAAAACTGCTCGCGCCTTCTTAAAAGAGGCCGGCGAAATTGCCCCTTGGTTCATAGAGGAAGGGCTTTTAAATGTGCCACAATGGAAACACCTGGGCGAGGATTTAAAACTCTGTCCCTCTACATCCCCGGGGACTCTCGCCGTGTGGTCCCTGGTGAAAATATGTTTGCATTCCCCCCGAGAGCCCCTGCAGCGAGCAATACTACAGGGAGGGGAAGTTTTTTTGCAAGTGAAAGAAGAATCCCGTAAGGGCTCCTCCCGAGACTCTGACCCCGAAAGCGAAAGCTCAGAAGGGATGTCAGAAAGCGAGTTGCAGGAGCTAGAAAAGATAGAGGCAAACAACAAGAAGGAGGAATCTCCCGGTCTCCAGACAGACTTGGGAGCCATGAGGCAACAACTTGAGGATAGGGAGGCGGAATTACAAAAAACATTAGGAGAGTTAAAAATGCAGGGAGAAGTAATGGCGCAGCTGAGAGCAGGGACGGAAGCCGCAGTTGTGGCGCAATCGAAATTAAAAACGAAAGTTACGCCGCTTCCGCATTTTAGCTCCACAGCGCCACCCCATGAGTGGCCCCCGCCTTATAAGCCCAGCTGCACCAAGACGTGCTATTGTTCGGGCTGCGCCTCGGAGAATTGGAGAGGTCCTTGGCCCGGGAAAAGGCTTTTTTCCAGTGTTAGAAGATCAGAATCATCAGAGGTACCACCAGCCACTAGATTTTAAGTTGGTGAAGCAGCTGAAGGAGGCAGTTAGCGGCTATGGGCCCCAGGCAGCCTTTACGGTCTCCCTTGTGGAGTCGCTGGGAGCACTCTACCTCGCTCCCGAGGATTGGGCCAACTTGGCCAGGGCGATAATAAGTGGAGGGCAATATCTAGAATGGAAAATCCAAAATCAGGACAATTGTCTGGACACAGCACGGAGAAATGCAGCCGCGGGTAACCCGCAATGGAATTTGGAAATGCTGACAGGCACGGGGCCATACCTCGGGGCCCAAGTGCAGAGTACATACCCCCCTGCGATGTATAACAGATAGCCACAGCGGCCCTCAGGGCTTGGAAGACACTGAAAGGGGCAGAAGACTTGCAAGGCCAATTATCCAAACCCGACCCGGTGCTTAGATGGCACCGAGGTTCCCTTTGTGTTTTCCCACAGGATGCGCCTGCTCCACTCTGGGTGCCAGAGTGGAACCTGTGGAGGGTGCTAGTGATGGTGATGATAGTGACGATGACTGTCCTACAGCCTGTTCCCATGAAGGCGGAGCCAGTTCAACTGTGGTCGAGACAAGAGACTGCCCAGCTTCAAGCCCTTCTTTAAATGGCTCAGCATAGAGTGCAATCTTCTCACCCTAACTCATGTTTGTTACTGACGCTTAAAACTTTGTAAGCTCTTTATTTTCTCACTTTCCTTCCCTGACGCATGTATGGTATGTTATAGGAACTATTATAGGTGTGCTAGTAGTAGTTATTCTTTTCATGTGTCTCTTGCCCTATGCGGCTAAAATAATACTTGCAGAAGTTTACAAGCTAAGAGCCACCGTACGTAACCAGCAGCTGGCCAATCGCGGCAAGCTCAAGGAACGGCCTTAGTCGTCACCAAGTTACCCTTTGACTCCAATATTGGTTAAACAAACTATGCCGGCCTCCTCCTCAAGCCAGACCTGACTCAGACGCTCACGATAAGGGCTCTAGAAGCTGGTACCTCCCCAAATATGGCTTAGTATGCTGGATCGGTAGCCAAAGACGGGTAAGACTGATCCCTCACCATAGCAACCTAAGACAGGGGCTCCTCGACCAGGGGGAGTACCCGATGACGGGTAAGCATGCGTGTTGAGGATTGGCAACCTAAGACAGGCACGATCCCTGCCATATAAATAATAAAAAAGGGGGAACCAATTACATAAGAAAACTGTTAATCAAGATAAAGAGTCATATTGATATGAATACACTAATAGTAGGAGATCTTAGCACGTCTCTCTCAAAATAGACATATCAACGAAGCAGAAAATCAATAAAGAAACAAGACTATTGAATGACACATTGGACCAGATGGACCTCACAGATATATACAGAACATTCCACCCTAACACAACAGAATACTCATTCTTCTCAAGTACACAAGAACCTTCTCAAGAATAGACCACATACTGGGTCATAAATTAGGACTCAACAGATACCAAAAGACTGAGATGATTCCCTGCATATTCTCAGATCACAATGCTTTGAAACTGGAGCTCAATCACAAGGAAAAGTTCAGAAGGAACTCAAACACCTGGAAGCTAAAGACCACCTTGCTTAAAAATGCCTGGATCAACCAGGAGATCAAAGAAGAACTGAAACAATTCATGGAAACCAATGAATGAAGACACTTTGGTCCAAAACCTATGGGATACAACAAAGGCCGTCCTAAGTGGGAAATACATAGCCATCCAAGCCTCCCTCAAAAAAATTGAAAAATCCAGAACACAGCAGCTGTCTCTACACCATATAGAACTGGAGAATCAACAACAAATCAAACCAACTCCACACATAAGAAGGGAAACAATCAAAATTAGAGCTGAGATCAATGAGGTAGAAACTAGAGATACAGTAGAATGTATCAATGAAACTAGAAGCTGGTTTTTGAAAGAATCAATAAGATCAATAAACCATTGGCCACACTAATCCAAAAGAAAAGAGAGAAATCCCAAATTCATAAAATTATGAATGAAAAGGGAGAGATCACAACAAACACCAAGGAAGTAGAAACAATCATCATTAGTTATTATCAACAGTTATATGCCAATAAGCTTAGGAACCTAGATGAAATGGATGCATTCCTGGAAAACTATAAACTCCCAAAATTGAACCAGGAAGAAATCGACAACCTCAATAGACCAATATCTAGAAATGAGTTTGAAGCAGTGATCAAAAACATCCCCAAAAACAAGAGCCCAGGACCTGATGGATTCCCTGGAAGATTCTACCAAACTTTCAAATAAGAAATAACACCTATTTTCCTGAAGCTATTTCAAAAAATTGAAGCAGAAGTAATACTTACAGACTCTTTCTATAAATCCAGCATTACCCTGATCCCCAAACCAGGCAAAGACCCTACCAAAAAAGGAGAATTTCAGACCAGTATCACTGATGAATATGGATGCTAAGATTCTCAACAAGATCCTAGCAAACAAGATCCAACAGTACATTAAAAAGATTATCCACCATGACCAAGTAGGATTCATCCCTGGGTTACAAGGATGGTTCAACATTCGCAAATCAATCAATGTGATAGAACAAATTAATATGAGAAGAAAAACCACATGGTCCTCTCAATCGATGCAGAATAAGCATTTGACAAAATCCAGCATCCATTTCTGATTAAAACGCTTCAAAGGAGAGGGATAGAGGGAATATTCCTGAACTTCATCAAATCTATCTATGAAAGACCCAGAGCAAATATCATCCTCAATGGGAAAAAGCTTGCAGCCTTCCCGTTGAGATCAGGAACACAACAAGGATGCCCACTCTCACCACTCTTGTTTAACATAGTATTAGAAGTCCTAGCAACAGCAGTCAGACAACAAAGAGAAATAAAATGTATCCAAATTGGCAATGAAGAAGTCAAACTCTCTTTCTTTGCAGATGACATGATTCTTTATATGGAAAACCCAAAAGACTCCACCCCGAAACTACTAGAACTCATACAGCAATTCAGGACGTGGCAGGATACAAAGTCAATGTACAGAAATCAGTGGCTTTCTTATACACTAATGATGAAAATACAGAAAGGGAAATTAGAGAATCAATTCCATTTACTATAGCATCAAGAACCATAAGATACCTGGGAATAAACCTAACCAAAGAGGTAAAGGATCTGTACTTGAGGAACTACAGAATGCTCATGAAAGAAATTGAAAAAGACACAAAAAGATGGAAGACCATTCCATGCTCTTGGATCGGAAGAATAAACATTGTTAAAATGTCTATACTGCCTACAGCAATCTATACTTTTAATGCCATTCCGATAAAAATTCCATGGGTATTTTTCAAAGAGCTGGAGCAAATAATCCAAAAATTTGTATGGAATCAGAAGAGACCCCGAATCACTAAGGAAATGTTGGAAAACAAAAATAAAACAGGTGGCATCACGTTACCTGATTTCAAGCTTTATTAAAAAGCTGTGATCACCAAGACAGCATGGTACTGGCATGAAAACAGACACATAGACCAGTGGAACAGAGTAGAGAGCCCAGATATAGACCCTCAACTCTATGGTCAAATAATCTTTGACAAAACGGGAAAAAATATACAGTGGAAAAAAGACAGTTTCTTCAATAAATGGTGATGGGAAAACTGGACAGCTATATGTAGCAGAATGAAACTCGACCATTCCCTTACACCATACACAATGATGAACTCAAAGTGGATAAAAGGCCTCAACGTGAGACAGGAATCCATCAGAATCCTAGGGGACAACATTGGCAGTAATCTCTTCGATTTCAGCCACAGCAACTTCTTTCAAGATATGTCTCCAAAGGCAAAGGAAACAAAAGCAAAAATAAACTTTTGGGACTTCATCAAAATCAAAAGCTTCTGCACAGCAAAGGAAACAGTCAAGAAAACAAAGAGGCAACCCACGGAATGGGAGAAGATATTTACAAATGACAGTAGAGACAAAAGGTTGATATCCAGGATCTATAAAGAACTTCTCAAACTCAACAGACAAAAACAGACAATCATATCAAAAAATGGACAGAAGAAATGAACAGACACTTCTCCAATCAAGACATAGAATTGGCTATCAGATACATGAAAAAATGTTCATCATCACTAGCCCTCAGGGAGATTCAAATTAAAACCACATTGAGATATCACCTTACACCAGTTAGAATGGCCAAAATTAACAAGACAGGAAACATGTGTTGGAGGGGATGTGGAGAAAGGGGAATGCTCTTACACTGTTGGTGGGAATGCAAGTTGGTGCAGCCTCTTTGGAGAACAGTGTGGAGATTCCTCAAGAAATTAAAAACCGAACTTCCCTGTCACCCTGCAATTGTATTACTGGGTAGTTACCCCAAATATACAGATGTAGTGAAAAGAAGGGCCATCTGTACCCCAATGTTTATAGCAGCAATGGCCACAGTTGCCAAACTGTGGAAGGAACCAAGATGCCCTTCAGCGGACAAATGGATAAGGAAGATGTGGCCCATATACACTATGGAGTTTTATGCCTCCATCAGAAAGGATAAATACCCAACTTTTGTAGCAACATGGACGGGACTGGAAGAGATTATGCTGAGTGAAATAAGTGAAGCAGAGAGAGTCAATTATCATATGGTTTCACTTATTTGTAGAGCATAACAAATAGCATGGAGGACATGGGAAGTTAGAGAGGAGAAGGGAGTAGGGGGAAATTGGAAGGGGAGGTGAACCATGAGAGACTATGGACTCCGAAAAACAATCTGAGGCGTTTGAAGTGGCAGGGGGTGGAAGGTTGGGGTACCAGGTGGTGGGTATTACAGAGGGCACGGATTGCATGCTGCACTGTGTGTGGTGAAAAAATAATGAATACTGTTATGCTGAAAATAAATAAACAATAAATAAATAAAAAGACTGTGAAACAAGAGAGAAGGAAGCACTATATCATGATAAAGAGAACAACCCAACCAGGAGATATAACAATTGTAAGTGTCCAGGCATTGGTTGGCTCAGTTGGTTAAACAGCTGCCTTCAGCTCGGGTCATGATCTCCAGGCCCTTGGATGGAGCCCCACATTAGGCTCCCTGTTCAGTAGGGAGTTTATTCTCCCTCTCCCTTTTCCCCTCCCCCAACACTTGTGTTCTCTCTCTCTCTCTCTCTCTCTCAAGTAAATAAGTAAAATCTTAAAGATAAAAACAAACAAAAAAAACAATTATCAATGTTTATGCATTCAGAATGGGAGCACCCATATATATAAAACAATTAAAAACAAACCTAAAAGAATTTATTGGAAATAATATAACAATAGTAGGTGGCTTTAACACCCCACTTACATTGATAGACACATAATCTATACAGAAAATCAACAGGGAAACAATGGCTTTGAGTGACACACTGGAACAGATGGACTTACAGATATATTCAGACCTTCAATCCCAAAACAGCAGAGTTTACATTCTTTTCAAGTGCACGTGGGATGTTCTCTAGAGTAGATCACCTACTAGGCCGCCAATCAGCCCTCAACAAATACAAAAAGATTGAAAACATACCATGCACATTTTCTGACCACAATGCTATGAAACTAGAAATCAACCACAAGAAAAAAAAAAGGAAAATACTTCAAATACATGGAGATTAAACAACATGCTACTAAATAAAGAAAGGGTTTAACCAGGAAATTAAAGAAGAACTTAAAACAAAGTACATAGAAACAAATGAAAATATAAACACATTTTCATTATAAACCACCACAGTGGTTTATAACCTTTGAGATGCAGCAAAAGTGGTCCTAAGAGGGGACTACACTGCCGTACAGACTTTCCTCAAGAAGAAAGAAAAATCTCAAATAGTCCAACCTTACACCTAAAGCAGCTAGAAGAAGAACAACAAATGAAGTGTAAAACCAAAAGAAGGAAGGAATAAAGATTATATCACAAATAAGTAATATAGAAACTAAATAAACAATAGAAAGATCAATGAAAGCGGGTGGTGGTTCTTTGAAAAAAATTAATAAAATTGATAAGCCTCTAAGTAGAATTATCAAAAACAAAAGATAAAGGACTCAAACAAATAAAATCACAAATGAGAGAGGAGAAATTACAAGTGAAATCACAGAAATACAATTAAAAGAGATTATGGAAAAAATATATGCCTACAAATTGTACAACCTAGAAGGAATGGATAAATTCCTATCAACCTATAAACTACCAAAACTCAAACAAAGGGAATAGAAAACTTGAACAGACTGATAGCCAGTAACGAAATTGAATTAGTGATAAAGTACATCCCAACAAACAAATATCCATAGTTAAATGGCTTCCCCGGGGAATTCTACAAAAGATTTAAAGAAGAATTCACATGTATTCTCTCAAAATGGTTCCAAAAAATTAAAAAAAGAAGGAAAATTTTTAGATTCAATCTGTAAGGCCAGAATTATGCTGATACCAAAACCAGATAAAGACTCTACTAAAGAAGAGAAATACAGGCCAAAATCTCTGGTCAAGATAGATGCAAAAATTCTCAATAAAATACCAAAAACACAGAATTGAACAGTACATTAAAAGAATGATTCATCACAGTCAACTTGGATTTATTCCTGGACTGCAAGTGTGTTTCAATATTCACCAATGAATGTGACACACCACACTAATAAAAGAAAGGTTAATAACTATATCACCCTTTCAGTAGATGCAGGAAAAGCATTTCACAAAGTAAAACATCCATTTATGATACAAACCCTCAGCAAGTAGGGTTAAAGGGAACATACATCAACAGCATAAAGGCCATATATGGAAAACTCACAACAAATATGATCCTCAATGGGGAAACACTGAGCTCTTTTCCTCTATGGTCAGGAACAAGAGAAGGATGTTCACTGTCACCACTGTTATTTAACATAGTACCGGAATCTTAGCCACTGCAGTCCCACAACAAACGGAAATAAAACACATCCAAATCAGCAAGGAAGAAGTAAAACTTCACTATTTGCAGATGACATGATACTATAGAGAGAGAACTCTAAGGACGTCACCAAAAAAAAAAAAAAAAAAAAATAGTTAGGACAGAGAAATGAATTCCGAAAATTTACAGGACACAAAATCAATGTACAAAATCTGTTTCATTTCTGTACACAAATGATGAAACATCAGAAAGAGAAATCAAGGAAGCAATCCCATTTATGATTGCACAAAAGAACTAAGATACCTAGGAATAAACTCAACCAAAGAAGACAAAGACCTGCACTCTGAAAACTATAAAGTTCTGATGAAAGAAATTGAAGATGGCACAGTCAAGTGGAAAGACTTTCCATGCTCATGTACTAGAAGAACCAATATTATTAAGCTGTCTATACCACCCAAAGCAACCTATATATTGAATGTAATCACTATCAAAATACCACCGTTTTTTCATAGAGCTAGAACAAAACAATCTTCAAATTTGTATGGAAACACCAAATTTGTATTTGGCCCCAAATAGCCAAAACAATCTTGAAAAAGCAAAGCAAAGCAAAGCTGAAGGCATCACAATTCCAGACTTCAACTTACATTACAAAGCTCTATTGATCAAAATAGTATGTTACTGGCACAAAAATAGACACATAGTTCAATGGAATAGAACAAAAACACACACAAAAAAAGAACCCACAACTATATGGACATTTAATCTTTGACACAGCAAGAAAGAATATCCAATGGGAATAAGACAGTCTTTTCAAAAAGCAGTGATGGGAACACGGGACAGCAACATGCAAAGGAATCATATTAGATCCATTTATTACACCATAACCAAAAACAAATTCAAAATGGATTAAATCCTAAATTCAAAATGGATTAAAGACCTAAATATGGACTTGAAAGCATAAAAATCCTAGAAGAGAACACAGGTGTTAAACTCTTCTCACAATGGTTATAGCAACTTCTTTCTAGGTATGTCTCCTGATGCAAGGGAAACAAAAGCAAAAAATAAGCTATTACAACTTCATCAAAATTAAAACAAAACAAAACAAAAAACAAAAACAAACAAACAAACAAACAAAAAAACCCTGCACAGCAAATGAAACAATCAACAGTACTAAAAAGACAATCTACAAAATTGGATAAAATAATTTCAAATGGCAAATTTGATAATGGGTTAGTATCCAAAATATATAAAGAACTTATAAAACTCAAAACTCCCAAAAAGAATAATCCCATTTTAAAAATGGGCATAGGACACGAATTGACATTTTTCCAAAGAAGACATACGGATGGCCAACAGACACATGAAAAGATACTCAACATTATTCAATGTCAGAGAAATAAAAACAAAACTACTCAGGTATCACTTCACACCTATTAGAATGGCTAAAATCAACAACACAAGAAAAAAACAGGTGTTGCCAAGGGTGTGGGGAAGGGGGAACCCTTTTACATTGTTAGTGGGAATACAAACTGGTGAAGCCACTTAGGAGAGCAATATGGATGTCCCTCAAAAAGTCAAAAATAGAACTACCCTATGATCCAGTAATTGTATGACTATGGATTTATTGAAAGCATTCAAAAATACTAAATCAAGGGAATGCATGTACCCTGATGTTTATAGCAGCCTTATCTACAATGGCCACATGGAAATAGCCCAGTGTCCAACTGATTAACAGATAAAGAAGAAGTGGTATATATATGGTGTATATATATATATATATATATATATATATATATATATATATATATATACACACACACACACACACACACACACACACACACACACACACACAATGGTATATTACTCAGTGAAGAAAAGAATGAAATCTTGCCATTTGCAATGACATGGATCAAGCTAGAGAGTATTACGCAACGCTAAATAAGTCATTCAGAGAAAGACAAATACGACATGATTTCACTCATAAGTGAAATTGTGAAAACAAAACAAATGCGCAAATGGAGAAAAAGAGGGAGGGAAACCAAGAAACAGATTCTTAGATATAGAGAACAAACTGATTGTTACCAGAGGGGAGGGAGGTGGGGAGTGAGTTAAATAGGTAATGGGGATTAAGGAGGGCACTTGTGATGAGCACCTGGTGTTGTATGGAAGTGTTGTATGGAAGTGCTGGTGTTGTATATTTTACACCTGGCTCTTATATTACATTTCATGTTAACTAACTGGAATTTAAATAAAAACCTAAAAAAAAAACCCTGCACAAAATGATTAGCAAAGATTTTATAAACAATGGAGAGTCAGCACATTCTAATTATGTGCAGATGAGGAACTCATATATCACTGTTTTCCTTTGTCAATGCTGATATTCTAGCTTAGCCCTTACGTCCTCAAACTGGGATTATTACAACCTCTAACTAGAGCCAAAATTCTAGACACTTTTTATGCCTCCCTCTCTCCTTCAATACAATTGCTTATAGTTGCCAGATAAATCTGTTTAAAATTCCTATTTTGGCAACCTCTGTTCCAAAAGAGACAAACTGGCTTCCTACTGAGTAAAGTTCAAAATCCACTTTGGAATAGGATAGTAATTACATCCAATCCCAGTCTATCTTTCCAGTCTCATCTCCCATTCTTGTCCAAAGTGAATTATTCATCAATTACTCATTCTTCAATATGTCTTGGGTTAAACCACATCTGTCTTTATTGTGTTATCACCCCAACCTAGAGTGACTTGTTTTTTTTATTTATCAAGTATCCAAATGCTACATACACCCAAGCATAGTGTCTGAAAGGCAGAAGTCCATACACACTAAAATGCAATTGAATCTGTACAAGGACAGAAGTCAATACACACAGTAGATGGAAATGAATCTGTACAAGCATGGGAGAAGAATAATAAAGTGGAAGAAGCATATGGCTTTCAGGCAACCTGGCTTCTCATTCTATCTTGAAATCATTTCAGCTACCTGAGTCTTGTTTTCTTCAACAGTAAAATAAGAATAATAACTGTTAACTGTATTAATTATATTGAAAGGTTAACTATATTAACTTTTTGAGAATATCAGTAACATACAAAAAATACTTCCGTGGGATTTACCTTTTGTTGAAAAAGAGGAATGAATATATTGATATTTCCTTGCTTTTTCATTATTTTGTAATTTAATTTTCATTATTTAAAATAAAGAATCTGGGGCGCCTGGGTGGCTCAGTGGGTTGGGCCGCTGCCTTCGGCTCGGGTCGTGATCTCAGGGTCCTGGGATCGAGTCCTGCATCGGGCTCTCTGCTCAGCGGGGAGCCTGCTTCCTTCTCTCTCTCTCTGCCTGCCTCTCAGTGTACTTGTAATTTCTCTCTGTCAAATAAATAAATAAAATCTTTAAAATAAAATAAAATAAAATAAAGAATCTACTCAGATAAACATGGATTTTGAATTTTAGTTAGATAAAAGGGCAGCATGGAAGTTATTTGTATTTCCATAGCTTCTCAAAGATTTCATTTTTGAATATCATTTATTTCATCTTCCTATAACTCTATCTTTCAAAATGTACTTTTCAGTACTATGTGCTATAATACATCATATGAAGATTTAAAAATTGAATAAGCTTTTTCCTATGTCTTCAAGATGCTCACAATCTAAATAATTCTAAGTTTCCTGTCCACCAGCCTCATTAAAACAGACTACTAGGCCCCACCCATGGAGTTTCTGATTCAGTAGTTCTGGGATGATATCTGAAAATTTGTATTTCTAACAAGATCCCAGATGATGCTGAAACTGCTAGTCCAGGGACTCCACTTTGAAAACTGCTAGCCTATGGGCGCCTGGGTGGCTCAGTGGGTTAAGCCGCTGCCTTCGGCTCAGGTCATGATCTCAGGGTCCTGGGATCGAGGCCCGCATCGGGCTCTCTGCTCAGCAGGGAGCCTGCTTCCCTCTCTCTCTCTCTGCCTGCCTCTCCATCTACTTGTGATTTCTCTCTGTCAAATAAATAAATAAAATCTTTAAAAAAAAAAAAAGAAAAAAAAAAGAAAACTGCTAGCCTAATAGAGACAAGCATATTAACAGAAATAAAAATTAACTCAATTAGTAGAATGATAGAGGAATCTGAAGTGTTGTAACAGAATAGATAAAGGGAGTGACTAAATTTTCATGGCAAGTGTCAAAGAAAACTTCACAGAAGAGGTAGTAAATAAGCAGGAAAAGCTGGATAAACCAGGAAAAGTTACTACAGGCAGCAGAATATGTCTTTTTTTTTTTTTTATCTTTGAAGTTGATAGACAAGGTTTCAATGATAGATTAGGGTCAGTACATGAAAGGAATTTTATACCATGCTAGATAGTTTCAACTTTATCCCATGAATAATAGTAAATGAAGTTTATAACCAAGAAAGTTACAAGACAAGATTTGTGCAAGTGGCCATAGAGAAGATAGATTGGAGTGTGGACTGGGGACAGAGATACTACGTAGATTTGGGCAATAGTCCAAATAGAAAGATGATAGTCATGCTAAGTCAGTGGTAGAAGGGATGGAAAGAATTAGATAAATTCATCACCTATATTCTCATACTTCCCTATATATGAAACCAATAAACTGCTTACTTTTTACATGGCACACTTGTTTCCTAGAACTAGGTGGAGCAATTAAATGTAGTTGAAATTTAAACTGCAACCTCTGCTTATGTGGCAATATACATGGTTGCTGCTGTTTGAAGATTTCATATTACATCTTTAATTGTGGGCATTTAGCAGATAGCTTCTTATTATTAAGATATTGCTGACTTTTATTGTCATTGTGGCCACAGGACAAAGCTAATATTTAACAGCACAAGAAGCAGCTTGTGGTTTTATATTACATTGAGGTAAATTACACTGAAATTAGAAAGAATTACTTTTATCAAATGGGGAATAAGCTGTTAATTAACTCCCTGCTGTAGCAATCTTTTTTTTTTCCTTTTGAGCTTGCAACTGTTATTAGGTCTAGATTAAACTGTTGAATTAATTTCCCACTTACTTACTATTTCAAGAGTTTTTAATTTACCTGGCAGCAGTTTTAATGGGAAATTGTATTAGTGAGCATAAATTGTTTTTGGGAAGGGTAAACAGTTTGTGATAATGTTTATTAAGTCATTTTGTTTGAGCAAAAATATAATTGCAGTTTTAATTAGCACATGGTTGTTGAAGTATTAGGTTTGAGATTACATTATGGTTTTCTGAGAAAACAATCACTCAGGTAATCCCAACATTTATAACTGATAACAAATAGAAAAGCTATGCCAAATAGGCAATAAGTTGGATTTTGTACCATATTTTAGAATGGAAAAATGATTAATTATCTAAATGTTCTTCCTTCTATTGTCTTAAGGTTTGTTGACTGCTCTTGAATATCACTGTCTGCTATGACAAGTATAAATGATTTAATACACATAAAGGGTTAACTGAGAAAATTTGAAACTTAAGAGGTGCAGATTCCTTTAAGGTAAAACAAATGGAAATAAGAAAATGTATTTATATGATGAATATATTTTTTGAAATTGGTTATGATGCCAGCATTTTTAATTGTCTTAAGACACCAACAATAATAATATGTGATGTTTGAGTGGTGTGTTATAGATAATGAACTTAGGAAGGACTTTGGACATAACAGTGCATACTGAAAACTGAAGTCTAAAGAAAATAAAAGACTTGTCTCTGAAGATAGAACTAGTGACTGAAATAAGACAAAACACAGGGCTATTTAAACAACTACATACGGACTTTTGGTTCAACATTTATGTCCCATTTATTTCTCAGATTAGTGTTGGCTTTCTTTGCAATTAAAAAACATTTTATTGTATGCGACATTTTATATCCCAAGAAGTGTGAAAACTTTTTCTGTTATCCTTTTAATATTAACTTTCAAATTAATATGACACTTGTTTGCAATGACAAACTTGACTGACACATACATAACTGTTATTTTTTAGCCAAACTTCATAATAATTAGAACTTTCAAGATGGCAATATACCCACATAAGTGGTCAAGACTGTAAAATTAATACAGTATTTTTCCTTCAACATTTACTTTTTTTTCTATTTTTATGAGTAGAGGTGACAGTTACATTTGTTTCAGATGTACAACATAGTGATTTGACAACATTATAAATTATGCTATGCTCTCC